>NC_084810.1:9383852-9983852 GCF_963583255.1 Pyrus communis
TAAAATAAAATTCCGTATATCAATTTTGTCATTTTAAAATTCTTTAATAATCTTTAAATTTACTAATGAAACAGAGTGTTAAGAGAACTAATAAAAATCATCTAAGTATTATTAATCGTACTTGGTTCTATTGTGCTTTCTCATGATTTCTCAACCTCTGATCCTAATTCGGGTCATAACCATATCTTCCTGGAACTACAAATCTACATGCGCTTTTGCTCAAATAAACCTCTTCCACCCTCATCCTATCTTCCAAAGGAGTGGCCGTGCTTTTGAGCTATGGCCTTGTGCTCAGCAGCTCGATCACGACGACTCCAAAGATAAAGTGGCGGCGATATCAAATTCCACTGATCGATTTGTTTGTTATCCACGTCGACCGATCCAGGAAGATAAAATGACTGCACAGAGACAAGAGCCACCATGACACTCAGATTCTAATATACAAACTCAGGAAACTGAGATTCTAATAAATTAGCTTTACCTTTCCAGATAATAACCGATCATCCTCCCAAATCAGCTCATAGGGTGATTTCTTTCTATCCAACCTGGTGGAAGGCTTACATGAGGAACATAATAACAAATTTGGGTCGAGTATAATGAAAAGCAAGAAGTATGCGTGTCCATGCACATTCCCGTGTGCATGGACATTCCCCAGACACCCAATGAGGGTGCATTTGTGTGTTTGTGAGTAAGCGAGATCAGAGAGATGGACAACCGCACACTACCTTTGTGTTTCTGGTGGAACAATAAGAATGAGGAGCTTTGGCTCAAATTCAAGAGCCTTGTCAATGAACTTGTTCGCCAAAGCTGCTTTGACTCCAAAAGGAGGGTTCAGTCCAATGATCTGCTCAAGAAGCAAATATAAGGAAATAGTGAGGTTTCGTACCCAGACATCTTGTTATTTAAAAAAACGAAGCCTCGATTTTTACCAATGGCGCCCCTTTCTGTAACTCCTCTCTTTTGACAGTCATCCAATCCTTCTTCTCAAAATTAAAATCGTTCTGCCAAATCAGAATGTACATCAAAACAAGAATTTCCAACATTTTTTGTTTTTTTTTGAGCATTTAAATCAGCACATGCATATAACGCTCTACAAACCAACCTATATAAGAGAACAACATAAGAAGAGGCAAATAACCACAATAAAAATAAACATCTTAAAATAACTTTATTAAGCACAAATGATGCTGATCGGAATCAAGAACCAGGTATAGAAATCAAGTGTGGGTTGTCCAAATTTCATTTCTGCTATGCCCAAGACCCAGTAAATCCCAAAACTTCAATACAGTAGGGATTCAAACGGGCAGCAAACGACTGTAAGTACTCGCAAATCTATAAGAAACAATTTCAATACAGTAGGTCCCCCTTATAAAGATTACTTAAGAGCTTCAGATATTAAGAAAAAACAACAAAAATAGCCCAACACACTTCTCTGTGAGATAAACTGTCGGTAAAATGTATGAGCAACCACATTTGAATATGTTGTTGATCTGTACTGTAAGAAATCTGCAGCTTCTCAAAGTAATGCACATCGCACACCACTATTTCTGCTCAGAAGGAAAATAAGAGGGGTGAATGGAGGGGTATAGAAAAAGGGAAGGAAGAATGGGACATCTCTTGTTTGCTAGGAGAGGAAAAGTGGAAGGGAAGCAGACCTCTCAAGGCCTCCCATAACCAATGGGGTCCAATAGCATAAAGGTTGGTGAGATAAAAGATGAAAAGATTTTGTGCGCGTCAACCTATTTTAGCAGTGTGATATGCCTTAAACTTATTTTCCTCCCCGTCTACCAAACAAAATTAGGGGATATGATGGTTTAAGCCAAACATAGTGTAAGAGACCAATGGAAGAAGCAAGCGTTTCAAACAACGTGCCCAAATTCTTAATAAAAATGTCAAGTATTAACGCAGGTGACCCATACCACCGTGTTTACAGAGATCATAATCATATGCAATAGGCATTACAAGAACTTAAATAATGGATATTACCTCTGGCTGAAACAAGTCATAGTTTTTATACAAGCAGTTCTTCCCTGTCTGTTCAAGCTTTTTGTTCATTAGGATACTGAAGTCATTGGAACCACAACTGAAGTCCACTATCTGCTCGTTGGGATCATAAGTAATCAGGTGCTAACATATACCTAATATGCGTGCACATAGAAAACTAAGAACACTAGCAATTATTAATCAAGCGCAAGGTCGGTATCCAAAATGAACATCCCAGGACGCGGAAACCATTTTCCAAATATAACTCGCTTGCAATTTTCTGTTTTAAAATTTTTTATAGAACATAAATTTGTAAGTTGCACGCAAGTTCATAAATTATCAAGATAACTTAATTAACAGCTATTATATTCTTCCCATGGGAAATCTGCTTTATATAAAATCTATAGTATCATAGGAATGAGTTGGTTTCTCTTGCAATATATTGCACATTCTTTAGGGTGACATATTTCACCCCTGTAATTTCCCCGAAATTGCACTTTGGTCCCTCACCTCAAAGGTTACCCTGTCCAAGGTTTTTCAAACATTGTCATGTCTGCCGTTCCTTATTCAAATATTTTAACCTAAGCGGCACGCTTAGAAATTATGCGTGGACGCCATCTGTGTCACAGATTAATTAGGTATGGAAATTTCTCTTGAATTCCAATAATGTCATTAAAAGTCTGTATTACGGGGACTAATTTAGTTTTTAAACATTAATTTTACGTTCAAGTTTGGCATGATTATTATAGGATGTTTTTCTTAAAATGGGAACGCCTATATATAATAGGTATGTGAAGTGACTCATGTATATTAGAATGGGAGGTCAAGACAAGATATAAATTGCACTTGCAACACCGAAGTACTCAAGATTTCACAGAAACAAGTATATATATGCTTACCATATCTCCAGGCTGAACATACCAATGGAGCCTATCGACAATCTGCACATTCAATGCATCATTTTATCATTCTCTTTGGTATTAGTTATGTACATTCAAGTTTAATAGAGAGATAACCACACAAAAGATAAACAAATAGAGAAAACTGTTTGAACGAGGGAGGCAACAATCAAACTTTTACACATCAATGCAGTGTTTCAAGTGGCGGAACAATATGGGAAAGAGGTAATAATATAAAACTAAACGAACTATATTTGCAACTATATTTGAAAGAGTCCTGCGTCTAATTAACTTTTGTTTGATGGCAGGACCAATTTACATGGAAGTCATATCACATCATAATGTGAAAACCGGACAGGAAATTTTTTTTTTTTTTTCTTTTCTTTTTTGAGAAGAAACGATAACAATTTATTAAAACAATAACAAGAATTACAAAATAGTGGATAAGAAATCCACCATCCAGCAAAACTCGCTAAGACCTCTCAAGTACATCTATCTACAAGTAACTAAAACTGAACCAAAATCATTTTACTGCTGCTAACATATCCCACACTATATGAGAAAGAGAATAATCCCTGAACTCATTCGAAACTGATGCCCCAGAGGGGCTGCCCAGTATCTTACTCTACCCCATAGTTCTTCTACCCCCACTCCATTATAATCCTCAAAACTCTTCTATTACGCTCCAACCAAATGTTCCAAAAAACTGCCAACACCAAACAGCCCCACAAAGCTTTAGCTTTCCTCCCCTTTCCTAAAGCCTTGAACTTGGTGCTTAGAAGCTCGAAACAACCCCTTGGAATGTCCCAACTAGCTCTAACTTCCTGGAATAATTTCCACCACAACTGTATTGAGTAAGAACAATGGAGAAAAACATGATTAACACTCTCCTCCTCAGATTTACACAAGCTGCACCAATGGGGAGAAATATAAATAAAAGGCCTTCGCCTTTGAACTTGATCACTGGTGTTCACCTTCCCAATAGCCACTAACCACACAAGAACTTTGACTTTTGGAGGAATTCTTGATTCCCAAATCTGAGAAAAGGGTGGAAAATGTTGCACAGATCCATTGTTGCACAAGAAAGGGCTATAAGATTTGAAAGTGAACAATTCTGATATAGTTTCCACCTTATATTATCTGCTCTTGATTGAATCAAACAAACATTTTCCACCTTTCTGTAATAACCTAGCCGCCTCTGCTATCTCCTGCTCATTCAAATTTATTCTGAAATCAAAATTCCAGCTCAAAGACTGAAGAGAAAAATCCATAAAACTTGAAATGCTCTGGTCGTGCTTTCTTAATAACAAGAATAATCTAGGATACTGCTTTCAATGGTCCACCCTCCAACCAACCATCCTCCCAAAACCTCACCCTCTCCCTGTTGCCCACCTCAAACTTGCAGCACTCTAGGAATGATGAAAGACCAGACGAAGTATCTATCTAATGGCTACGACTTGAAACACGCAGCAAAGGATTTGCATCCCACCCATTAGCCTGCAAGCCGTACTTGCTCCTTATCACCTTGTGCCAATGAGAATTTCATTTATGCAAAAGAAAATTTCATTTATTCTTTTGTCAAGTATATTATTTATTACAATGAGAAATTTGGTATTAATTATTTATTTGCCTTTATTTATAACTAGCCTGATTTTTCAGTAAGCAACTAAGCATACGTCACACACTGATACGTAAGTGAGATGGAGAAATTTTTCAATCCAAGGAATCAGAGGGGGGGCAAGAAAATATTTATACAGAAACAGAACAAAGGTAAAACCGTAAAACAAGATATGAATATTTAACATAGTTATGAAATAGAAAACAGGACCAGATTACCTGTTCCAGTTTCTTCACCTTGGTAAAATGGCGGCCAAAGGATGTGTAGCGCGTGGCATTAAGAAATGGAGCGAGATAAACATGCAGCTTCTTCTGCATCAAAATAAATGTATAATGAAAAATTATGAGAACGTCATAATCTGAACGATCAGTACAAATACCTTACAAAAGTAAAAGAAGGTAACTAAAGATAATCAAGACCAAAAGACTGACAAATATTACATAACTTCACATACCCACAAGGACCAGCAGAGCCACAAACTTCAGATTTCACTAACATTTAATGTGGTAATATCAGAACTTAAATGTTTTCAAAATTATTCTGTACAGTGTCTGTTGGTCTGTATAAAAAGGACCAACTTTGCATTTCATTACAAACTGCAGACCAGAATTGCAAACCACCTTAACCAACTACTAGCACCTACACAACAGGCATAGGATGATAGCTGGTTCCTGTAACCATTCCATAATCTTAAACATATCCTAAAAACCTGACAGAGTAGGCAACAGACTCATATGATAAGTCTAGCATATCAGGCACGTATATCATCAAAGCATTAACAAAGATAGCCTAGATTTAAAGCAAAGAACATCAACATGAAAAGATTTTTCCACATAAAAATGAGAAACAATGTAGGATGCTACAAGAATAAGCAACCACCTTCCACATAAAAATCTGGTTAAGAACATCGCGCTCGCAGACAGCTTCTGCATCTTCAGTGCTGCACCCGTTCTCTAGTTTTTGTAAGGCTGTTCGAACAGCCTTAATATAGAGGGACGACATCACAAAACTAATTGATAAGAGAAATTATTACAAATAGCGCTGTCTACAGACTGAAGTAATATTTGGATTTTTCACTACATGTACCTCAGTCGAGCCTTCCACCTTTCCTAATAACATCTTCTTGTTCACAAAATACTTTGATGAGTATGCATGAGTTGTTGGAATTGGGTGCTTACGTATAACATCTTCCAGAGTTAATGAAGATGCAGCTTTTTCCATTAGATCCAATACTCTGAATTGCAAAAGTCAACCTTAGAACAGAAAGCAGAAAACCACCAATAATATTGACACCCACGATTGTCTATAATCATACCAAATCCCTTCGAGTCTAAATAAAAGGGTGTCGAATTAAGGGTGTAATAACACAGATAGAAATATAATTGTATAAGTTTGATAAAGTTACCTCCTCTCTGAATCAACACTAAGTACATCTGGATTCTCATGATCCACAGAAAAAGATGGCCTTTGCTCCTGTTTAGATACTGGTTTTTGCTTTGGTTTGGATACCGTGGGAACAGTTCTCCCCCTACACAACTCTTCATAGGAATCATCTCTCGATTTAGATGGAGCTTTCCTTCTAGCTACAAGCTCCTCTAATGCCTGTTTTCTCTTCCTCTCTTCAAATTCGGGAAATTTTATGTGGTCCCTTGCTGCAGATCCGGTGTAGCTGTTTATCGCATGCTTCCTGGTCAAAAGAAGAAAACAAAACAATGGTCCTTTCAAAGTTACAGCCAACAAAGGTAAATAAAAACAGCTCATCAAAGAAAATAATGCATACGTGCAATATATTAGTATGCGGTTTGGAAGTAGATCATCCCAGGCTCTTTGTATTGATCTCCCTTCTCCAAATTTTCCTCCCTTCTCCTCAAAAGCAATCTCCCTGTTACAAGATATTCAAGCATCAACCATCAAGATGCTCAAATGAAGTAACATTAATATTCAATATAAAACAAAAGAAAAGACCATCAAGAGTACCTTGGCAAGCATTTCCTATGGTATGATTGAGGGCAACGCATGCACACAGCCAACTGCAATTCATGGACCTTCTTATTCTCCCCTTCTTGACAAACGCTGCACTTGTGAACTGGACACGTAAAATAATCCCCCAGAGAAATCTTTTCTTCAAGTTCTTCAGCAGATTCTCTATTATTTTGACAAAGTAACTTTGCAACACATCGAGGATGGTAAAAACGACCACAAATCGCAGAAGCACAGGGAAAAACCTAAGAGAACGTGAATAGAATTCTTTAAAATAAAGCCACATAATACACACACACACACACACACACATACATACATACGTACTACCACTACTGACAATACTATTGATAATAACATAAAAAGGCAGAAAACGATACACAGATGATTTCTGACAGAGTCACAGAAATACAAGGAAAAGTTGGCTATTTAATAAAACAAAAAAAAAAAAAGGAAAAAGTCAGATCTTTCACAGAAGCAGAAATTCAAGTATCTTAGTAAAGAAAAATTCAATCAGAAATATTTATGGGTAGAGAACTCTAAAGTGACCAAAAAGTACGTACTAAAATTTGCATCAGAAATGGTGAATGCATTAAATGAATGATCTAGTAAGCGGAATATAAGGGAAATAGGATATTTCTGACCAATCAAACGAGTTCTGAAATTACAGAACTCTTTGAGTAGGGTTAAAAATAATCAAGTGGCACTTCATACAGTACAACTATATAAAACTAATCCAACATCAGGATACCAAAACTTCAACAGCAGTTCAGTTTGTTTCGAGTTACAACAAGCTCATACCTTGGCACCCGAAGATTTATCAGAGGACCCTAACTCCCCACAAGCATAGCACTGATGTTGTTTAAATTTACAGTTCTTGCATAAGAAAGTTGACATCACCTATCAATTCAAAAAACATATATAATTAGCGAAGGTCATGATGACGATAACAAAAGAATGACAAATGAAAACAAATAAGTAGAACTTTCAAAGTATATATATATATATATAACATGAGCATACATCGACAGCACCCCGCATAAAGCCGAGAGATCTGCAACCAGATCCCACTCCAGCCTCTACAGTCGCATGAAAGGACCTAAGGCACCTCCCTTCACAGCTGTACAAGAACATATAAACATTCACCCGTAAATTCTAGGAAATAAATTTCATAACAGATTTTCTGAGTTTACCATCAGTATTATATGAACAAGATGACACGAGCATACCACAAGAGGTCGCCACCATCATCGCATATACAACAGACATAGCCAAATATGCCATCAATGTCAACTGAGTCATCTTCTGCGTCACTAATCATATCCTCATCCATAAATCCGAGCATTTTGGCATATTGAATGTCCTGAAAATCCAACAAATTCACTGGCTCTAAACATTATATAGCTCGGAAACAACGAATGAGAAACAAATACCAAAACTCAAATATGCAATGTACTTGAAGACAAATGAAAAAAAAAAAAAAAAAAAAAAAAAAAAAGAGCAGGACATCATTATAAAGAGGACGAAGTTCATCATCAATCTTGCAACTTTCTCTTTTTCTAAATGATTTGTTATATGCCTCTTCTTATATTAAAAGGGCAGAAACCGAAAAATATCCGAAAAAACATGGCAATTTTGTTGGCATTGCTGTGTTCAATTTCAGTGAAATGCTGAGTTGCGATGCTAAGGCTATGTTTATGTTTGGTGCTCTTCTTGAATCCAACTTTTTAAACTCAAAAATAATTTTTAAATTTTAAGCCTTAAAAACTTATTTTATATGACTATTTTCAAAAATTAAACTCAAAACTAACTAAAAAATATATTTTATTTTCTTAAAAAACAAAAAGAAAGTTTTTTGAGTCTCCTTTCTTTTCTCTCTCTTCTTCCCTCTCATTCCAAATCTATCAATCTTTTCTTCTTCCTATCTCCCCTCTCTTTTTTTTTTTTTTTTTTTTTTTTTACTTTTTTCGTCTCACCTTCAATTCGTTCCCTTCATTCTCCCTCCCAATCATCTCTTTTTTTTCTCTTTCCTCCTCTTAAAAAAATTGTTTTCAAAAAAAGTTCTTTGAGAAACGATAAAAATTTTCAAATAAGATACCAAATAGACATTTCAAATATTCAAACTTGAGAATAACTGCTTGGTACATAGTCCCCAAAGTAGAAAGCGGAACCGAAAATGTAAAGAGTCACCAAAAAAAAAAAAAAAAAAAAGAAATTGCGAAGCGCTTTTCATTCAATAAGCACAAGTTCAATGTCGAAACAGAAAAAATAAATTATTCACATTTTGGAAGGAATGAAGAGAAAATTTTCAAGGTTTGGGCGGAAGATCATACCTGAGACATTTCAGAGAATCAACTCGACACGGCGTCGTACTGAGCAGAGAGATCAAAGGGCAAATGGCGTCGGGGAGAGAGAGAGAGAGAGTGAGGGGGGTGTTTGGGAATGGAAGGTTTGAGGGTTGTAATCTGTGGAATTTAATGCATGTAATAATGCAAGTATAATAATCCTTATTACAGCCGTGTTTCTTGTTTTCAATTTAGTAACCCCTAAACTAATACTCCACTAATCCCTAAACTAATACTCTACTAATCAATTTACCAACATTCCTTTTTTGTGTGATACTAGGATTCGTTGTTATTGCCATTTTTATATCCTCTCTCCTTTTGGGTTAAGACAAAAAGTTAATTTTATAAGTAAATATCAGTTTACTATCTTCATGTTTCGTGGTTTTCAACATTTAGTACATCAAGTTTTTTTCGTCCCAGAGTCATACACAAAGTGTAAATTTTGGGACAGTCTCATATATCCGTTAGTCAAACTATTAAGTCTTCTGTTAATTGATGACGTGGCGCCCATATAGACAATGACTGGGCTCCACGTGTCAATAAAGGTCCCACGTGGATATTAAAAAAAATTACAAAATTACAAAAAAAAAAAAAAAAACCATGTTCTTCTCCTTCGAACATCTTCTTCTGCCTCCCTTCTCTAACCCTTATCTCTCTTCTCCTCTGTTCTTCTCCAAAATTTCCACCCAAATTTTCAATTCGATCAAAACTCACTCCGATCAAAATCCTCGCCTTCTCTTCTTCTCGGAATCTCAAATCTCAACCTTCCAAACCTGACCCGGTTCAAATTGCTGCGATGGTTCCACCGGCAGGTCCAAACCCACCAAACCCCCAACTGATTCAGCAATTCCTAAGATTCGTCGAGGCCCTTCTGGCCTCCCTTACTCCGAAGACACCAAGTGGCTCATCCACACCCACCTCGTCTCTCTCACCTCCGCCTGCCCTTCCCTCGAACCCAAAACAGTGATGGGGGTGTGGGGGGCAGTGGGGTAGTAAGAGGACGAGATCAGCGGTGAAGAAGCTGAACTGGGACTTTGGTTGCTGGGGTGAGTCGGCGGAGGAGGATGGTGGCGGAGGAGGATGGTGGCGGTGGTGAGGTTGGTACTCGATGACATGTGTTGTCGCAGTAGGGGTGTTTGGCTACACGAGGTCCTCAAAGATGGAGCGTGGATGTGTTGCATGGGGTTGTGGCGTTTGAGGACGCCGTTGCTGAAAGACAGAGGCTTTAAGGGTTGCTGGATCCGGGTCGAAGTTTCAGGTTCAGTGGTGATGAAGAATTCGACATTTCGATATTCCGAGTCGTGCTTAATGTTGTCCTCGTCGTTGTTCTCGAAAAGGTTGAGGGAGAGGAGGCGGGGGTGAAAGTAGGTGAGAGCAAAGGATTTTGAATTGACGGTCTCAGCGTTCCGTGTAAGGCCGAAGGGGTGACAGACATCACAGGCCTTGTCACCCTGGTGGCCAACAAGGAAGAATTGGCTGGGGAAAAACCGTCCAAGAGAAGAGGACGGTAGTGGAATCGAAGATGGAGGGGAAAGGTTAGGTAGGTTGGTGTAGATGAGAGAATAGAGGGATAAAGGAGAAATGGCCGAAGGTAGAAGATGACCAAATTTTTTTTTTTTAATTTTTAATTTCTACGTGAACCTTTAATGACACGTGGCACCCAGTCATTGTCCACATGGGCACCACGTCATCATTTAACGGGAGACTTAACAGTCAAACTAATGGATGTATGAGACTGTCCCAAAATTAACACTTTAGGTGTTAAACCCCACCCCTATTTTATTTAAAAATGGTTTTTTAGTTCTTAATTAGTGAGCCCAAGGGGCCCACCCCTTTATTTGTGTCCCCTACCCCGTGACCCTCTTCTTTTTCTCCTTCCCTTTTTCTTCTCTCAACTCTCTCTGCACTCTCTTCTTCTACCCGAGCACCACACACACACATGCAGACCACCCACCCTTTTGTATCCTCGATGAACCCATCACCCTCGAGATTCCCTTATCAGGATCTTCAACACGTCGAAGTTTCTCTCTTCCTTCTGCCACGGCAAGCACCGAGAGGGTACAATCGTGAACTCCGTCGAACTCCACCATTTGCGAGTAAGTGAGGCTCAGAATCATCTTACCCTATCTTAATTTGGATGTTGGTACGAATTTCTGAGTATGTATACCTGTTTTGGTGAAGGTTGGACTTGAAATCAGTTCGGGTGTGTTAAACCAAGATTCCGACGAGTACTCGTGGCTTCTAGGCCATTTTTCGGCCAACTCTGGCCACGATGACGGGAACCAAGGGTATATTTCGATTCCTTACCTTCGGGACTTCAATTTGGTATATTGAATGACATGTTTTGGTTGAGTTTTGAGCTCCATCGGAGCTTAGGAATTCTCCAGCTGAAATCCAGCCTTCTCCTTCCTTGGAATCCAACGACCCACCAAACCCAAGGCCTTTGGGCCTTTCCAGTCCAAGTCCCATAACCCTATTCAAATTTGTCTAACCCATTTATTTAAGTTAAGCCCAATAACCGTTTGAAGACCTAACCCATACTCTGGGTCCTATTAAACTTGGGCCCGAGCCTTTTTATTTTTAGTTAGGCCTGCGGGCCAAGTGTTTGTGTGTGTGTGCATGCCATGCATGCGTATGCATGTGTATGCATGATGTGCATGTGTGTGTGTTTGTGAAGTGTGTGTGTGTATGTGTGTCCGTGTGAGTGTGTGCACGTGTGTGTGTGTTGTGCCGTGTGTGTGTATGTTTGTGTGGGTTTGGGTTTAAGCCCAAACCACCCATTTTCACCCTAACCCTTTTTAACCAAAAACCTTAGGACCCGAAAACCCAAAATCACCCCCAGGGCAATTTCGATGTTCCGAATCCGTTTTTGGCCACCATTTCCTGGAATTCTATCGTTTGGGCATAGTTTGATAAATTGTACATTTTTGTACTTAGGTGAACTTGCTAGTGGGGATTTCCTTAATCCTTTTATGCACAACTATGCTGCTACGAAGTATCTGTGAGTGGACCCTTTCTAAAATTACATGATTTCAGAGTTTAATTGCATAAATGAATAGCATGCCTTACGAGTTTTATGAATTGATTTTATGTTAAGCATGTTTATGGTGTATGTTGTTTATCATCTCGTTTTTTGTGAGGAATTAATTATTAGCCTACATTGAGCTATAGTTTGATATATCGTATTTTCTATAAAAACCATGAACTAGTAGACTATCTGATGGATGACAATAGGATGCTAGAACATGTTTTAGAAACCCATCTTTATAGTATAGACGATGGATGACTTTATACTATGAAGTGGTTATTTTTTAAAGGCGTAACTATTTGTGCATACCTAGGTGGACACTATGCCGCCTAGGGCGAGGATCTGGTGTTGGCAGTTAAGCCGGGAGAAATAATCCCTAACTACGAGTTGAGGGACATGGAGCAGGCATTGGGCCGGGAGTTGGTAATCTCTGGCTACGGGCGTAGAGACCATGGTGTTGGCATAAGGGCGGGAGTTATATTTATTTAGTGATCTTACTAGCAGCACACCGTGCTTACGAGACGATTTGTGAGACGATTGATATTTTGATTTTTGCGATATGTCTTTTGAGATGTTTTTGGCAAGCTAGGGTTTTCAGTAAACCTATCACTTATTATGCTAGTAGTTTTCTTTATATAAATTGGGGGGTTTAGTATCTTGATAACTGTTTTATTATTATTGTATATATGAACCTGGTCCACTCACCTTTGTTTTGCGCCCCCATTCAAGTCTTAGAATCGAGGCATACAATCCTGGCGTCAAGGCACTTCAGTATCAACATCTTCAAGCCCTCTCGGTGTATGACCCACTCTTTATTTATTCAATTTTATATTATTTCTTTTAGTGTTCTAATTAGTTGTATGCTCTGAACACGTTCCTAAATTGTTAATTCATTGTATTTCATTTCATAACCCTTATTTATTTCTTATTCTTAGCTTTTGTATCAATTAATGGCTTTCGTCACCCTCTGGTGTCGACCAACACGTGTCTATCCTGGTATTCGGGCAATATCGGGATCGGGGCGTGTCATTAGGTATGACTCTGGGACGAAAAAAACTTTATGTACCCAATGTTGAAAACCACGAAACTTAAAGGTAGTAAACTGAGATTTACCCTAATTTTATTAACGTGATAGAGGTTGTTTGATCTTTTCATGTCGTTTTAATATTTTGAAACATTTGAAACTGCAAAAAATCATCTTGGTGTAGTAAAATCGATGGTGTGTGCTGTGAAATGAATGAAACAAGACACAAAATTTACGAGGTTCCTCGATAGTCAGTGTGACTGGAGTACGTTCTCGGAGCAGCGGTAGTGCTTTTATTTATAATCTAAAATCATAAGATTACAAAGATAACTCTTTCTATTATCTCCTCTCTTTTTTTTCTCTTTGTCGTGAGCCTTTTTACTTCTCTCTTTTTCCTCTTTTCGTCCTGTTGACCCTAAAAATTACAAAACCTACGTGGTGCGCAGGCCGAGTAACTAATAAGTTAACTACGTCCTTCGGTCGAATGCGGGGCGTGCCAACTCGTCGGCCGAGCCTGGCCGAGGAGTAAAATTTGTTGATGTAGCTTTGAGCGCGTCGCTGACTTCTTTAACTAACGATTACGACCGAGGAAGGAACACTCTCGGTTTCTGGGTTCTACAGCCTGAAGACAAGGCTGCTAATTCTGCGGAGTTCACAAACCGTCCGAGCCCGATTCGGTCACTGTGATTATATTCGTCAAAGTATAAGCACGTCGAATCGAGACCAAGGTGTATGGGCACAGGTACTCGAACGTGATGTATGTCTTGATGGTAAACGTAGTTCGGCCGTCGGAATGCCGAACCCTGAAACTCACTTGTGAGTATCCAATCATAAAACCACTCGGCGACCAGTACGCCGAGCAATGTAATTCGTAACACCTAACTATGCCGAGAAGGCTAGCAAGGTGACCTCTGCCAACAAAGGTTCGAAACCTTCCTCGACCGAGACTTGGATAGATAATCGGTCGACCTCGACGCAGTGCTGTTTATCCAAACTGAAGATGCTTCTCGGTCGGCTGATTCTGCGGCAACAGTGCTGTTTATCCAAACTGAAGGTGCTCGCCGGGTGCTTCCACAGTGCTGTTTATCCAAACTGAAGGTGTGTTGGCAGGAAAAAGAAAAGGAAAACTTCTCAAGGTGTTTGAGAGGTTTTGCGCAGGGCAATTGTATGCTGATTTTAAGGTCCTCTCTGTTTGCATGATTTCTTGTATTTATAGTGCCCTATTCCTTGAAACCGACTCCGATTTGGATTGGGAGTCCTTGTCCCATTTCGCTTCTTCTTCGAACAAACCTACTCCTACTGGGATTCTGAATTTTCCTTCTTTTCGGGACTTCATTCCTTGCTGGTCGAGAATCCTAGTTGTACCAGGACTTCCTCGACCTTTCTATTTATCTGGACTACTTATGATAGGATTTGGCCGACCCTGTTAGCTGGCCCGGGCCCTATTATTCGGCCCATAGTATTTATCATCTCCTTGGGCCGAGCACATCCTGCTGCTCGGCCCAGCAATAATATTTTGGGCCCAAACATTGCCCCCTCGCTTCTGAGGTCGCCGACCGTTAACTCTTGGTCGGGCCTCGACCTTGAAGAAGCGAAAACGTTTTATTGCTTTTTTTTTTTTTTTTTTGAACTTTTACTTAATGACCGTTATTCCTGTGCATTTATGAGGCATGATTGCACTTTCCTCGTTGCCCCCAAAGCGTGGCCACGTGTCGATTCTCCGCCGCTCTTAAAACTTTCAATCATGGGCCTCGAAACTGTGCACTAACTGGAACGTCTTATCCCCATTAATGCCTTAAAACTGGCGTGGCACGTAATCGTGCGTCCTGGATTTTCGACTCCTCGATCCCCTCTTTGCAGGTTCCCAAAATATCCGAAATGATTGAGCCTTTCCCGGTTAAATTTCCCTCCAATTTGAACCAGTGCTTTCCGAATCCCAGACGTTTGATATTCATCCTGAAAGGCCTATAAATACCCATATTTCTGCCATTCGCCTTTTACGCTTTCAGAAATTCTAAAATCTCAATTTCCTCATCCTTGTTCGTTCCAATCAAACCTTCCAGTTCTTCCTTCTGCAATACCTTCTTTTTCCATAAACATCTCTTCTCCACAAATGGCCTCATTCATTTCAAAGCTCTCTGATGAGATCAACAAGTGCAAGGATTTCATCGATCGGAGCGCCATCAAGACGCTACGATTTGAAGAAGACATGGCCACGACCCACCAAATTCTGGGTCCCCTCTTCAGAGAAGCAGTGTCGTCGTCTGTCACTAACCTGCTCAAGGAGCAGTGCTTAACACCCCTGCTGCAGGGGTTCGACTGGTCGAAATGGACTCTGGCGCGGCCTCAGGGAGCCTGGCCCTCGACTACTGCGGCTTAGGCTGCCTGGGTTGACCGAATGAGCACCTTCTTCTATAAGGAATGGAAGGCTCTCGGTATCCATGATGCCATTGTTCTATCAACCATGGAGATTGCCATGGATAAGGAGTTGCTCCTGGCGGCCCTGAGTTTATGGTGTTTGGCCACCAACACCATGGTCCTGCCTTTCGGCCCCCTCGGCCCCACTATCCTCGACATTTCGGCCATCCTTGGGAGTTCCCCGGCCGGTCTTCCTATTGACGCCGCCCTTTCCGGATACCCTTCTCCTCTTGACCTGAAGGTACTATTCGACGAAAGGGCCATCGAGACGCTAAGCCGAGGCGATCGGGAGCCTTCAAGGGAAGAAGTTCAGAAGCTCCACAAGAACTTCTTCAACTACAACACGCTCATCCTTCATTTCGCCGGCCGAGGCGAGGAAGGCCTTAGGAAGGGCGAGCACGAGGCCTTCCTCTTCTACTGGTATAATAAGTTCATCTGTTGTACCAGGTCAAACAAGTGCCTGGTGGAGAACATGCCGGTGGCCCAGGCACTGGCCAATGGTCGCTTGCTGGCGCTCAGTCCAGCCATACTCGCCAACCTCTACCGTTGCCTAGCTGAGGCGACCATTGGCAAAATTGACCCGCACCAGAACGGACCCCTCTGGGTGTTCCAACTCTGGTTGCAGGTCTACTTCTCCACCCTTCGACCGGAGGTTCCTGCCTTTGAACGAACGGCCGCCCTCGGCCTTCAACTGGCTTCTCGACCGGCACCACCTCACCGAGCCGATAAGGTCTTTAAACACTTCCTCAGCCTCGACGTCCTCTCGGATGATGAGTTCCTGGTGTGCCGGCGCTAGGAATACCCTTCCTCGCTCAGGCTTCCCACGGCAGCATGGGCCGAGTCCGAGGATGCGGACATCCGTCGGTGCTGGGGGTCGTTTGTTCTGGCCCGCGACCTTCCTTTGGGTTGTGATGCCCGCCGAGCCGGCTGGGAGGTCTATCACCCCCACTTCCTCGCCCGGCAGCTCGGCTATCTTCAAGGCTGTCCCGTCCCTCTGCTTGCCTCTCGGTCTCTCCTGAGTCGGGGGCGTCTTACCGGTTCCTCCGAAAGGGAATGTAAGACGTCGGACCAGGAGTTCCAGGAGAAATGCAGGAAGTTTCGGCTTCGGCCGACGGTTCCTGAATCTCTGGGAACCGATACCTTCGGGGACTGGTGGGAGGAGTATACCGGCGACTTCTTTGGCGCCCCGGCCGAAGATCTGGTGAGGAAAATCTTTGGCGACCGTCCCAGGTCAACATCCTCGACTCAACCCAAGGAGTCGGCCCAAGGTATTCTCTCCGTTTTTCTCCTCTTTGTTTTATTTATTATCTCTGTTATTAATTACTTTGCTCTTCAGGGGGTCGTGGGTCGAAGACGGTCGAAGTGGTCGCCGCGGTGGCAAGGACGAAGAAGCTGGTGCCCAAGAAGACCCTTGTCACCGAGCGGACGGTCCCTTCCAAGCGCCCCCATCGAGAGGTCGAGCGGGAGGATGATGCCCCTCGCCCTTCTAAGCGCGTCAAGAAATTGGCGAAGAAGGGCGACCGGGAGATTCATGTCGTCCCTAGTGATACTACTGGGACGCCTGCTCCTGCCGGCTCTCCTCCTGAGACCACGGCCAATCCCATCGCCGCACCAGCCCCTGCTTCGGAGCCGGTTGTGGCGCCTGAAATGGGGAAGTCGGCTGCACCTGCCGAAGCACCCTCGACTCCAACAGTCGTTTTGGAGGTATAATTCGGCTTCCACTTGTTTCTTTAGGTCTCTGGTCGTAATGCTAACTGTTCTCTTTTTGTTCAGGATGTCGAGAGCGAGAGTGACGAAGTCCCGCTGCAACGCCGCCGTCGACCAGTCAACTCTCCTCCCGTCCATCCTCCTGTAGTCGAAGCGACCGCTCGACCACGTCCTACTGCGGCGGATCGTGGCAAGAGAACCATGGTCGCACCTGAGGCCACGGCCGAGTCACCGATCCACCCGCAGGACGAAGACCCTCCCATTCCTCCACAGGAAGTCTCTTCGGCCTTTGTAAGTCTCGCTTTTTGTTGTGTTGATTTTTTTTTGTTACATGTAGTTCTTAAAAAAAAAAAAAAAACTATTAAATGTCAGGTGCCCGAACATTCATTTCACCGGCAGTTTTATGCGCTGAGGGGCGTTGTCTATATTTCCTGGCCGCCGTCATGGCCATCAAATGTAGATAACCTCCATCGGCCGCGTGAATTGCGTAGCGGTCTAAGGCACTGGGCTCGGCCATTAAGCTCCCTGGGTTCGAGCAATGACCCAGAGGGTATGGCCGAAGTCTCCTCTCAGCAGGTCTAAAATAATCCTTTTTTTCTTTATGCACTATATCACGTCTTACTTTCCCTCACAGTTTTCCTTTTATGTGCACAGCCATCGTGGGAAGTGGAGCTCGACGCTCTTCTTCAGAGCACGACCGGTGAGGTCGGCTCCTCTGCAACTCCGGCCGAATCAGCGGGAGCCACGCCCGCCGAAGTCTTCGTGAAGCTGCACGAAGTCCTGTCTCTGACTGCTTCCCAAGCTCTCCGGTGCAAGGGCCTTGACTCTGTTGGAGAGTGTCTTAATGACCTCGCCAGCGGTGGTCACCTGAGCCCGGAGGGCATCTCTTTCCTAACCGACCTCCTGGAGCGGACTCGGCAACACTTTCTTATCTTTCAGCGTGCCCTACAGGCCGAGGACGATTTGAAGGTGGCCAAGGTCGCGCATGAGGCTGGCCGAGTAGAGATGGAGGCTTTCAAGGCAAAGAAAGCAAAACTGACCGAGTTTGATCTCCAGATCTCTGACCTCCAACGTCAGATTTCTGACCTTCAACGTCAAAGGTCGGCTGCTGCTTCCGAGCTTGAGAAGGATTTTGAGGCTAACAAGGCTCGGCTAACGGCCTTCGCTGCCGGCGCACGGCGTATCCAGCAACTGCAGTGCAACAAGAAGACGCGGCAGGCTGAGATAATTTTGAGCGAGGCGAAGTGGCTGGAGCTGAAAGCTGCCCTTGAGACTTTCCTCCCCTCGACCCCTTAGGAATTTAATCATTGTATTTGTTCTGTTGTGATGATTCTTTTGTTATTAATACAATGGTTATTTTGCTATTAGTACAACGGTCATTTTGCTGTCAGTATAATGGACTTACTCTTGCATTTCCCATGTAATTGGGTAGTACTTCTTTAAAAACTTTCCATTAATCGGCAATTTGTGAACTGAACCCGTCCAATCTCGTAAATGATATGCCCCCTTGCCGAGTATTTTGTGAACGATGAATGGCCCTTCCCAATTTGGCGACCATTTACCAAATCTGGGGTCTTTAATCCCAACAGGCAACACAGTTTGCCAAACCAATTCTCCTTCGCCGAACGTTTTTTGTCTTACACGCTGATTATACGCTCGCTCGGCAATTTTCTTTTGTGCTATTAACAAGTTAACTGCATCGATTCGACTTTCTTCTAAGTCTTCTAACTCTTGTCGCATCGCTTGACTATATTCAATACTGTACAAATCACCCTGCTCGATTACTCGCAACGAACTTATACTCAATTCGACCGGTAACATGGCGTCGTGTCCATAAGTTAACGCGTAAGGAGTGGTTCCAGTGGCCGACCGAGGTGAAGTTCGGTATGCCCATAATGCTTCACTTAACTTCAAATGCCACAAACCAGGTTTTTCTTTTACCATTTTTTCAAGGATGCCGATCAACACTTTGTTGCTTGCCTCGGCCTGTCCGTTTGCATGTGGGTAGTACGGCGTAGATTGCTCGAGTCGGATATTCAAACTTGCCGCGTATTCCCTAAACCTATCAGCCGTAAATATAGTGGCATTATCAGTTATGATCGTTTCTGGCACGCCGAATCTGGTCACAATATTCTCCTCTACGAAGTTGCATACCTCTTTAGCCGTTAATTCGGCGTATGACCTTGCCTCGACCCACTTAGTGAAATAGTCAGTTGCTACAATTATCCATGCGTGTTTCGCTGCCCCCGATGATGGCGTAATTTTGCCAATTACATCCATTGCCCAACCCCTGAACGGCCACGGTTTAGTAACCGAGTGTAGCAATTCGGCCGGGGCTCTCTGAACGGGTCCATGAATCTGGCATGATACGCATCTCCGCGCATATTCGATGCAATCCTTTAATATATTGGGCCAAAAATAACCGTGTTGTCGAAGCAACCAGCGCATCTTTCGTCCAGATTGGTGCGGTCCGCAAATTCCTTCATGTACCTCGGCCATTACTTGGGCAGCCTCGTGTGGCCCGAGGCACAATAGTAGTAAACCATCTTCGCCCTTGCGATATAATTCACTTTGATACGACACGTAATTCGTCGCGAGCACCTTCGTTCTTCGGTCGTGTTTCCCATTGGGGTTATTGAGGTACCGTAACATCGTCTTTCTCCAATCATCCGGTTCTACTTCGACGGCACATACTTCTACGAGATCTCCTCGTTCTAACAGGGATGGGAGCGACATCACCCTTGTACGTATTACGTGCGTGCGTTGGAGAGTTTGCTGATTAATCAAAACGGGGTACGAGCGTTGACTCGTGTTCGCAATTTCCATAATTCGACTTAGTTTGCCCCCCATGAGTTGTGCTCCAGAGGCGATCTGGGCGAGTTCGTCGGCGTCAGTATTGTGGATACGTGAAATGTGTTCAAATGTGATTTGGTCGAACGACTCGGCCAGGTAAGTGGCGACCATGTGATAGGGAGCTAAAGTACAACTCATGCAACAAAACACGTCGTTCAGTTGGTTAATCACAAGTTCGGAATCACCAAGGACGAGAACGCGGGGGGCCCGCAGATCGTGTAAAACATGGAGGCCGATAATGAGGGCTTCATACTCGGCCTGATTATTGGTGTAGCTGAAATCTAACTTGAGAGAAAAACACCATCGGCAGTGGTCAGGCGACTGAATTGCGATACCGACACCTGCCGAGGTCGAAGTACTGGAACCATCAAAATGCATAGTCCAATGATTATCGCGTGTGGTGACGAAACCGATGTCGACCTCGCCCCCCTCAAGACCATAAGGGGATGGGTGATGTGCCAGGAAATCGACGAGGGCTTGCCCCTTGACGGCCTTTTGTGGTACATACTGAAGGCTGAACTCGGATAAGGCGAGTGTCCATTTCCCAATTCGGCCTTTGACCATAGGCCGAGTCAGCATGTAACGAATTACGTCGGTTTGGGCGATGACCTGCGTAACTGTGGGGAGCATGTAATGCCGAAGCTTGGATGCGGCGAAAAACAACGCTAAGCAAAGTTTTTCGACAGGGGAATAATTAAGTTCTGGTGAATTCAGGTTTCGGCTAAGGTAAAAGATAGCTTGTTCGCGGCCGACATTGTTATCTTGTGCGAGTAGGCACCCAATGGATTCAGCAGCTGCCGAAATGTACAATTTAAGGGGTTTGTTGCGACAAGGTGGAACGAGCACAGGTGGGGTGGAAAGGGCCACCTTGATTTGCGTAAATGCAGCTTGATGCTCTTCGCGCCATTCAAATTGGTCGGTCTCCTTCAGTTTAAGGAGTGTAGAGAATGCTTTCATTTTACCGGCCGAATTGGCGATGAAATGACGGAGGAAATTGATCTGCCCGAGTAACGACTAGAGCTGTTTCTTTGTCGTCGGCGGTGGGGCGCTAATAATGGCGCGGGCTTTATTTTCGTTGACCTCGATGCCGCGATGGTGCACCAAAAATCCGAAGAAATTACCAGTCGAAACACCGAAAGCACACTTGGCCGGGTTCATCTTGAGGTTGTTTTTGCGCATGCGAAGGAACGCTTGCCTCAGGTCGTCCAGGTGTGTTTGACGACGTTTGGATTTTACGACCACATCATCGATATAAACTTCGACGATTGTACCGATTAAGTCGTGGAAGATCATATTCATGGCTCGTTGGTATGTGGCGCCGGCATTCTTGAGGCCGAAAGGCATGACTACCCATTCGTAAGTACCAAGTGCCCCCGGGCAATGGAAAGCCGTCTTGTGGACGTCAGCTTCGGCGATGAAAATCTGGTTATAACCCGCATGACTGTCCATAAAAGATAGCAGTTCATGATTAGCTGCGGCATCAATTAATAAATCTGAGATCGGCATCGTATATTCATCCTTGGGAGTAGCCAGATTTAGATTACGGAAATCGATGCAAATGCGAAGGGCACCGTTTTTCTTTAATACGGGGACGATATTGGCCAACCATTCGACATACCGAGCGGTCCTAATAAACCCGGCTTTTAGAAGCCGAACTAATTCTTCCTTAACGCCGAGTTGTACTTCGTTTGAAAATCGGCGATGAGGCTGTCGAAAAGGCTTACACCCCTCCTTGATGCGTAGCTCATGCTCTACAAGGTTTCGGTCGAGGCCTGGCATCTCATGATAACTCCACGCAAAGCAATCTTTAAATTCGTGGAGTAGTTTACGGAGTTCGACCTTCATGGACGGTGGGAGTAACGCACTAATAAACAATGTTCGAGGATTCTCGGCCGTGCTGACGTTCACTTCCTCTAACGGGTCCTTGACTTGAGGTCGATGGCCTTCGAGTTCGGCCGGCGCAGCCTGAACTTTATCGAAAGATAGAACGGGGCCGTTATCTGCTTCAACCAGAAATTCGATTAAATTGACGCCAGAATGTGGTTGCTTGGTAATGGCGTACCAATGGGCCAGCAGACGTTCCATTGTAGATGAAACCGCGGCCTGACGCCGTTCTTGTGTGGTGTGCTCAATCATCGGCGTTGATAACCAAGTTCGCCAAGCCAAGTCTCGCCGAATCCTGTTGGACAGTCTCGGCGCCGACCTCAATCACTTTTTGTACTGAAATTCTCGTCGGCCGTCCATCCTCGTTAAGGCATTGGAGGGTGATGTAGCCGACATGATCATCATAATAGCGAGCCTGAATCATGTTGGTTTCAAATGGTTGGTTATCGGCTGGGTGAACTACGACCGATTTGCCATCCCAAAAGATGAGGACTTGGTATAATGATGAAGGAATGCAACTGGTTTGGTGGATCCAGTTGCGGCCAAGTAATGCGTTATAATCCGTCTTGGAATCAATGACAAAGAATGCCGTCATGTGTTGACGACCAGCAATGCTAACTTCCAACGGGAGCACCCCTTTGGTCTGAGATTTGTCACCAACAAAGCTGCTCATAGTGATCCCTGACGGAATGAGTTCATTATCAGAACGGCGTAAAGCCTTCATGACGGATATTGGCATAATGTTGACTGTGGCTCCACAGTCGACAAATACTTTAGAAATGGGAAATCCTTCGATGTGAGCCGTGACGTACAACGGCTTCAGGTGTTGGAGATTAACTGAGGGGGAGAGGGGAAATAGCTCGGCCAAAGCTGCCTTAAGGTTGTCCCCGCTTTGGTTTTCTCTATCGTCGTCGTTTGCGACGAAGTCTACTTGTGTTGCTTCCTCGGCAACTACGTCCCCGTCCAAGAAACTTGACTGGTAGGTACTCGGTTGGAATTCAGCCGGTAGAACGTGTACCATACTAATCTCCATATGTTCAAGGACCGAGGGGCCCATTGGGTCATGGTGGTCGTCTTCCGGAGAACTATCCTCTGTAGCAGTCGTCGGAAAATCCTCGATCAAACTTTTGAGTTCCTTGGTAAGAGCCGGTATCCGAGACGTGGGAACCAAATCGAGTGCAGGTGAGCCATTTCCTTCGACGATGTGGACTGCCGAAGATTTCCGTTGGTCCTTTGTTACACAGGCTCGTTCTTCATATGCAATACGGGCGTTCCTCGTGTCTAGATAGGTATCCAATCGTGCTATCCGTTTTTCCTCGTCGACCGTGAGGCCGAAGAGCGATACAGCCGAGAAGACTTCAAAATGATAGCGTAAATGCTGAAGGTCTTCGAGCGAAAAGGGTAATTCGGCGGCGTCGATATCTGTATAAGGATCGACCTCAAAACCAAGGACCCGAGCCTCCCGTATATGTTGAAACCTAGCTTTAATGGCTGGATCAGAAGTTTTCTGGATAATTTGCTCGGCATCAGGACAAGTTAGCGCTAAGTCGAGGGCTTCCTGACATGCCTTGGGGAGTCCGTACAAGTCATTTGCGGAGTATTTCTTATGAAATTCTCGCATGTATTCCATGGATGCACCGAGGAATGGAGGGTGTAAGTTGCGCCGTATTTTGATAAACGGCTCGCGTGGTGGTAACGGAGAAAGTTTCCTTTCGGCCTCTTGTGTAAAGTACTCTAGACGAGCTCTCGTTTCCCCAGGCCGGAGAAGGATCTTAATACGTTTCTCAGCCTCCTCAATGGTGGTTTCGAAATCAGCATCCACTACTTTCTTCCCTTCGGCTAACTCGGTCATGATAGTCGGGGTTGGCCGTTCGCTACTATCTTCCACGACCTTTTTTGGTTGCCATTGGTTGGCCGGGCTGGCCTGCGCTTCTCGTCGCCGAACCATGCAATCTATCCGTTGACGACGACGTATTTGGGATTTGGACAGCGCCGTATACAAACCAGTCGGAGAATTGTAACTGTACCAGCGTTGATCCGATGTCCTTGGTGGTTTGAAAGTTTTGCGATCGGTTGGTAATCCCGAACTGTTGGCATTGCGCGAGTAATAATCCTCATTATAGAAAGGTGCGTCGAAATCAAGACGCCGCCTGACCGAGGTTTGGTCTTTCGGCTGTACTTGTGGGCCGAGTCAATCAAACACTTGACGTCGTGGACCTAATCCCTTTGATGACGTTATAAGGGCCGTGGGTGGTGTTGAAGATTTCTTCCCAGGTTCGACTGGTGGTTTACAATGGTCACATAAAACCTTCGATCCATAAGTTTCGTCAGATTTTGACCTTGTCATCGGCTCATCGGCGGGTCGCACCGATTGTTCCGTTGGTGGTGCATTTGAAAATATATCAAGCTTTAGTCTTGTTCGACCATTTTGTTGACGGATATGCTGCACCGGGACATATTCGGCCTTCCCTTTGTTTTTGGGAAGGTGAGCATCCACCATACCAATCGTTGTTGAAGGGAAAGGATTAACGTCGACCGCCATCTTTTCCGGAAATTTCAACTTTCCTTTTTCGATCCAGCTTTGAATTGTGTCCCGGAACACAACACAATTATTGGTTGCATGCTTATTAGAATTATGATACTTGCAGTATATCTTTCCTTTTAATTCATCGGCCTTGGGGATAGTATGCCCCGGCCGAAGCTTGATGATTTTTGCTGCCAATAACTGATCGAAAATTGCGTCAGCTTTGGTGATATCAAAAGTGTATACTTTTGATGACTTAGCCGTTTCCTCGGTGGTCAAACGTGTTTTGGCGTCTTTGGTATTTACTTGCGCCAAAGCCTTGCAAACATAGGGTTTGTCTATTATTATCTCGGCCGCATCCACACTAGCATACTGAGGGTCTTCACTTTCGGCCGATGCATAGCTCACTGTGGGGTTCTTATACAACGTCCCCCGGGATGGTGACTTTGATATCTTTTCTTCTCGGAGCAGATACTCATATTGTTCGACGTGTTGAGCAAGTTCGTACATATCTCGAATATTTGCCCCCAGAAACTTCTTTTTGTACTTCACGTCTAATCCGTTGAGGGCAATCCTGACGAATTCCACTTCGGGGAGTGGCACTCGGCACCAATTCCTGGCCGATTTAAACCTTGTTAGGTATTCCATTGGAGATTCATCAGATGCTTGAGCCATCCTGGCCAAGGATGATACGGACATCTCCATCCCTAGCCGATAGAATTGTTCATGGAACTTTTCGACCAACTCTTCCCAACTCTGCACGGAGTTGGGTGGAAGATTAATGTACCAGGCGAAAGTTGAGCCTGTCAGTGAAAAGTTAAACAGCCGTAGTTTGTAGAAATCGCTATTGACGTCCCCACACTGTGCTGTGAACCGAGCCACATGTTCTAGTGAGGATAAAGATGATTCCCCGGCGAAGAGGCTGAAATCGGGGATCTTAAATCCTCATGGGTATTCAAACCTTTCCACATAAGCCGGGTACGGGTGAATGAATTTTGGAAACTTCGGCCCTTTTTTTAGGGCCGAATCAATCATTCTCTGGACTTCGGTCACGTTTATGGAAGCGATTGCTTCTCCCTGGCTTGGTCCCTCGGCTCTATTCCCTGGTCCTCTTCTTTCTAGGGGGACTGGTTGTGGCCGAGCGGACCCTCTCTCGGCTGGTATGGGCACATTTGTCGGGAGTTGCCGCGGTTGGCCGACCTGGCCATCTTCGAAGGCTTTACTGACCAGTAGTTCAAGCATTCTGGTATGTGTATCGCTGTTACTACGTATTGCGTCTAGCAAATCATTCATCTTTTGACCAATCGACTGCTCGACCTGACGATATTGTTCATCCAGTCGTCTCCGAAGGAATGTCTTAGTTGGTGGATCGGAACCTTCTCCACCATCGTCATCACAATCTTCTACAATCCCTTCCATGAACATTCCAGCTGTTTGATTCGGGACTGCGGGGTTGTAAGGTTGCCCGCCGAGACAGACTTCATTCTCTCGGCGTGTTACACTTGTGGCCTCGGGCGGCGCAATTATGATCGGATTTTTTGTAGAATGCAAATCCTGCCCAAGGCCTTGCACTGGCAAGTCAGTCGTTGACTTTCCCATGGTTGTTTTCTGCTTCGTAGACCGTGTCTCAATGGTCATGAACTCCGAAGGTTTAGCACAAATTGTCCCATCGGGCGTGCCAAAATGTTGACCCTAAAAATTACAAAACCTACGTGGTGCGCAGGCCGAGTAACTAATAAGCTAACTACGTCCTTCGGTCGAATGCGGGACGTGCCAACTCGTCGGCCGAGCCTGGCCGAGGAGTAAAATTTGTTGATGTAGCTTTGAGCGCGTCGCTGACTTCTTTAACTAACGATTGCGACCGAGGAAGGAACACTCTCGGTCTCTGGGTTCTACAGCCTGAAGACAAGGCTGCTAATTCTGCGGAGTTCACAAACCGTCCGAGCCCGATTCGGTCACTGTGATTATATTCGTCAGAGTATAAGCACGTCGAATCGAGACCAAGGTGTATGGGCACAGGTACTCGAACGTGATGTATGTCTTGATGGTAAACGTAGTTCGGCCGTCGGAATGCCGAACCCTGAAACTCACTTGTGAGTATCCAATCATAAAACCACTTGGCGACCAGTACGCCGAGCAATGTAATTCGTAACACCTAACTATGCCGAGAAGGCTAGCAAGGTGACCTCTGCCAACAAAGGTTCGAAAACCTTCCTCGACCGAGACTTGGATAGATAATCGGTCGACCTCGACGCAGTGCTGTTTATCCAAACTGAAGATGCTTCTCGGTCGGCTGATTCTGCGGTAGCAGTGCTGTTTATCCAAACTGAAGGTGCTCGACGGGTGCTTCCACAGTGCTGTTTATCCAAACTGAAGGTGTGTTGGCAGGAAAAAGAAAAGGAAAAATTCTCAAGGTGTTTGAAAGGTTTTGCGCAGGGCAATTGTATGCTGATTTTAAGGTCCTCTCTGTTTGCATGATTTCTTGTATTTATAGTGCCCTATTCCTTGAAACCGACTCCGATTTGGATTGGGAGTCCTTGTCCCAATTTCGCTTCTTCTTCGAACAAACCTACTCCTACTGGGATTCTGAATTTTCCTTCTTTTCGGGACTTCATTCCTTGTTGGTCGAGAATCCTAGTTGTACCAGGACTTCCTCGACCTTTCTATTTATCTGGACTACTTATGATAGGATTTGGCCGACCCTGTTAGCTGGCCCGGGCCCTATTATTCGGCCCATAGTATTTATCATCTCCTTGGGCCGAGCACATCCTGCTGCTCGGCACAGCAATAATATTTTGGGCCCAAACAACTATACTTATGCTCTGACATCATGTGTGAAATGGATCCATTCCCACTCATATGCGCACTCTTACATTTAGGCACTTTTAGGTTTAAATTTATTTACATTTTTTCACATCACTACACTTTATGGCTTCATCACCTTCCTGTGTCGGCCAACAAAGCTAATTCGAAGTCCAAGTGGACATTTCAGATTGGGATGACAAAATCACTAAGCCGACACCGTAAAAATTGTGGAACACTACGAAGGAATATGAAACATATGAAATAAATTTTTTTAATTACTTTAACTGTTAGATTTAAATTTGGACTGTTAGATCCTTTTTTTTATCGTTGGATTTGACTATATTAGATCTTAACAGTTGGATTCAATGAATTTATAAATATAAAATTAAAAAGAATACACGTATATGATGGCCAGCCCCACTAACCCTGGAGGAATCTTAACCTAAATTTGTTCCATAAATGAGTTTTGGGTTAAAACTCATATTTTCCCTAAGAGTTAGAGCAAGTTGGTAAGTTTAGGACCTAAAATTTGAGTTTTACTACAAGGGTTGGAGTAGGTCTAATATGCAATGACAATTTCCACCTTATAAGGTTTAAAAAAAGAGAGTTTTAACGAAAAGCCCATGATACTGTTTACTTTAATGAAAAACCACATTTTTACACTAAAAAGTCAAACATGATACTATTTACTTTACCCTTTATTTTGTCCTTATCGTTAAAACTCAAAGTTTTCAAGTCATTTTCATTAGTTTTCCTTTAAAAAAAAATACTAAATACATCCCAAATCACTTTTAACATGTATTTCACAAAATTATTTATCTTCTTTAACTTTCTAAACCATTCTCACTCTCCATTATAGAACAAAAGTCTAACTAATGAAACTACAAACACATTGATTGAAAAAAATTATTTTTGATTAATAGAACTTCGAAGCTTCGCCTTATTCAAAATGTACCGTTAGAGGTGGATAAAGGTTAAACTTCATTGGTGTCAAATTACAGCCCTCACCTTCTTTCTCAAAGAAGATAATGGTGATGCTTTTTCACATAATCATGTTCTAAAATCTGATGATCAGATAATGGTGAGGTGTATGAGTATGATATGTGATGCATAAAATATCATTTAGTGTGCATCTTAAGGGCAATACTTTATACTGTTGAATTAATATAATAAGCCTAATTAAAACACAAAAAACCAAATATTCTGAAAGATGATTGAGTATTTAATATATTTTTTTTTTTTGTCAGACGGTCACCTTTTTAGTTTTTACCAATGGTATACTATTCTTTTTGAATTTTCTTTGTGAAAATCCGAATGATCAATTAATTGAATTTGTGTCTCGTACATCGTGTAATTAAAAATTATTTTGAATTTTAAATTTAAAATTAAATATAAATAATACTTAATGAAAATTGGTCATACGATATATAATGAACGACCACGATTAAATAATTCCCGAATCTCAAAAAAATTTCGGAGAACATTCTTGTCCTTTACCAATCACAAAAAAGAAGGAAAGTCAAAATTGTGGTCTCCACTCCTAAATTCAAAGGACCATGTGAATGCGATACTTGCATTAAAATACAGGTGTCGTCGTTTTCTTTCTTTCTTTTTCATTGTTATTGCAATGGTTGTTGGGTTAGTTTAATTTCGATATATGAATTTGTAGCTGAGTAGCATTGCCTCTGAAACAGCAGCTGGATTCCTCTCGCTTTGCTCACAGAAATGGCCAACGAAAGAGACGCAGCGGCAGGAAGCGGTGGCAGCCTAGTTTTTGCAGTTAACGGAGAGAGGTTTGAGCTCCCGACCGTTGATCCTTCAACCACTCTGCTCGCCTTCTTGCGTTCTCAGACGAGATTCAAAAGTGTCAAGCTCAGCTGCGGTGAAGGTCTCTCTCTCTAACTTTGACTGTGCTCTGCGTGTATGATCATGAATTTCTGTGGCTTTTTGATGTATATTATAAACACGATGATTGATGAGTATCATTTGTGGATTTTTGGACGACTTAGTCGTACGTCCTATGAAAGAAAAATTGCGTGTTGCTATGAAAAAAAAATTGCGTGTTGCATGCTATTGTTGAAAATGAGTAGGAGCATAAATCTGGCATAGGCTTATAAGACCTACTTCAACTTTTAGAGTAGAACTTAAATTTTAGGTTCTAAATTTACTTCAACTTGCTCTAATCATTGAGACAAATATGAGTTAAAACTCAAAACTCATTCATGGGCCAAATTTAGCCCAGGATTCCCCTTGGGTTAGTTGGGGCTAGTCCACCATATATGTATATTATTTTTGGTTTTATATTTATAAATTCATTGAATCCAACAGTTACGATATAATTTGATGAAATCCAACCGTAAAAAAAATATTTAACAGTCCAAATTTAAATTCAATAGCTAAAGTAATTAAAAAAATTTCTTTTATATGTTTCATATTCTTTCATAGTGTTTCACGAGTTTCATGGTGTCGGTTAGTGATTTTTCAATATTTATCAGAATCTAAATATTTTTAGGCTAAAATGTTCATAAAATAAAATTAGAATAGTCTACATAATTTTTTTTCTTTTAAAAAGTTGCTTTAAGAAAAAAAAATTAGCCTAAATTCATTCTTTAATGATCTAGGAAAATTTAACCCATAATGTTTGCAGAGAAAAAACTGTTTCTGGGCAAAAAATTTTAGGTCTTAGCCTAAGGGTTGGAGATGGTCTAAGAGGTTGGACTACTCTCCATATTGCCAATTGGTTTTATGGTGGAACCTCAACTTTCTTTATGGTACTAGAGCAGTTTGTCTTACGTGTGAAGTCAAACGATCACATGTGCTCCAGGTCACCCTGTTATGTTGTCCACGTGTTAGGCTCGAAAAATTCACCGCACGTCAGGAGGTGTGTTGAGAATGAGCTCCACGTCACCTCGTTATGTTGTCCACGTGTTCGGCTCGAAAAATTTTTGCCACAAGTGAGGGGCGTGTATTGAGAATGAGTCCCACATTGATGGGAGAATTGACCTTGTATGAGCTTATTAGAGGTTGGACTACTCCCTATATTGCCAATTGGTTTGATGGTAGAATCTGAACTTTTTTCAATTATGATCAAACTTTGTGTTTCTCATATAAAGAATTCTGAATTTTTGGTTTACCATCCTGAACAATTGTTGCAAAATAAAGTAATTCAGAAAACGAAACTAGTACTCACCTCGCTTCCGAGGTGACCAACTGATGCTTAAAGAGGTTTCTTTTTGTGATGAAATGTCTGTAATTTAAGGTGTTTTTTCTGCAGTGATCATATTAAATGAGATTGTAGTTTGGGTTTCAAAATTTTCAAGGAAAACTAAGTCTTACTAAAAATCTTTGGACACGTTTGGTGATATGCACTTATAAAAATCGGGTGCAGGTGGTTGCGGTGCTTGTGTTGTGCTACTGTCCAAGTACGACCCTGTTGTCGACGAAGTGAAAGATTTTACTGCAAGTTCATGTCTCACTCTGCTTTGCAGTATAAATGGATGTTCAATTACAACATCCGAAGGCCTTGGAAATATCAAAGACGGGTTCCACCCAATTCACCAAAGGATTGCTGGTTTCCATGCTTCTCAATGCGGCTTTTGTACTCCTGGCATGTGTGTTTCACTCTTTGGAGCTCTTGTCAATGCTGAAAAGGCGAATAGACCTGATCCCCCTCCTGGGTTCTCCAAACTTTCTGTTTCCGAAGCTGAAAAGTCTATTGCAGGTAACCTCTGTCGATGTACTGGGTATCGACCAATTGTTGATGCCTGCAAAAGTTTCGCATCTGATGTTGACATGGAGGATTTGGGGTTCAACTCCTTTTGGAAAAAGGGAGATAGTAAGGAAGTAAAAGTAAAGAGTTTACCTCTATATAACCGTCATGGTGACATCTGTACATTTCCGGACTTCTTAAAAAAAGAAATTTGTTCTTCCATGTCTTTGGATCCTACGAGATATGGTTGGTACAATCCTCTTAGAGTTGAGGAGCTTCAAAACTTATTGAAAGATAATGATTTTGATAATGCAAACGAGATGAAATTAGTTGTTGGAAACACAGGGACGGGCTATTACAAGGAGCTAAAGCGCTATGACAGATACATTGATCTCAGATGTGTTCCTGAATTATCAATGGTTAAGAAAGACCCTGTGGGGGTTGAGTTCGGAGCAACTGTAACAATCTCTAAAGTTATTGAGTCTTTGAAGAAGAAAGACAACGGTGGATCTCCATCAAGAGGTGGTGATGTGTCAAAAAAAATTGCCAATCATATGGAGAAAATTGCTTCAGGGTTCATCAGAAATACAGGTAGTATAGGAGGGAATTTGGTGATGGCACAGAGAAAATGTTTTCCTTCAGATATTGCTACAATACTTCTTGCTGTGGATTCAGAAGTAGATATAATGAATGGTGCTAGATCTGAAACGGTTATGTTAGAGGATTTTCTGAAAAGGCCTCCACTGGATCCGAAAAGTGTACTTTTAAGTGTTAAAATCCCAAATTGGGAAGCAGTTAGAAAAGTTTCTCCAGAAACCGACACCATGTTGCTTTTTGAAACCTATCGAGCTGCACCAAGACCCCTAGGAAGGGCATTAGCTTATTTAAATGCTGCCTTCCTAGCAGAGGTTTCGTTTGGTAAGATTTCCAATGGAATTATGGTGGATCGTTGTCGTCTGGCTTTTGGTGCTTATGGAACTAAACATGCAATTAGAGCAAGAAAGGTCGAGGAATTTTTAACTGGAAAAGTGCTGAGTCCTGGTGTTCTATATGACGCTATTAAATTAGTTAGGGATGTTGTGGTTCCTGAAGAAGGAACTACGAGCCCTGCTTACAGGTCAAGCTTGGCTGCCGGTTTTCTTTTCGAGTTCTTTAGCCCCTTAATTGACAGTGAAAGTTGCAAAGGATTCTTGGGAAATACTTTGTTGGCCGATGCTTCCAAGTTAAAAAGGAACAAAAGTGCTAGCGATAAGATGAGAACTGTTCTGTCATCTGGTAAACAGGTGATTGAATTAAGTACAGAGTATGATCCGGTTGGTAAACCAATTACAAAATCTGGAGGTCTCATACAAGCTTCAGGTTAGTTATCCTTCACATACATGATTATATGGATGTCTAATTACTAAGCATCCTTTTATTTTTTTATGGGTGGTGGGAGGGAGGGTTAGCACGCTACAACCCGAACAAAATAAATAAAAAAACAACCAAACTCTAAAAACTGCTAACGAACCAAGAGATAGCAGCTTTCCAATAGCTCCCACGAAATCTTCAAAAATCCTTCTATTCCTCTTCATCCAAACCACCCAAAACAAGGTGAGGATCATAGTGCCCCCCATAACCCTAGCTTTCTTTCCCTTCAAACCATAGTGTGAGACCCAAGTTAAACAAAGTGAGGATCATTGTCTCTTTTTTTTGGTATTGGACTTAGTTTGCAGGCCTGTTCTCTGCTCCAAAATATCACTTTTATCTAGTTGAGAAAATTGTAGTATGATTTATTCGTTAACAATTATGTTTTATTCGTTAAATACCTAAAAGTAGTGGGAGTTTGAATTATATACTTATGATATGCTTATAGAAAGGTCTCATTTTCCATCTTTTGAGATCATTCTTTTATATAAGAAACAAAATCTTAATGAAACCAAAATTGACAGAATACAAAGTGATGACCAGTTGTGGGCAATTTGTTCACCTGCTATATAGTATTGTGTCCTCCTCCCGCTGTCTCTCACTCTTTTGCTCTCTTGCTTTCCCTGGAGAGAGAGAGAGAGAGAGAGAGAGAGAGAGAGAGATAATTTCTTAACAGATCATGTTTCAAATGATTCTCTTTGTATCTTTATGGCACCAAGCTTTCGTTGACCTTTTGTCTTTTTTTGTTTTAATTTGTTTTGTTTCCTCGTTTGTAATAGTTATTGACAGTTTTCACAAAACAGTGGGTGTGCTACAACTTCAGTGTTAATTGTTTCTTCTATAATTCTTTTGTTTCAACTGACTATGTATCTTTTCCATTTTTTTATGTCTTCTTGAGTGCTTCTAGCTCGTGACACAAAAGTACTTATCTCATTCATGACCGTCAATTTGTAGGTGAGGCAGTCTATGTAGACGACATTCCATCTCCGAAAAATTGCTTACATGGAGCGTTCATTTATAGTACAAAGCCTTTGGCTAGAGTGAAGGGAATAAAATTTGAACCTAAATCACATCCAGGAGTTACTGCACTGATATCTTTCAAAGATATTCCCAAGTCTGGGGAGAACATTGGGTCTAAGAATTTTCTTGGTACAGAACCTCTGTTTGCTAATGATCATACAGAATGGGCTGGTCAGCGTCTTGCTTTCGTGGTAATTCAACGATCTTGTGATTATATCTAACGATCTTAGTTGGGATGAATGCCAATCGTTATCCATAATTGTAGACTATACACATAATTTTTCTCCTTTCTTTGGATGTGTGTCAGTTTACTCATCAAAAGAAAGTTTTGTAGGTAGCAGATACGCAGAAACATGCAGATATGGCTACAAACTTTGCGGTGGTTGATTATAACATGGAAGATGTAGATCCACCTATCTTATCAGTCGAAGAGGCAGTTAAGAGAGCAAGTTTTTTTGAGGTCCCTCCTTTCTTCTATCCGAAACAGGTCGGTGACATATCAAATGGAATGGCTGCAGCTGATCACAAGATTATTTCTGCTGAGGTAATTGAAATCAATATGACATTCTTTCTTTGTTTCCCGGTGTCCTTCCCACACTAATGTTCTGCCCTTTTTGTACTTTTCTATGTTCCAGTAATTTGGATTTTGGATATTCAACTTTGTTCCTTGGTTTTATTTATATACATAGAAAGGACTTGTGAAATGGGAGAAAATACGAGTATAAGAGAATGTTGGCTTGGTTTTCAAGTAGAACCGCCCACTAACTTACAAATCCATGCATATCTTGCTTTCAGATCAAACTTGGTTCACAATACTATTTCTACATGGAGACACAAACAGCCCTTGCTGTACCAGATGAAGACAACTGCATGGTGGTTTACACTTCAAGTCAAATGCCTGAGTCTACACACTCTACAATTGCAAAATGTCTTGGTATTCCTGAAAATAATGTTCGTGTAATTACAAGAAGGGTCGGAGGGGGCTTCGGTGGAAAGGCCATGCAATCAATGCCTGTGAGTATAATACCTACATAAATCTCTATATTCCTTCTTTATTACTGTCTATCTAATCGTGGACGAGATTGTCCGTTTAACTGTAGATTAAGCACTTGTTATCACAGTGAACATGAATATAATATTTCTGTTAGACAATGAATGGAACCCAAAAACTTAAGCTGCTAGGAAGCGGGCCAACATTGTGTATTAAGCAAACATGCTGCGCACATACAACTCCTATCCTGCATGTGGAGAGTACACAAATGCAGATTAAGATAAACATACTGGTGTAGTCTCATTATGCACCTAGAAATTTAGACATAAGTTGGGAATGAGTGTAGGAGGTTTTTTGACCAAAGAACTTCCAACCAAGCCCTTATATATACACATACACATAGATGTAGATATATAGTTCATATATAAAATGATATTTGATTCTGACCCATATAAGTTTTTTACCAGCGCACCAATAAAACTTGATCATGGTGTCAAGTGGGAGATCTTAGGATCCTGCAACTACAACCTCCCTGCGAATGTTGAACTCTGTATGATTTTAAAACGATAAATAACGTTCAAGTTAAAAAATGTTTGTTGAATATAATGTCTTGGCTCTCTAGTGGTGCAGAGAGGTGTACACGTGAGGCGAAGTTTTAGAAAATAAAGCAATAGTTAGCATTTAGTGTCAGTTCTGGGAATAGTGGTAAATCAAATTGTTCTATGTGCTGCTAGAGTTGGAGACCTTCGACGCATATCATTTTGATCATACTACTCTAAACCTCCAACTTTTTTTTAAATTTCAGATCTTGAGCTTTCTAGTGGTGGGGAGAGGGTGTTGTGTTCTTTAGCGGTGGTGAGAGGCCTACTAGAATATAAATGATTGCTGGTGTGTATCCTGATAAATTACGATTCTTCAGGATCAATAGTAAACCAATAACCTTTATCTTACACATGCGTGCAGACACCAGACACACTCACACACACATAATATATACGTGCATATATATATATATATATATATATATATATATATGTATATATCACTTGCTATGTTTATGGTTTTTTGAGTACTTGATTCCCAATGCTCAATAGAATATAAAGCTGCTGCAATTCTGATGTTTAGGTCGCAACTGCATGTGCTCTTGCAGCACACAAATTACATAGACCTGTACGGATATATCTCAATCGCAAGACTGATATGATAATGGCTGGAGGAAGGCATCCCATGAAGATAACTTACAGTGTGGGATTCAAGTCTGATGGGAAGATTACAGCTTTAGAACTTGAGATATTGATAAATGCAGGGATTTCCATAGACTTTAGTCCATTATTGCCAAAAAGTATTGTGACTGCGCTTAAGAAGTATGACTGGGGTGCTCTGACTTTCGATATCAAGGTGTGCAAAACAAACACTCCAAGTAGGTCTGCTATGCGGGCCCCTGGGGAGGTGCAGGGGTCATTTATCGCTGAAGCTGTAATTGAACATGTAGCATCCATCCTTTCTATAGAAGTAGATTCTGTGAGAAGCGTTAATCTTCACACATCTCACAGCCTTGATTTGTTTTACGAGCAGAGCGCTGGTGAACCCCTGGAGTATACTTTACCATTGATATGGAACAAGTTGTCCATGTCTTCAAGCTTTAACCCAAGGACTGAGATTGTAAAAGAATTTAATAGGTGTAATAAATGGCAGAAAAGAGGAATTTCTCGAGTACCGATAGTGTATGAAGTGTCATTGAGGCCAACTCCGGGAAAAGTAGGCATTTTAAGTGATGGGTCTGTTGTTGTTGAAGTTGGAGGAATTGAACTGGGTCAGGGGCTCTGGACGAAGGTAAAACAGGTGACAGCTTTTGCTCTTGGTTCGATTCAATGTGATGGTAGTGGAGATTTCTTGGATAAAATACGGGTGGTGCAATCAGATACATTGAGCTTAATTCAAGGGGGAATGACTGCTGGGAGCACTACATCTGAGACAAGCTGTGAGGCAGTTAGACTTTGCTGTAATATTTTGGTTGAGAGGTTAGCTACTCTCAAAGGGAGATTGAAGGAGCAAATGGGCTCTATTAACTGGGAGACTCTTATTCAGCAGGTATTCTATTTGGATTGAGGGGAGGGCTTATTTCACTCGTGTGCTCCTTTGTTGGAATGCAAATAACACTGCCATAATAGCATGTTATTTGCAGTCTCCCAGAGGAGTGCAGGGAGCAAAAATAGCAATCACCGTGAAATTATTGATGCATCATTTTTTTTTCTTTTGAAACATTTCATTAACTTATTGATTTGTTTCAAATCCATGCCATGGCGCTCCAATAGTTCACACACTGAATCTGGAAGAACCCAAGAAACTCAACCCCAGACAGAATAATTGACATTGAGCCACAATTTTCTTATGAGTACAAATAAAACTTAATGAGTTCTCAAACTTTCAAGCTTGCCCTACTTCCCAGTGGCTTCTCCTTATAGCTTTTGAAGGCCACTGAAACACCAAACTCTCTCCAAGAAAGATATATCAAACAAAAATAAAAATCAAATAAAAAATAAATAAAAAATAAAAAATAAAAAAACCTCTCTTTAACTTGCATTTTTCTTTATTCCCAAATTTGATGTAGTTGTTACAGTTTATATTTCTTCTGTCAAAATGCAGGCATCCTTGCAAGATGTGAACTTATCAGCAAGTTCTTATTATGTCCCTGATTCTGCTTCCAGGACATACCTTAACTATGGTGCTGCTGTGAGTGAGGCAAGTTTGTGTTGACCGTCTTACTCCTTCATTTTCATTCATGTGTATTGTTGAATTTTCGGCAAGATGCAGATTTACATAATGCAGAGCAAATCATAGTGCAACGTCACAGTCATAGAGACCAGTTTTTTCTCATTTAAAATTTATAGATTAATAACATTGAAACTACTTGATCACAGGTGGAGGTAAACGTTCTGACTGGACAAACCACAATTCTGCGATCGGATATTATCTACGATTGTGGTCAGAGTCTCAACCCTGCTGTGGATTTAGGACAGGTTAGCATGATTGAATTTGCTACTCAGATTTTTATAATGTTTACATACATTTTTTTATTTTTTGCATTTTCTTTTAATTAAGCTCTACCTAGATTTTGTTTTTTGCATCGCTAATCAGTAGGTTCTGCCTTGGAGAATTTTTCAAATTCCATTGTAAGAAAAGTTAGTAGTTCGGTTTATTTTATAAATTTTTAGGTACTTTCATTCTTTAGCGTCTTTAGGCTTTCTCCGTTCGAAGAAGTGTAGCATTTTCATCATCTAGTCATCTTTGGAATAAGAATCCTAGTTTTCAACTTTTCTACAATCTGTTAAGATCCCTAATGCCAGTTCACTGGCACGTAGTTAATGTGGTTTAGTTAAGTTTGACATTACATGTTTCTTGCAGATCGAAGGTTCTTTTGTTCAGGGTATTGGGTTTTTCATGCTTGAAGAATACTCGGAAAACTCTGATGGGTTGGTGATTTCAGAAGGTACATGGACATATAAGATTCCTACGGTGGACACCATACCCAAACAGTTCAATGTTGAAGTATTGAACAGTGGACATCATAAAAAACACGTGCTCTCTTCAAAAGGTCTGCCATGCCGTTCCTTGCATACTTCTACTTATCCCAACTACAACTGATACCAGAAAAGTATTTTGTGTGATTAAAAGTAGGCGAATTTTGAAAAAATTGAGATTATGTTGATGCAAAAATTGAAGAGTCGAAAATTTTGTGTTATTACATAAATTGGAAAGCTGAAAATTTTATGTTAGTATGAACATTTCAATTAAAGAAGAGCATGTTTCATCATAAAATTTGAAAAGTGTTGTGTGAAACTCACACATTGAAAATCGTTTGCGCAGCTTCTGGTGAGCCACCATTACTTCTTGCGGTTTCTGTTCACTGCGCTACAAGGGCTGCCATTAAAGAATCAAGAAAACAGCTTCTTCAGTGGGGCGGCCTAGATGGATCGGCATCAATATTCCAGTTAGATGTTCCTGCTACCATGCCTGTTGTGAAGGAGCTGTGTGGACTGGAAGCTGTGGAGAGGTACTTGGAATGGATTGTAGGCAGAGAATAAACGTACGTTATGGCTGGAAGGCATGATCATGCTAGTTAATTTGTCCATCACAGCCAAAGAACCTAAAATGTGAGTCAATCGCCGTCACTTGATCTCAATAAGGATACGAATATAGGTTTTTCAACAGATTTTAGGTCTGTTTATAGTGCAAAACCAATAAAAAAACGAGAATTGGCAATAGATGAACCATTCCATCTCACGTTACTTGTGTTTAGGTTCGTTGTCCAGTTTTTGAACATTACTGTTGAATAAGCTTTTATCTGTAAGACAACTAAACACGAACCATCTTATTATACCTTTTGTGTTTGCAACTTGTATTGAGACAAATTGTGTTAGACCAAGGTTCATTCGACCGGAGAATGGTTCGTAATCTCGGAGATTGGGTTGTTTTCTGTCTATATTTATATTTGAGGAAAATTCTATGCAGTGAGAGTGCTTAGAATTGGGGTCATTATTGTTCAAACACTCATCCCCAAGAGTGCTGAATTAAACCCCTATACCGTGAAACGGTGTACTAGGTTGGTGAAGGAACCCAGTAAGCTGCAGAGAATAACAATAATAGTAAAACATAAGAGCATTTGGGCTCCTTAAATGAGCTCCTAGCTATAATTTAGGGAGGATCTCAAAATAATCAACTCTATTCATGCTCTGTAGCCACCTCTTAGGGATGCCTAGGCGCTAGGTGGTTGACTACTGCCACGATTAATCCCTATCTATTTATAAAAATAAGAAAGGGCGCCTAGATCTTCCTAGATGCCCGTCCAGTTACCTAAGCCGCCTAGCCCGCCTTGGCGAGCATAGATATCTTTCATCTTACATTTTATCTTTTCAATACATTGTAGGAGACTTGTTAGATACTTGTATGAACACTCATTATATCCTTGTTCCCTATATTTACAACATGATCTAGTACTTTATAATTCATATATTGTTGGAAATAAAATAGAGAGTAAGAGAGAATACAAAGAGACAAGTGAGCAAGTTGAGGAGAAATCAAGGTGTGTCTCCTTTCTCATTAGAGTGCCTATTTATTGGCGTTAGATTTACATAGAAAGGTGTTCAACTATTAAGATATTACATATTTGACCCAGAACTGAACAACATAATAAATATTGTTAATAACACTCCCCTTGGGTGTTCACCAACCAATGGTAGTTGCCTCGACAAACCTTACTTGGAAGACCCAGTGGGAAAACACCTAAGCGAACTAGAAATCAGGCACCATGATTATGAAATATTGGTATGGTGTTGGGCACGTATAATATTGCCTCGCTAAAATCTTGATAGGACAGCCCAATGGGATAAAAATTTGGTTGAAGGGAAAAAGAGCACAACACGCTTATATGTCCATTATAGCTAGGACTGGCAAACGGGTCGTGTCTATCGTGTTCGTGTCGTTTTCGTGTAACACCTGTTATCTTAACGAGTCGTGTCGTGTCACACCCGTTATGACCCGTTAAGAAAAAAATATATTTTTTTAAAATTTGCACATACCACACATTGCCACATAAATATTACTTCAAAACATTAAAACATTTCTTGTTCAAGTACTATATCTACACTCGAAAATAAAAGCCTAATAAAAAAAATAATACATACACTACTAATCTATTACAAATATTAAATGTGCAAGGATAAAGAGTTTTTGTTTTTAAGATTGTAAGTCTTTCTCAAAAGTTTACACCTCCATTTACAAAACCTTCAATTTACATCGATCATCATGAAATTGTATTGGAACTTTGGCTTGATCTATTGCCTTCAAGAGTTATGTTGAAGATGTTTTTAGTAAGATTTTCCACGTCATAACTCTCTTCCGCATAAACTAAGTATAGAAAAAGTAAACATTAAAAATCATTCAATTATGAAAAGTTAAACAAAATAATTATGAAAAGAAATAAAATAATAATACTATACCATATAAAAATATATTACCTCATTTTCCAAATAGTTGATTCATACTTTTATTAAGTATATAAATTATAACATAAGATTTTGTGATATCCACATCCACTAGTGTAAATATTTTAAATTGAAGATCAAATTCATTCTTTGTATTCATATAGGGTCAAGGAGTGTAGCTGTAAAAATTCATCAAAATCAGAGTTAAAATAACCGTTAAATCTTGATTTTTCGTTTATAACCGTCGAAAAGCTTTGTCCCGTTACTTGATCTCTGAATGTTTTTTTTTTGTGATTTTTTGCTGATGTGATCTCCAAGCATATACAAACAATTTTGACGGTTTGGATTGTTGAAATTAGTTTTGGAGAATTCGTAAAACCATAGATTGACTAGCACTTAGAGTTTATTTATACTTTCATTAAGTATAACATAAGATTTTGTGGTATCCACTTGTGTAAATATTTTAAATTGAAGATCGAATTCATTCATTGTATTCATATAGGGTCAAGGAGTGTAGTTATAAAAAATCATCAAAATCGGAGTTAAACTAACCATTAAATCGTGATTTTTCGTTTATAACCGTTGAAAAGCTTTGTCTCGTTACTTGATCTCTGAATGTTTTTTTTTTGTGATTTTTTGTTGATGTGATCTCCAAGCATATACAAACAATTTTGACGGTTTGGATCGTTGAAATTAGTTTTGGAGAATTCGTAAAACGATAGATTGACTAACACTTAGAGTTTATTTATACTTTTATTAAGTATAACATAAGATTTTGTGGTATCCACTTGTGTAAATATTTTAAATTGAAGATTGAATTCATTCATTGTATTCATATAGGGTCAAGGAGTGTAGTTATAAAAAATCATCAAAATCGGAGTTAAAATAACCGTTAAATCGTGATTTTTCGTTTATAACCGTTGAAAAGCTTTGTCCTGTTACTTGATCTTTGAATGTTTTTTTTTTTGTGATTTTTTGCTGATGTGATCTCCAAGCATATACAAACAATTTTGACGGTTTGGATCGTTGAAATTAGTTTTGGAGAATTTGTAAAACGATAGATTGGCTAACACTTAGAGTTTATTTATACTTTCATTAAGTATAACATAAGATTTTGTGGTATCCACTTGTGTAAATATTTTAAATTGAAGATCGAATTTATTCATTGTATTCATATAGGGTCAATGAGTGTAGTTATAAAAAATCATCAAAATCGGAGTTAAAATAACCGTTAAATCGTGATTTTTCGTTTATAACCGTTGAAACGTTTTGTCCTGTTACTTGATCTCTGAATGTTTTTTTTTTGTGATTTTTTGCTGATGTGATCTCCAAGCATATACAAACAATTTTGATGGTTTGGATCATTGAAATTAGTTTTGGAGAATTCGTAAAACGATAGATTGACTAACACTTAGAGTTTATTTATACTTTCATTAAGTATAACATAAGATTTTGTGGTATCCACTTGTGTAAATATTTTAAATTGAAGATCGAATTCATTCATTGTATTCATATAGGGTCAAAGAGTGTAGTTATAAAAAATCATCAAAATTGGAGTTAAAATAACCGTTAAATCGTGATTTTTCGTTTATAACCGTTGAAAAGCTTTGTCCCGTTACTTGATCTCTGAATGTTTATTTTTTATGATTTTTTGTTGATGTGATCTCAAAACATATACAAACAAGTTTGACGGTTGTGATCGTTGAAATTAGTTTTGGAGAATTCGTATGCCATCAATCAAGTTCCGTGTGTGTGTGTGTATATATATATATATATTTATTAAGTATATTTAAATCTATTTATTTTGTACGTATAAATTATAATTGACTGGTACACGGAATAGTACATACATTACGTGTCACGTGTGTCATTATAAAAATAGTGAGATATGTCATGACAGTCATGTGTGTGATAAAAAGTTAATAACTTAAAAAAAAAAAAAAAAAAAAAAAAAATTCTCACCACTTCTATTAATTTTCATTTTCCCTCTCTTTTTTGTTTCCTTTTCAACTTTTTCTTATCATTTTCACTTTTCCCTCCAACATCTTTCTCTAATTCCCTCACTTTTTTGTTTCATTTTCAACTTTTCTTAACATTTTCATTTTCCCTCCATTTTTTTTTTCAAAAAGGGCGGCAAGTTGGCAACGGCAAGAAATTCATTATTCAAATTTGAATGGAAACAAATCACATCAAATTTCAATGGATGCAATGCAATGCATCATATTCATGCATATTAAATTATTAATTGATAATTATTATAGTTTTTATAAAATTTAATATATATATATATATATATATATATAATTATTATAGATAGACTTAATATTTTGGGGGTATAATTATTATAGTATATATAATTATTATAATTATTATAAATTTTATAGTTAATTTAATATATATATATATATATATATATATTATAATTTTTAGGGGTATAAAATTGTAAAATTAATGTATATAATTATTACAGTATTTTTTTAGGGTTATAAAATTATAAAAATAATATTCTGCTTATCGTGTATCGTGTTACCCACGTGTATACCCGAACCAACCCGTTATCTTAATAGGTGCTTATCGGGTTACCCGATAACGACCCGATTGGTTATCTTGTCGACCCAAACACCTGTTAATTTCGTGTCGTGTCGTGTCGGGTTATCGGGTCGTGTCAGAAATTGCCAGGCCTAATTATAGCATATTGTCGAAGACTCCGCCTAATGAATAACTCCGGCGAATACACGCCATATACACAAATCGCTTTATAGACTCTCCAAAAGTTCTACCGTAACTCTTAACTCTTTCAAGAATATGTTGCAACAATAATTTTAGTTCAAACAAACAAAAGTACTCATTGAGGTAATATAAACCAAATTTATCTAGAATAGGTATTGAGTACATATTTTGAGCTTTATGCTCTTAAATTGAAATCTTTGGATACAAATTTTATGGCATTTTCATACTTTAAGAAATGGCTTTGAGAGATAAATTCTCAAGTGGTTAGTATGCAGTCTCCACATGCCATAAGTCTCACATCTAAAGTAACATTGTACTTATAGAAATATGGCTACATATATGATGACAAAAAAAATGCTCATATCTATTATGAAGCATCATGCCATACTAGTGAGTTTATTTCACTAATTACAAACACCCAAGAATAATTTGGTGTATATATTACAGGTTTCTTATTCCACGTTTTTCAATAGCTCAAAAAATTAGTGACACACCCCGACCCTGATATCGAGCAGACACCAAAATCGTGGTGTGATGGTCACCACCCAAGTGGGTGATGAAGCCATGATGACACACCCCGACCGAGGTCAGGGCGTGCTGGCCGTCACACTAAGGTGACGTAACCATGTGCACGTGCGGAAGCTAATAAGATAGTAGTATAAAAGTACGAATAATTTAAAAACTAGCATACAAAGTACTAAGACAAGTGCTAGCGTAAGTGAGGTACAAATTCAGAGCAAGACTACAGCAGTCCAAAAGAAAAGTTGCGATAGAAGTACACCCGAAGGTGACCCTATGCTGGTGAGTATCTGTCAGAAAAACCGGGAGAATCCTCTGGGAAACCACCGAACCTGCTAAGCAACTAGAACCTGGAGGGGCGCAAAAAAACAAAAGCGTGAGTGGGCAAAAACAAAGCTCTTTGAAAACCATTTAGCAAAATACATTCTAACCCCTCGCCGTAAAACCTGTATACTTCCCAGAAAATAAACATATACGTATGTATAGATATGCCCAACATGCTCAAGGGTATGCCAATCATGCTCAAGATATGCCATGTCAAAACCTCATAATGAAATGTATGTGCTCAGGTATGAATCATATCATTGTATTTCATTTCATAACCCTTATTTATTTCTTATTCTTAGCTTTTGTATCAATTAATGGCTTTCGTCACCCTCGGGTGTCGACCAGCACGTGTCTATCCTGGTATTCGGGCAATATCGGGATCGAGGCGTGTCATTAGGTATGACTCTGGGACGAAAAAAACTTTATGTACCCAATGTTGAAAACCACGAAACTTAAAGGTAGTAAACTGAGATTTACCCTAATTTTATTAACGTGATAGAGGTTGTTTGATCTTTTCATGTCGTTTTAATATTTTGAAACATTTGAAACTGCAAAAAATCATCTTGGTGTAGTAAAATCGATGGTGTGTGCTGTGAAATGAATGAAACAAGACACAAAATTTACGAGGTTCCTCGATAGTCAGTGTGACTGGAGTACGTTCTCGGAGCAGCGGTAGTGCTTTTATTTATAATCTAAAATCATAAGATTACAAAGATAACTCTTTCTATTATCTCCTCTCTTTTTTTACTCTCTGTCGTGAGCCTTTTTACTTCTCTCTTTTTCCTCTTTTCGTCCTGTTGACCCTAAAAATTACAAAACCTACGTGGCGCGCAGGCCGAGTAACTAATAAGCTAACTACGTCCTTCGGTCGAATGCGGGGCGTGCCAACTCGTCGGCCGAGCCTGGCCGAGGAGTAAAATTTGTTGATGTAGCTTTGAGCGCATCGCTGACTTCTTTAACTAACGATTGCGACCGAGGAAGGAACACTCTCGATCTCTGGGTTCTACAGCCTGAAGACAAGGCTGCTAATTTTGCGGAGTTCACAAACCGTCCGAGCCCGATTCGGTCACTGTGATTATATTCGTCAGAGTATAAGCACGTCGAATCGAGACCAAGGTGTATGGGCACAGGTACTCGAACGTGATGTATGTCTTGATGGTAAACGTAGTTCGGCCGTCGGAATGCCGAACCCTGAAACTCACTTGTGAGTATCCAATCATAAAACCACTCGGCGACCAGTACGCCGAGCAATGTAATTCGTAACACCTAACTATGCCGAGAAGGCTAGCAAGGTGACCTCTGCCAATAAAGGTTCGAAAACCTTCCTCGACCGAGACTTGGATAGATAATCGGTCGACCTCGACGCAGTGCTGTTTATCCAAACTGAAGATGCTTCTCGGTCGGCTGATTCTGCGACAGCAGTGCTGTTTATCCAAACTGAAGGTGCTCGCCGGGTACTTCCACAGTGCTGTTTATCCAAACTGAAGGTGTGTTGGCAGGAAAAAGAAAAGGAAAAATTCTCAAGGTGTTTGAGAGGTTTTGCGCAGGGCAATTGTATGCTGATTTTAAGGTCCTCTCTGTTTGCATGATTTCTTGTATTTATAGTGCCCTATTCCTTGAAACCGACTCCGATTTGGATTGGGAGTCCTTGTCCCATTTCGCTTCTTCTTCGAACAAACCTACTCCTACTGGGATTCTGAATTTTCCTTCTTTTCGGGACTTCATTCCTTGTTGGTCGAGAATCCTAGTTGTACCAGGACTTCCTCGACCTTTCTATTTATCTGGACTACTTATGATAGGATTTGGCCGACCCTGTTAGCTGGCCCGGGCCCTATTATTCGGCCTATAGTATTTATCATCTCCTTGGGCCGAGCACATCCTGCTGCTCGGCCCAGCAATAATATTTTGGGCCCAAACACGTCCTTTTTTTTTTTTTCTTCTTTTCTTAGCCATAAGGCTTTGTGTTTTTGTGTGTTATTTTATATGGAAGGATGAGGCAGCAAATGGATTAGTGGACAAACATGTAGAGTTGTAGTGGGTTGTAGTGGGTTGGTCATCCACACATTGAATGACTTATAAGATTACAACATTCCCTCATGGATGGCGTCAAGTCTTCAATTGACTTGTTAAAATCTTGATCTATTTTGGATACTCTCCCTAATGAGTATCTCTCTCTGATTTCAAATTCTTTAGGCTGATCATTGATTCTTCTGCTTTAGTCTCTTAGCGAGGAGAGTTGCCAAAAAAAGTGCTTTACTTGTTAACTTTCCACAGACTTGGTCTTGAACTAGGCTAGAGGGCCTTCTGGTTTCCTCCAAAGGTCTAAATTTACTTCATTTATCTGGAGCTAAATTTGATTCAAGGGTGATAGACACTTGATCTTGAATCAGACTTGTGGTTTTTTCAAGGATCGTCGAGGCTTGATCTTGAATGAAATTGGACCACGAGGAGCTTCACGTGATAAGTGATATTCGGCTTTGTCGGGGATGAATCGGCATGTGTTTGTTGCACTTTGTTGATTCTCCACGAGTTTCAATGTATCATTTTCACTTGCCTTATATGTTCCCTTTGTAGAAGTGGTTTTTCCTTATGCAGGTGTAACATCTTCTCTTGCAATATTTGTCCCCTGATGCAAAAGTGGAATGCAACCCTTGCATTTGAATGGTCTTTCAGAACATCACTTCTCAGTAACTCGTCATGCTTGGCAGCTTTAGTGTAAATAGCCAACATCATATCAACAGTTGAAGATGAATACTCAAGTGTAATGCAAGGTAAAAGCAACAACAAAGAAAAAGGACAAGGGAAAGCATGATATGAGATACTTTTGCTTTCGACCCTGATGATATGAGACACTCTTGTTATGGTGTGACTTGTTTGAAGAGGTATTCTCAAAGAGGAAACAAACTGAGTATTTCAAGATGCTTTGTTGAATATGCAATCTCAGAGAGGAGGAAGAGTTTAGACATTTTTTGCAGGTATGTCTTGCCATGGAGGACAAAGGTCGACATATATAGAGTTATCTCAATAGTAAGTAGTGATGTTGTGCTTTTACTTTTGTCAGCAACTATGGTGTAATTAGAACAGTAAGATTCACGCGTTTTCAACTTTGTCAGAAATTTTTGATAAAGTTGCACGTGATATCCAAAAAAGCTGAGATTGCGTGTGGAAGGTACCGACAAACTTTCATCTAGGAAATCCGGCTTTTGAAATTCGGTGAGCAGTGTCTCTTCGATTTTTTAACAAGTGACCTTGTTGCTTTTTCTTTTATAAAGGCATCAATTGTGTTCAAAACGTATGCTCGGAAAAACTGTTGCCTGTAGAATTTTCTCTTTCTTGCACTTCTGAGATTTTATCTGACTTCATTTTTCTTTCATCATTTCTGAAAATGGCTTGCCCATCTAACCTTTGTTTAGATTTGAGTCTAGGGAGGGATACAAATGAGCCGCATCAGGATAATATACAGCGATCATCCTTCTTATCTTCTAAAAGCCTTCTTACAGTCGGAGACTCTGTGATGAAGAATAACATAATCGCTACAATAGTAGCTAGGAATCTTCTTACTCCAAAGGATAATAAAATCCTTTCAGAACGGTCTGATGAGTTGGTTGTTCAAGACTCATTGGCTCTTAGTGTTCAGTGTACTAGCTCCGTTTCCAATATAAGCCAACGCCTACTTGCTCGAACTCACCAAGTTGAATCATTAATAGTTGAGGTGGCAAGTCTTAAGCAAGAGATCATAGAGCTCAAGCACGAGAATAGAGTGTTACATGTGCTTGCTAATAATTAGTCGACGAGCATGAAAAGAAAGCTCAACCAACTACTGGAATCCAAAAATTAGACTCAAAGTGATAATGTCACATCCCGGCCCGGGCCCCCACCACATCATGGGCTCGACTCTACCGTAGCACGATATTGTCCGCTTTGGGCCCCGACCACGCCCTCACGGTTTTGTTTCTGGGAACTCACACGAGAACTTCCCAGTAGGCCACCCATCCTAGGAATGTTCTCGCCCGAACTCGCTTAACTTCGGAGTTTTGATGAACTCCGAAGCTAGTGAGCTCCCAAAAGGCCTCGTGCTAGGTAGAGATGAGAATATACATATAAGGCATAGAGGATCCACACCCCTGGGCGATGTGGGATCTTACAATCCACCCCCCTTAGGAGCCCGAAGTCCTCGTCGACACACATCCGGCCAGGGATTGGCTCTGATACCAAATTGTCACATCCTGGCCCGGGCCCCCACCACATTCCAGGCTTGACTCCACCGTAGCATGATATTGTCCACTTTGGGCCCCGACCACACCCTTACGGTTTTGTTTCTAGGAACTCACACGAGAACTTTCCAATGAATCACCCATTCTGGGAATGCTCTCACCCGAACTCACTTAACTTTGGAGTTCTGATGAACTCTTAAGCCAATGAGCTCCCAAAATGCCTCGTGCTAGGTAGAGATGAGAATATACATATAAGGCATAGAGGATCCACACCCTTGGGTGATGTGGGATCTTACAGATAATGAGAGGTTAGTGGCTTTATTCCAAAGGCACCTATTGCCTTCACCATACAAAGTTTTACCAATTATTGAGACTCCAAATAATCAAGCTCCGGTGCCTCCCTCTTCTAGAGTACTTCTGAGTACTGAGGCTTAACATGAGCAATCTTTGTGAAGGCTCCCTTCTGTTTGTTCATTTTAATTCATGTGTATGTACATGTTTGTAATTTCTCAGAGATATTAATAGATAAGCTTTATTTCATTCAATGTATTGTGTCAAATACAATAAAGCATATACTTCACTAAGATGTGGTACTTCTGGACCAAATATCAATTTATCTTTACCCTCACGATGATAAATGATCATTCTTAATGTCTAAAAAATTTGAGTCTTCAACTCATAATCTTCAATCCATATGATTCTTTAATATCATAAACATCATGGATAAGATTTGTGTTGGCATATTGTTCGATCTGCAGCTCGAGACAATATTTCTTTCAACACTTTATAATCTCTCTTGACTCTTTAGGAGTTCCAATTTAATAATATCAAGAGATTTTAGTATGTTGTAACAATATCATAATGATAGTACTCACTAAGGCAATTCATATCATCCATTGGTATTGAGTACATAATTTATGATTTACTCTTCCGGGGCTTACTTCAAGCAATTTGAATCCTTCAGGGATTTTCTATATTTCATGACACATTCTTCTTTGAAATTTATACAGAGCAACTTGCTTCTATGTATACTTCAGGTATTTACTTATGGAGATAGGATGCGGGCAACTTAAAACCCTTCGTATATAAGTCTTCATTCATATGAACTTGTTTACAAAAGTATAATTTCAGGTTTCAATTAATAACCTTGTGTCATATCATGTAAGTATATTTCACTGTATTACAAATGCCCATATGTAACATTATTAGTTCAACATCTTTTGGCTATTTGTATTGTATACATATATATAGGTTCATTTTTCCACGTTCTTACAAAATTATAATGGAGTTACCTTTCTCCATTTTTGGCCAATAATTTTTGTTTTCTTTGACGAAAAAGAACGTACTCAATATCAACACAGCTCATTGATGAATTTAGTAGCTACTGAAAAAACCAAAATTAACATTGGTAATCATCAATTTGTGATCCCATAATTCTCATGTGCATGCGCATACATATTTATAAGCATTTCATTTACTTTGGATATCCTTGCCTCTTTAGGGACTTTACATTGTCCCTTCTAGGACAATCATCTCTTATTAGATGAATTGTTTGAGAATTTGGATCATAAGCTCCTCTAGAGCATTATAGAGCTTGAATTTTAATTTCTACTTCTGGGAGTTGAGTCATTGGAACCTATACGTCTATCATGCCTCATGCATGAGACATCAAAATTTTCATATCTGCGGATTGTCCTTTTTGGGATGTGTATCCATGCGGCGACTATCATGCTTCCGGCATGTAACAGTTATGCTCCGAGAATGCAATAGTTCAGTAGTGCCATATTCTTCTTCTTTCGAATGACTGAACCTTCTGAATCTTAGGGTTTGCCACGCTTTAGGTGTGTAACAGATAAATCATTTGCTACCACATTATTTTGTCCAACAGGGACATCAATTCTTGTAGGCACATTTGTAGCAAGTACATGTGATTTTATTACTTTCGTTGCATCATTAAATGCATCTGGCATTTGATTTGCACATCGTTGCATCATTCAATTATTCTCACCTCGTTTTTATATTGATTGCTTTGTGAATCAAAATAAGACAAAATGGGTAAAGCCCACGACAATTTTTGTCATTATTCTGGAACAGTATTTTCTCCCCTTAACAGTGGGAAAACTGTCTTATTAAAATGACAGTTCACAAACTGCGTGGTGAACATATCCCCAGTCAAGGGTTCCAAATTTTGAAGGATAGATGGTGAATTAAATTCAACATAAATTCCCAGTTTGTGTTGATGCCTTATTTTAGTATGTTGTGACAGTGCAATAGGCACATAGATAACTCAACCAAAAACTCGTAAATGTTAATGTTTGGCCAGTGCCCAAACACGAGTTGTACTGAGAAATATTGATGGTTGGCAACAGGTCTCAACTGAACTAATAATGCATTATGTAAAATGGTATGTACTCATCTTGCAATTTTGTTTTCATGAGCAGAGCGCGGGTAATCAATTTCATCCGCTTAATAAATATTTCTACTAAACCATTTTTGGGTATGGACATGAGGAACATGGTGTTCAACATCAATGCCCAGTGATGTGCAATAATCATCAAGACTTTGAGGTGTAAACTCTCCAGCAAATATGCATTATATCATCATTTACATAAATCAAGGAACTTCTGGTCCTTATTTAATAGTATGCAGACTGAGACTCTTATGTGCTTTATTACAATTAAGTTGTGGCACTTCAGCTTTTCAAACTTAAGGTACTCATCAAGGAACTTCATGTCCGATCTTGAGGATTTAGGGACTTCATGCCTGATCTTTTTGCATGATGGAACTTCGAGTCCAATCATTTTATGTGATGAGGATCAACAAACTTCAGGTTCTGATCTGATCAATGAACTCCAAGTCCTGTATGTACTCATTGTAACAAAAAGAAGTACAATAAATGAATTAAAACAATAGACGGTAATTCCAGCCATGATAAATAAATTGTTCTTAAGTAAATAAAGTTTGTGACAAGGATTTTGATTCAGCACCATTCACATAAATACCAAAGCTTTAAAGCAAAAGGTAATAATTATATCCATTGTAAATAAATGGAACTTGTGATAGGGCCTTAAATCAACACCATGCACATAAATATGTCAAAACAAAAAATGCAATGATGAAGTCCTCATCTTTTGCTTTTTCTTTTTCTTGGTCTGCCACTTCTTTTGTTTCATTCTTTTTATATTTTGTTTTCATTTCACAGCAATAATTCCTTTTAGTTATTTAGGAAGTAATAGTAACAATAAGTTCCAATAGGTGTTCCTCCTCCAATGAATTTCGAAAAAGTCGAAACGGTTCCCATAAGTTTTGGAGTCAAGAGTGTCTGCAACTTATGAGAAGATCAAACCATTAGATTTAGCTCAAATTTCAGTATGATATGGATCAGAGGATACTGAACAACTTTCTTGTAGAAACACTTTCGATATGAGCTACTGAAATAGAGTTTTGGTACTCAAAAGTTGCATGTCCAATTTTCTGCGGAAATTGAAAACTGGTATGGTATTTCAGGCATCTGGGATGATTGTACCGTTGGAAATTTCTGACAATTTGATATGTTGTAGGTACTGGGCATAAGAACAACTTTGATGAAGAAAGTATTTCAATCCAAGGTCTGAAAGTTGGAGTTCCGAGACTGTTTACATGGCTGTCAGATTCTCTACAAATTTTGAGTCTGTATTCTTTTGCTTATGCAAAGGATGATATACAGTCATACAACAACATTTATATATATATATATATATATATATATATATGCTTCAGGAAAATCAATAGTACAAAGATTTTAAGATGAAATGAAAAGATTTTCTTATCCATGAGATTCCAGGCGGCAGAGGTGAACAAGATTTATGACATTATGCTTTCCACTAACACAAGAGCTTTTCGTGCTGATAATATGTTGTAAAATCGATGGTGTGTGTAGTTGAATGAATGAAACCAGACATAGAATTTACGAGGTTTCTCTACAATCAGTGTGATTAGAGTACGTCCTCGGAGCAGCAGCAGTGCTTTTATTTATAATCTGAAATCATAAGATTACAAAGATAACTCTCTCTATTATCTCCTTTCTTTTTCTTCTCTCTGCCATAAGCCTTGTGGCATCTCTCTTCTTCCTTCTTTCTTTTTTTCTCTTCTCCAGTCGTAAAGCTCTGTGTTTTTGTGTGTGATTTTATATGGAATGATGAGGCAGCAAGTGGATTAGTGGACAAACATGTAGAGTTGTAGTGGGTTGTAGTGAGTTTGCCATCCACACATTGGACGGCTTATAAGATTACAACACGTGGTACTTAAATTGTCCAATTATCCCCTATTGGTAATAAGACCGGGAATGCCATATGGCACGGAATGTTGGGCAGTGAAGTATCAACACGTACATAAAACAATTGTAGCAGAGAATGCTTCGTTGGATGTGTGGGCACACGAGAAAGGATAAGATTAGCAATGAGGATATCCGAGGTAGAGTAGGAGTAGCCAAAATTGTAGGAAAGATAAAAATCGGTTACAGTGGTTTGGACATGTGAAACGAATGTCTACTGACGATCTAGTTAGAAGATGCGATTACAGGACAAAGGTTTATGGTCGAAGGAGTAGAGGAAGACCTAGAAGGGCTTTGGAAAATACTCTAAGAAAAGACTTAGAGTACTTGGATCTAACGGAAGATGCGACACAGAACCGAACGCAATGACGTTCTAGGATTCGTATAGCCGACCCCACTTAGTGGGAAAAGGCTTTGTTGTTGTTGTTGGTTATCAAAATTGGGAATAGAACACATGTTTTTTTTTTTTTTTTTTAAACAAACGATATTATCTACACTAAGGGGAAGGGGTGGGCCTCACAATGAGCTAGCAATAATATAATTCAAATTTGCCTTTGGCAGGAATTGAACCTAAGACCTCTCACTTACAAGTGAAAAGGAATACTATTAGGCCGTAATACTAAGTGGCAATAGAACACATGTTTTTAACATTAAACCTACTTATTCCTATAATATTCCCTCTTGGTTATCAAAATTGGGAATAGAACACATGTTTTTAACATTGAACCTACTTCTTTATTCATTCTTTGTGTACTATAAAGGAACAAATTGTTTTTTTTTTTTTTTGTTTGGTACAAGGGTAAATTCTTTGTTACCAACATAGGAAAAATTTACATACAGGAATTCAAATACAAATAGAGCCCAAAAGTACAAAAATAATCCCAAAGCAAAAGACCCAACCCAAAGATTGAGCCAAAACAAACAAAACAAAATAAAAAATCCTAAGAAAATAGATGCAGTCAACACAGACAATGAACCACCAAAATAAAATAAAATGCTGACAACGAATCACCGCCTCTTGCAGTCATAGAAATCCAACCAAACAAAGCCTCCAAACTAGAAATCAAGCTGATTCCACCCTCTTCCATTATACCACAAAATCCAAATCTGCAACCAACAAGTAAATGAAACTCATGGAAGATGGTGGTGTGACCACCTGAGTATACGCTCTACATACCTTCCAAGAGACCTGCGAAACACACTTAGAAAATATGGTTGCAGATCTGAGAAATAGTGGGATAGAGAGAGGCTAGAACCATAAGAGATGGGTAGAAGATGGGTTGAAAAGAGTCATGAATGTTGGAAGACAACAGGGGAAGAGAAAAAAGATGGTCAGAATTGAGAAATTTCTGATGGAGGCCAAGGTTCCATTAGATCTGATGCAAAAGGAAGAAGAAAGATTGGTCAGAATCAAATGGAAGCAGAAGAAAAGGAAGAAAAGAAAACAGAGATGGAAGAAAGGGGAGGCTGCCACCGACCCAGGCCTTGCTAGGGCCAGAGGCTAAACAAAATCAGAAAGCTCCGGTCACTCACACATAATGTTAGTGATACACATACTTCGCATTTTCATTTCTTGTTAGTAAATAGAGGACATATTATTAAAAAAATAAAAGTAAAAATCCTTATGCACCCCTTCACCCCTCATATTCACTTTACTAGGAAGGACTTTTCAAATTCACTTCACTAACACTAGGGAGGATTTTGAAGTGTTAATAACAACTTATTCATTTATACATAGAACTAATACAAAAAAAAATTGAGGCATTTAGGGTTCGTACGGAGGGAACCTAGGGCTTGGTTTCTTTCGTTTTTCGTGTTAATATAGTTTAGGGTTTTCAATGTCTCAAATGTAAAAATAAAGAATACTAGAGTATACTAGGTAAAATGAGATTCTGCACAAAATACAATGGGGAATAGCAAATTTAAGGCTAAATTCAATTCTTAGACCTACTCAAACTCTTGGGTTAAATATGAGTTTTAACTAAAACCTCATTTCTAGAGCAAATTTAGGTTAAGATTTCATCCTGAGTTAGTAGACTGGCCCACCATATACGTTTTTTTTATTTTTTTTTATTTGTTATAGTTTTATATTTATAAATTCATTGAAATCAACGGTTAAGATCTAATATTATCAAATCCAACAGTAATAAAAAAATACCTAATGGTCCAATTCAAATCCAACGGCTAAAATAATTAAAAAATATTTCATATTTTTTCATAGTGTTCCTCGAGTTTTATGATGTCAGTTTTGATTTTTTAATATTTATCGGAATCTAAATATTTTTGGGTTAAAATATTCATAAAATTAAATTAGGATATATAATTTATTTATTTTTAAAAAAGTTACTTTAAGAAAAAAAATCTTAAATTCATTTTTTAATAATTTCGGACTAAAAATTTAACCCAAAAGAGTTAGAGTAGGAAAACTATTTTTGGGTTAATGCCTTAATTTTATGGGTTTAAAATTTTTGGTTTTAACCCAAGTTGGAGATGGTCTTAAACTAATGAGGATCCTCTCCGGATCATTTTTGCGAGAATTCCAAGGATTCTCAAATCGTGTCTGCTCATCGTACATTATACGATCAGTTTTTATCAGATATTATTTATATTTGATTTTAAATAAAAATATTTAAAATAATTTTTTACTATGGACGATAAACAAACAATTTAAAGATCCTCATAAAGAGAATCCTCATTTGTTTTAAACAACCTTAAACCTTTGTCCAAATTAAAATTAAAAATGAAAAGGAACTCCTGTTAAACCTTAAACCCCGTCTCCCAATGAGCATCTGTCACGCTCAAGGCTCTCACCCGCACGCACGCACTCTCCTCACTCGTCTCTTGTCTTGGATTGTTCTAGGCATTCTTTCTACTTTCCAGTATCTCTGAGTTTTGTTTATTATTTTTGTAGAATTATTGGATACCTTCTTCCGCTTCTAAACAATCAAAGACACTTATAAATTCAGGTATTTTTATATTATTTTCTATTAGCTTTGTATAATTAAGAGTGCAATTTAAGTTAAATTTGTAGCTAATTTTCGTTGTAGATTTGTGGAAATTAGGGGATTTTGTGTTAGGTTTTGAAGATTTGTTATTTAATATGTACCAAGTGTGACTTTTAAGATTTAATTCAGGTTTAATCCAAACTTATGTCCGTAGCTTGTATGTGATTGTTGGGCATTCATCAATGCTTGCTGCTGGTTCGGTACTGGAGTCTTAACCGGTCTGACGAAGAGCAAATGCAGCATTAGTGTAAACTTTTGTGTGTATGTCTTCCAGTTTTGTACACAACGTTAGGAAAGAAGATGTTGAATGTAAACCAATTACTTGCAAAATGCAAAACCCTCAACCATCTAAAGCAACTGCACATCTTTATCATCACTCTTGGTTACGGCCAGAGTGAAATCTACGCCTTCAAGCTCGTCCGCTTCTGCCTTGTCACTCTCCCCAATGCCAACCTTCCCTATGCTCGCCTCATCTTCGACTGCCTCCACTACCCGAATGTATACCATTACGCTGCCATGATTGCCGGTTATGCCTCTCAGTCCCACCATCATTCTGTTTTTTTGTTGTACCGACGTATGTTTTGTCAAGGAAGCCCTCAACCCAACCATTTTATCTACCCCCACATCTTGAAATCTAGTCCAGAGGTTTTTAAGTCTCACGGGACTGAATTGGTGCATACCCACATTATGAAATCGGGTTTTGGCCAATACCCTGTTGTGCAAACAGCTCTTGTTGATTCCTACTCGAGGTTCCGCTCCGATGTTGGCTCAGCAAGGCGGGTGTTTGATGAAATGTCTGAGAAAAATGTCGTGACCTGGACGGCTATGATTTCTGGGTACACTAGAGTTGGGGACATTGGTGGTGCTCTGTTGTTGTTCGAGAAAATGCCAGAGAGAGATGTCCCTTCTTGGAATGCTGTTATTGCGGGGTGCACGCAGAATGGCCAGTTCTCGGAGGCAATTTCTCTGTTCAAAACAATGGTTCATATTGCACATGGGGAGAAACAGCGAGAAAATAGGCCGAATCAGGTTACTGCTGTATGTGTTCTTTCGGCTTGTAGTCACACTGGCATGCTGCAGCTTGGTAAATCTATGCACAACTATGTTTACAAAAATGCGCTTGGTCCAGATTCATATGTTTCCAATGCTTTAGTAGATATGTATGGGAAATGTGGGAGCTTGAAAGTGGCAAGAAGGGTTTTCGACAGGACCTCGCAAAAAAGCTTGACCTCTTGGAATTCCATGATAAACTCTTATGCTCTGCACGGTGATAGTGACAATGCAATTGGTGTGTTTGAGGACATGATACAGTGTGGGGCTGATGTAAGACCAGATGAGGTCACTTTTGTAGGCTTATTCAATGCTTGCACGCATGGAGGGTTGGTAGAGAAAGGTATTTCTTATTTTGATTTGATGACTCTGGGTTATGGGATTGAGCCTCAGATAGAACACTATGGATGCTTGATAGACCTTCTTGGTCGAGCAGGTCGATTTGAGGAAGCCATGGAAGCTGTGAGGGGAATGAAAATTGAACCCGATGAGGTCATATGGGGTTCTCTGCTTAATGGATGTAAGATTTATGGTCGCACAGATCTCGCAGAAATTGCAGTTAAAAGGTTGATTCAACTTGAACCAAATAATGGTGCGTATGGGACCATGTTGGCCAATATATATGGGCAGCTGGGGAAGTGGGATGATGTCCGAAATGTGAGAAAGATGCTGAGGGAGCGAAATGCTTATAAAACCCCAGGTTGCAGTTGGATTGAGGTTGATAATCAAGTTTACCAATTTTATTCAATTGACAAATCACATCCTAGAACGGAAGAGATCTACCAAATCCTAGACATTCTCCTCTGATTTCTTCCTGACATGAACTGTGTTTAAAAGCCCAAATATAGTCAACTGTTCAAGCAAGCTTACCTGGTTCCTACCCATTAAAGTAAGGATGAGAGCGAGAGAGAACGAATGTTGTGTTATAAGTTGCATTCAAGGGTCTAAAGTGTGTCTCAGTGCAACCATGTAACTTAACCCAAGTGACTTGCTGCGGCACTTCAAGTTGTGGAAATATATATTTTTCCTTTTGCCGGCTGTGGGAATACAGCCAGCCACCTGAATTGGCCCTCCATTTAACTGGAAATGAGGTTATGACTGAAGATGTCTTTAGCTTTGTGCGCCTCGTACAGGTGATTACCTTCTTATACTGGACCGCCCTTTTGCATTAGTGAGTCTTGTAGCTTAGTTGGTAGTGTCCAACGCACAACACCAGTGGTCTTTCTGCTTTCCAAGTGATAATTCGTAACAACATTTTTGTTCTGGTAAGAGTTTTGACCTTTTTTTTTTGTCTTTGGTATTTTGACAGATAACATTTGTAGTATCGGCAATTGCATGCTTTGTTCCTTACACACACACATATGATTCTTATGCTTCCCATGTACCTCGTCGCATTGAATGTTTAGTTAGAACCAATGTGTGCTTTCATTTGTTTATTTCTTGATGGAGCTTCATGATATGAACTTGTTTGCTATCATCAGTTAAGCTCTTGTATGATTAAATAGAACTAGACAGCAATTTCCTTCCCAAAGCAGCGATGTCTTTTTTAATCCGTAGACTTTCTCTTTCTTCCAATCAGGCTGAAGATCGCAGTTTAAAGTTAGAGTTGAAGTAGGATTTTATTTACACACGTGCATTATTTAAACATTGTTGCCATTTCTAGTAAATTATTTAAGAGAGGGTGGCAATGTGTTGCAGTCAAGTACATTTCTTGGATGCATTTGACAGGTCTGACAAAGGCCCCAATCATCCAATTTTTTTTTTTTTTTTTTTTTGTATCCATTTATTTACTGGTGACTCCTTAGTTGGGACTGAATTTTTTTATCTATACTTCATCAATTCATTTTGCTACTAGTCTCTTTTGACTTAAAAAACAAACATTAAGTTACAAATACAAGAGTTTTATGGTTATATGATAGCTCCGGTTCCTCGTCTCTTGTTGTGCTGTATCATATCAGAAGAAATTACGTCTGTTGAGTGAAAGGGAGAAAACTATACTTATATATTCATCGTTTTATATTGATAGGGATTTCTGTACCTAGTCTTCCTATAATTTTTCGCATCAGAAGTTAGTATTATCTGGACTTGACCTACATAATGCCAACACAAAATTATGATAGAGGCAGTTGAAAACCACATGCCTGAAGTGAGCATTGTCAATAAGATTGGCACGGAAAAAACTCTTGTTTGTTGCTCGATTGCTGAGAGAGGGGTCGGCGTATTGCTACCGCTCATGGGCTGACACTTTCTGGAGAGAGGGGTCGGCATATTGCTACTTCTCATGGGCTGACACTTTCTGGTTTGTTCTGGTCTCTATATAATCCGAGACGGTGTGCTCTGGACAATTTTCTCTTCTTTCCATTTCATCAAATTGAATAATTCACAGATGTACTAGACTTTATGTTGTGTTTACATTTTCCATATGAGAATTCTTTATTCATTGGTGCACTGGAATGATAGTTTCTTTTTCTCTACACTATCATTTCAAATATACAGAGACTTGCTGTTGGCAAGTGGCTTACTAGCCCGAGTTTCATCCTGTGGTTTGCTTCATATTTCTTATCCTATTGCTCACAAGCTTTAAAAAATGAACTACGAACGACATACAGCAACTGTGTGAGGGCAACATCTCCAGTCTCCATCCTGTGGTTTGCTTCATAGAATGCTGTATTCAATGAAAAGCCCATCAGTCTAGTCGTTTCTAACTTGCAGGTGCAATAACTGGAGCAGTAATTTTTCTTTCCCCCGTTTTCTCTTTCCTTCGTAACTTCTGCAGGGATCAGAAAACCAGTAGCAAGGAAATTTATGATTGTGTTAGTCTCAATGAGAGAAGGAAGCCCTGCTTTTTAGAAGGTATGATCATTCCTTGCTACTGTTTAACTCGAGAATTGTCTCGTCAGAGTTAAGTTACTGTTTCGCTTGTCTTTCTTCTCTCAAAGAGTAATGTAGATTATATGAGTTAAGCTTAGGGTGCAAGTTAGAACTTATAATCTACATACAATTTAAAACTTTCAGACACTTTCATTCTGAAATAAAAATATAAAAGTATTTTTATATGAGTTCGAGTCTGAAAGTGTTTCCTATTCCAGCATTAAAACTTTCAGACTCGAACTCGAAAGTTTCTGAATCCAAATATCTTTAAGAAATTAGGAATGGAAATTCGAATGTATGTAGAGGTTCAAAGAATTCCAAATTTTATGATTTTTTTTCGCTGAACTTATTGATATTTAAAAAATTCTAAAATATTTGCGATGTTTTATAGTTATTTATTAAAATTATGTATTTTGGAATCAAGTTTGTTCATTTTTTTTATATTAATCACACACTTGTATATTAAAAATGCTAAGCATGTAGTATATTACAAAATTAACTAAATTTATGCATAAGCATATACCAAATATTATGAAGAAAACAATAAAATGTGTTTACCAAAAAAAAAATCAAGAATATTAAAAAACTTGTCAATATATGAATCTCTGAGTTATGTTTTGAAATTTATGAGATTACTCTGATTCCAAAATACCGGATATTCCAAATTTAAAAATTGTGAATCGATTCAATCGGATCCGAAATTTTGAAACGAAAATAAAAAAACGTTGTTTCCAACCCGATCCGTTAAAAAACACTCGTATATGCTCTTTATCGATACAAGTACATTTCAGCTCTTGCACTTTACTCTCTTTTATTTTCTTTTCCTATCTCACTTGTATTCCCAATCGCCAAACGTATCTTGTGAATTATACTGTCAAAAAGAAAGTTACTATCGACATTGTATAAATACTTTACAATGTTGTCCCCTTTTTCTTCCTCTCTTGACAACAAACCATATTTTTATGGAACTCTCTGTTTACGCTTTTCCTTCGACCTACTTTACAGCTATGCACCCTCCTTCCCCTTCCACCCCGATCCCGCCTCCCAGAGGAGCGTTGCGGCCGTCATTCTCAACCTGTGAAGAGACTGTAGTGTCCGAGGCAGTGTCGTCAATGCTTAAGTTTGAAATCTCACCACCAAGGGAAGAGGAGCTTTCATCCTCTCCACTGATGGATGTCGCCGGTGAAGCGTCAACAGGGGATAGCAATCTTTCTGTGTCATCAACCGGCTGTTGCAGACTCCAAAACATAATGCTGGCTGTTAGGGTCAAAAGCATCTTCTGATTCACCTGCAATAACATCACAATAATGACTTCTTGGTGTTAAGTGGAACTCTGCAGTTTTGTGAAGTTGTACGAAACCTATAAATTTCAAGGCCACGTCGGTGTTCTCTCTCTTTAAAAGAAAAATTAAAAAAAATTTGGCCATCAACTCAATTAACAACTCTTCACAATATTCAAGAGGAGAAAAACGCCAAAATGCGAAGTATTTTTTGTAGTTTTTTCCTCTGAATGGCGTGACAATATCATTCTCATAAATCGTGTAGGGCATCAAAGTAATGAGAAAGTGTCACTACTTTAGTCGTATTAAATGAGGTAAATGAGGCAACGGAACAATTGCAGGTTAGAGTTACCTCCATGATGTCCTCAGGCAACAAGAATATGGAACAGCCAAGCTTCCGGGCAACGCTGACTATGTATGTAGCGTTCAACTTCTTTTCATCAGCTATCATTGCAACAAGAAAGCACTTTTCTCATCGGTACTTTACTCAAACTTGGTTAATGGGTCAAAGGCTTTTCTTGCTCAATTGTAAACGATAATGTTGCAGAGAAGCTTACCACTTTCACCCTTAGTAACAAGGTTCCAATTAACAACTCTCGGCTCTACAGCACTGAGAAGCTCAAGGAAGAAAATCCCATTTGACAGGCTCTTATCCTGGAGAGAAATCTCAGGTCTCAGAATACATCATATAAACATATCTAGAATAATGATCGAACCTACATTTAAAACGAAAACAGGTTTAGTCGGTTTGAACCTTAAAACTCTCCATTTGAGAAGTTCTGCCTGTGCTTCTGACTTTGATGTTAGCCCACTTTAAAATATCAGCATCCGTCATCTCCTTTCCTTGGGAGTGAGATCTTAGATTTCTCAAAAGTTGAAGCATATTAAACCTCATCAACTGCCATAGGAACGCTGGGTTAAAAAGAAAAAAAAAAGAAAAAAAATCAATATTTCAATTAATTGGGAGTAGCTAACAACTGCACAGCATTTTGTTCTTGAGAATAACAAAGAAGAAGCTTTAACGTAAAGTCAGATTAAAAAAATAAGTCACCCTCTGGATGCAGAATTATGTACTTCATCAAATAACTACATAAATGACACCAGTAAGGAATAAAGAGTGAAGACGGACCAAAAATTAGATTTAGCACATAACCAGTTACTCCAGTAGATCTGTTAAGCTCAAAAGCTAAGGGACCAGGAAGGTGTGCACACATATGAAACACAGTGAAATGATGAAAAGCTAAGGGACCTTTTGGTGGTAGCCTTTTCATCATTTCATTCTCATGCAACACATATGAAACACCTTAAGGAAGGTGTGCACACATATGAAACACAGTGAAAATTACCAAGTATGAGTTTCTTGTTTCCCTGCACAATATCATTTCCAGCGACATTCACCAGCGAGAATTTCAGTTGCTTTCCAATCCTTACAATTTGATTGCAATTCTCTACTTTTCTAAATGGCATTTTAATTGGAGGCTTTGATGCTTGCTTCCAGTTCACTGATCCTGGAGAAACCTTATCGAGTACTTCTAATAGTATCCATCTGCATACACGAATTATGAAAGTAAAGCACATATTGTGAGTGCCAAAATCATAAATTAAATGAAAAAAAGTACATCAAGGAAAAGCAATGTATCTATCTCTGTCAGATAAACTCTGGCTTAAACTAGGAACACTCACCCATTTCTCACATCTTCAAAAACATTATTAACATAACTAACAATTCCTAGACTGTTGATCCACAGCCGGAAGCATCTCTCTTCTCTAGATGTTTGCACATCATCTGTCATCATCTCTGCAAAAGAAATCTTCTTGCTATCTGTGGAGAGGCCGTTCCTGTACATGGTATATTCTTGGTCAACAAATTACTAAAATAATACAATTTGTTTAAAAATCATGAGAGTAACAACACACACATCCAGGGAGAGAGATAGAGACAGAGTGTGCAATGCAATGCTCGCATGTCAAAGTTTGGCCTTATGAGTGGTCTTCGCTAACAATCTAACAGCATAGTGTGCCATACTGTCTAGCAAGAGAGATATACTTCACATATACGACAAGAACAAAAGGCTAGGCTACTAGAAGAATGATTTCGACAAATTCTTTTGACAATATATCATATGCAGGATTGTATGCCTATGCTTATTCTCAGTTCTCTACCTAGTCACTTCGATCCCATATAAAATTAACACAAAGATAATTTGACTATAAAAAGTAGTCATAGTTCATTTCCAACCTTTCATGGAATATTTGTGCCACAAATGCCAGATTTAAGTTTGAAGAACCCTCAATAATGTCTTTCGGAGTTAAATATCTTTTGCAGTTCATTCTCTCGGCATGATCAAGAACCAACTTTGCCCTTTCATTGGGCTTGGCATCCAATGTGGCGGGATTGCAGTGTTCTGGAGCAAGAACATTAAGTAGGTAAGCATAAGCTTCTCCATCCTGTGCTTGGATTACAAATTATGAAAAAATAATCAGTTGGTTTATAGGTCTATTCAATTGATGAGAAATCAATAATGAAACAGTGGTAGTGATTACAGAACTGCAAGTTCTGATTGAATGAAAGAGATAAGTGAGGAAGGGGGATATCATTTGCGAATAATTATACTGGAAAGAGTCTCGTTAACAGTACTAGTCCTTGGCACTCTATTCTATAACAGGAAAAATGTTCTGTGTTATATTACCTGTTTTATAAATCAATCTGATCATTTCTTTTCAAGTTAATTTGCTTTGGAAAGAGAATGGGATCACATTAAGCATTCTAAATTCCCTACCGCCTACCCGCAAAAAGAGAGAAAAAGAATACAAGAGGAGTGATAATGACACTGCTACTGTGCTACATGCTGCTAAATATACAAGAGGGATGATAAATACCTTCACGTCAGAAGAAAAGTTTGAAACAGGTTTCTTGTAGCCGGCTTTCTGGAGGTGGAAATTCATCCATTTCAACAATACCTTCTCGGGGGGTAAACTCAAAAGCTCTTCAACATCCTGTGACATAATAATACAAGAAAGAGAAAGTCCTTAACAAATTCTTCTTTTCCAAAAACTCATTAACTGCAAGGTTTTGGAAATCAAGAATACAAGAAAAAAAATTCCAAACTGTATTACCCTGCTGTCATCCACCAATTCTACAAGCTGAGGCGTCTTCTTAAGGTTGAGATCTGCCAACAGTTGGATCTGAAGTTTCCATATTGGTTTCAAGCAAGGCAAAAGGGGAAAGAGTCAACTAAATGAATCATCAAGACTGCAACTAACTTAATTTTTTCGTGGTTATGCTAGATTTAGTGTCAAAACAAACTTTAGCTACCTACCTTTATAATTTGCGAAATCAACCCCAGTAGCAGATGAGGCTGCAAATAAATAACCAAAACATAAATTCTTGTATCCCAAAAATATACACCGAACTAATTTCAGAATCAAAATTTTAAACGTACTCTTCCTTCAACCAGGTCCTGCGTGCCAATGTTAACCACTGTGCAGCCAATGGCCTTGGCAGAGTTGAGGCAAAGAGTATGGTTCTCATTCCTCTCCCACGGGTTGATAACCCTTTTGGTGTTAATTGCTCGTTCATCTATTGTCCCAGGCACAGCAACATTTATAAGCTTGCTGCATTTGATCAATTACACGAACTTCATAAATGAATTTAAAAAACAGCTTTAGCAAACGTAACTGCATAGGCATTGATAAACCAAAGCCTGATTAAATACCAGAGGAGAACTCCATCTTTTGCAAGATGGAATAGGTCATTTGTAGCTGGGTCTAATGGGAGAAACTGCTTTAGAAACGGGTCATCCCCGAGATAGCTGTTTATGTGAGCCACGTAAGATGCTTTCTCTGATTCACTGATTGTATGAAGGAGGGTGGTTGTGGTGGCCTTCAAGAATGATGAAGAGTTCTTTGAACCACCCGATTTTGCTGTTGTTTGCCCTTGCAAACTTAGGTATGCCTGTGCAGTTTGTGCAATAAATTAATATTTGAAATCCTATAAACTCCCTTGTAAATGTATGCAAATTACAATTTACATGCAACGTCATATACACCTAACTAAACAACAAGGAAAATAAAAAACTTAAACAAACATTTCTTCTGATTTGGGACTTCTTTCAATTAAAAAGGGTGGTATAGTACTATGACACTACAAACTACCACACACTTATTTGAATCTAGACAGGGCAACATACATATGCAGCCTGTAATGCAGAACCCAAGTGGACGCTGCCCTAAATCAAAGGGTGTTTTAGTCTTTAATTCTCTGGGGTTTTAGTATTCTGATTTCCGTTTACATATGTAAATGTATGTGAGCGTGCGTGCGTGTGTGTGTGTGTGTGTGTGTGTGAGAGAGAGAGAGAGAGAGAGAGAGAGATAGGAAAAAGTAAACAAAGAAACAATATGAATCACCTTAAGGAAGGATTCAAAATCAATCTCGTCACTGAAGTCAGAATCCAACGCACTTAAGATACCTCTAATCTCCTCCTCAGAATACATTTCCCTAAATGCCTTTAATTTAACCATTAGAGGTGGCAAATCTCCAGCCATAACTTTACCATTCTGATTCTTCACTGAATTAAACTGAAAAGCACAGAAAGTTTGCAATTAACTCAAAGCCGCATATTAAAGAAAAACTATCCATAATAACATCCACAAATATCAAACGATACCAAAATTCAGATAAACCTCCTATACTTTAAACATCAACTGGCTAGGGAACAAAATATACATACTTTGGATTCCAGACTGCGAAGCTCAACCTGCGTGAACTGGCTTTGAAGCGATTGATCTGTAATGTGAACACCCACATAACTAGACATCTCCACCAATTACCAAGTGGAGAAGAAACTGATTTCCCAGTTTTTGAAGTCTTCGTCAGATTCCACCGATGGAGAAAAATCTAGCATAAATATATCAAGCAACAATTCAGCAGTCAACACCCAATTCCGGAATCAGAATCACATCAAATCCATTTAACGTATACCTAATCAATAAACACAAAGCACCGAAGCAGCCTAGTGATTCTGCTCTATAAAATCACCAACCTCTCCCACTCTCTCCCTAATGATTATACTATTAAGGCATAAATTTATTTACTACATCAAAGGAATACAGATACAATATCATCACCGATATCCTTGTCAAGATATCGGACATCAAGTGCACAACACTACAGCAAACACATAAACTCGAAAGGTTCCTACAAATGCAAACAAAACGAAATTCAAACAGTGAAAACAAGAAAAGAATTGAACAAAGATTGGCTCTATGGCATATAATTCAATGCGAACCAGAAATCCGAATCAGATATATAGATTATATGCATATGAAGCATCAAATCTAATAGAACAGTAAGAAAAACACGTTAAAACATCCAGTCGAGTACAATTCTGCGCCTGCTCGTCCTCTGTTACGGTAATCATGAAAAAAGCACTTTTTCATGAACAAAGTTAGCAAACCAATCAAAACCCAATAAAGAAAACGTGAAGCCTACGGCAACCCGGAATTCCATACCTCCACAAAATCAAGACCATGCAATGAAATTAACGCCCAAATGGATTAATTACTTGCCCTCAGAATTTCGGTGCCGAAGAACCATCCAACACGTATAATGCAGAAAACAGAGAGATGGGTTCTAGAGAGAGAAACGGGATCGATTTTTCTTCGTGGGAGAGCAAAGTGAGAGAGAGAGAGAGAGAGAGAGAGAGAGAGAGAGAGAGAGAGAGAGAGGTGATTCTTGTATGAGGAAGGAACCGCTTGTAGTCCATACGAAGACAGCCGAGAGCTTATTGTCTCAGAGAGACCCGAATCAAGCAGGGGTGAGGGTACGCGCGCGTGTATGTTATCGTTTCGTGTACTCGCTCATTCTGTTTTACAACGCATTGGGTGGGCGTACACCTGTTTGGTTTCTTCTTAAACCACTTTTGGTGACTTTTTGGACTCACTCTCAATTTTTTGTCATCACAAAAATTTGATGACACATACCAAAGCATATTGCCATTTTTGAAGATCAGGTTGGGGGCGGGATCCTAGGCACGTTAATATATAACATTTTGAGTTAACATTAACATTTTCAGCCCTCGTTGTATATCAAGATAGTGTAATTTCTGCTATATTCCTGGTCAATCATTGCAAATTTCTCAATTAGAAAAAAAAACATATATGTTAATGTGAGATTTGGCTACAATGCTTACATGTATTCAATAGAAACATCTCAACGATCAGATGAAGACCATATTAAATATATGTAAATATTGTAATCAGTTACATTAATGTGTGTTGGACGACTAAAATCTATTGACAATATAAGATATAACAAATCAATTTATAGGTCAACGGCCACACATCCAGATAAGACCTTTAAATTAACGTCAGAATAAGAAAATTTTGATATTGACAAAATTTCACATAAAGGACTTAAAGTGAGAGACAAATGTTAGGTCATTTTATTGTTACTTGGGGAAAAAGAATAAATGGTTAGAGGGTTGGGGAAGGCAGAAAGTTACATCAAACGTAGATCTAGATGGTATAATTAAAGTTTACATAGTATAATTGTATTGACTGGCATTTTTCATTACTTATTATACAATATAAAATGATGGTGCCATGGTTTACATTGCATGTCAACTTCGTACAGAAGATTTGGTTTGTCCCACCCTGAGCTCCTTTGAAGTAAGTTATAATCCAATGACAAAAGAAACAAATATGTATAAAAATATGGACCAGAAAGAGTGGTCTTTGGTGATTAAAATAGTAAGCTAGTATAGCAAGTACGTGCTTTCTACAACTATTCTTGCTTTCAAGAGATTAGTTGACATCAATATTGTTTTTTTCTTTGGTTAGTAAAGAAATGGGGAATACAAGCCAGAGCTAACTCACAACATCAGAGAAAATAAAGTGAGATCGAAAAATCTCAGAAATAATATCTATAATCGATGTGAAGCCTAAAATAATTCCAAAATTTCTAGAGGGCGACGTGTAGACTTTCGCTTGAGAAAGACAAGATTACCCTCATTGAATGTGCAGGCTTCTCAAATGCTCTTACGTGCAACTTAGCTCTCCTAAAGGTCCAAACAGTTGAATACGACTGCTCACAGCTTACCTGCTTATGGCAAGTAAACTCTAAGGCATTAAAGATAAGGATTAATTACCAAATCCTATCTTTAATACATTCCCAATTGAAGATTGACTCAACTCAAGTAGTAATCCATATTTTAATCAATTAGATACTTCCACCATTATCTCAAGATATTATTTCCTATTTAATATTTGGAGAATATTATTTCCATACACCTTGGCCAATAGGATGCCGTCATATGTAGGGTAAAACCCTAACCTCTCTACTATATATTTCTCAATTTCTACCAAATTTCTGTATGTTTTTGCTACCCCTAAAAGCCCTAAACACATTATTTTCAAAGAAACTAACTTAGGCATTGGAGTATCCATTGGCTAACCTCCCCACCTCGTGGGCGCGTGAAGCTTAGGTCTTTGATCGTGTGATTGTTTTGCATCAACAAGCGCTTATTCAATCCAATCAGGAGATTTATCAATCACATAAACGCCAATATCAATTTAAAACTTAAGTTTGCTAATATTAACACTGTTTTAATATCTCTTCAGACACTGACATTTTCAACAATTTTTTTTTTCTTCTTGTTAGAAATTTTGCAATAGCCTTATACAAGAGACGAACTTACTTACTTGCAACACAATATGTATTGGTAAGGACGAGATTAACCATATTATTCAATTCGGTTTTTTTTTTTTTTCCCAAGTGGAGCATGGTACCACTCCCGCACTTAAGCTCATTTCATGTCAGTTATTCTTCACACACACAAACACGCCGTAAGCTCATTTGCTAAAGCAACTTTTACCAATTATAAACTGTTTGGTTTGGAAATAACCCAATCAAAGTTGATCAATTCAGCGACACTCAATTGGCTAAGTTTGAACTAAATTTTTCTTTAGATGAAGGATCAAATTGGCTCATCAATCTTTCAAACTCAATAAAGTCCGATCTCGATTCTCCTTTTCCCACTCTTGATTGTAAAAATGAAAAAGAACTCAGATAAAATTACAGTTTGCCCCCTCAATTTTCATCTAAATTCAAATTCATACAATTTTTTTTTTAATTTTTTCAATATCATACAAGCTCACTATTCCGTACCAACGTCGTGCAACTGTCTCGTTTCTGTTAGTTCCTTTGTTTACTACTTATGTGGCCATTTTAAAGTCCCTCCCCATAGACTTCTTCCTCTCTTACTTCATCTTCATGCTTGCAACCTGATCTCTCTCTCTCTCTCTCTCTCTCTCTCTCTCTTAGCTGAAAAAATTGAAGCAACAATCATAAACACGATCTAAATGACTATATGAAGTGGGAATCGAGAAATTTGCATTTCCAGTTTTTGTTCTTTCATTATTTTTTTCTTAATTTATTCCAAAAAAATAAAAATTTGGTTCTTCATAATTAAAAAAATAAAAATTAGAGAGAATTAGAGCGAGATGGGAAGGAGACAAAGGCAAAGAGGAATATATGAGAGAGGGCCTCCCCTATAACCTTTGGTTCTTCACCACTATCATTTTCCAGTGTTCGACTGTCTATTCTAAGTGAACTCCACTATCAAAATGATGAGCTCACAATTTACTAAAATGCAGATAATCAATTTTCGATCTTTAATTCTAGCAAAAAACAAATACAGTGGCAATCCAAAGGCGATGTTAGTGGCGTGTGGTATAGTGTGGTGGTGGTGTTAGGATGTATGCCCTGGTTCTGGCTGTGCTACACCTACTAGCCCAATATGCACCACCCCCACTTCATCCACATCCCTATCATCATCGTCATCTCCATCTGCGTCTTGATCATTATGAATGTTACGATGAATTTGATTGGGAAGTACAGTGGCAAAAAGAAGATTCATTGGCTCGTTATCTAGTTCGAATTGGTGAAATGATAGAATCTGTAAAAATTATTCAACAGGTCTTGGAAGGAATTCCTGGGGGACCCTTCCCCATTGGTTTTTTCTTTGCCTTTGCCTCACAAACTCCCAGTCGAATTCAATTATGGAAGCCATGCATCATCTTGTTTTATTTTAACATTAAACTCTGGGTGCACTTAGCCTCTTAAACTAATTGCATGAAAACATAGAGAATTTAGTGCCTAAGATTTTTGCAGGTTGGAGGAACATGAAAGAAGAAGGTGAAAGTGGGGCGAGTGAATCGTTTGGCGTGAAAGAAAATAAATAAAAAAATCAAATCAGTTCATGGTACGAATTGAGGCCTTCTTTGACCTCGAAATTGATGGAAAATGAGACGGTTGTATTATATTGGTAACAATTGAAAACATTGTATCAATTTGAAATTGAAGAAAATCTGAGTAAGTAAATATAATTTACTCAATAATTTAAATAAATAATAGTCCTATCTTTTGATAAAGTAACAGGTAAATTACATTTTATTCTCTTAGGTTTGAATTGTGACATCCCACATCGCCCAGGGGAGTGATCCTTATATGTATATTCTCATCCCTACCTAGCGAGACCTTTTGGAAGCTCACTGGCTTCGGATTTCGTGGTAAGCCCAAAAAGGACAATATCGTGCTACGATAGTGGAGTCGGGCCCGGGAAGTGGTCCCCCCCCGGGCGGGGATGTGACAATATGGTATCAGAGCCTAACCCTGGCCGCGTGTGTGCCGACGAGGACGTCGGGCCCCTAAGGGGGGTGGATTGTGACATCCCACATCGCCCAGGGGAGTGATCCTTATATGTATATTCCCATCCCTACCTAGCATGAGGCCTTTTGGGAGCTCACTGGCTTCGGGTTCCGTGGGAACTCCGAAGTTAAGCGAGAAAGGGGCTAGAGCAATCCCATGATGGGTGACCCACTGGGAAGTTGCTCGTGAGTTCCCAAAAACAAAACCGTGAGGGAATGGTAAGCCCAAAGCGAACAATATCGTGCTACGGTAGTGGAGTTGGGCTCAGGAAGTGGTCCCCCCGCCCCCCCGGGGCGGGATGTGACATGAATGCATATGCAGTCTCATACAATATCATTAAACCATTTCAATCTTATACATTTACTATTATTTCATTTCAATTTCACACCTCCGATAAAAAATATGTTAAATTAACTATTAAGTGATGATGTGGCAAATATGAGGTCCACATTTGTGCTCACATGGATTCAACTTTCCAACTTGTGAATAAAAAAAACAAATTAAAAAAATTATTCACCCCATCTTATTCTCCAGCAACCCCTCTCTCTCTCTGTATCTCTATTTTCCGCTTTGTACGACTCCGTTTTTCCTGCTAAACAACTTTCCTTTCGCCATGTTTTCTTTTGATTTTTTTTGTTTCACGTTTTTGTTGACCACCTCCTCAAGACTCTTTCTTTTTCGTAGCACCAATCGTGCTCCGACGCAGAATCTTCGCCACTGCTCCATCTCGTATCTAAACCTCTCCGGTCAAGACCTCATCTTGCTCATCCACCTCCTCCCAAGACTTCAATTTCTCAACCACGGCATACAAACCGATATTAGATTGCTGTTGATGGGCAGGGCTGGTCTTGAGTTTTTTGGTGCCCAATGCGAAAGCTCAAAATGTGCCCTTTTTAATACAGAAACATAAGTTTAAAAAAAAAAAAAAAATTTAACGAGGGCTGGAACCCTATCGAAGTTGGGGGGGCCAGACCCTCACACCCAGATTATATTACTTGAGAAAATATACAACGGGGGGGACATAGTACCTAAACCCATGAAATACTCCCTTATATTTATTGACCTACTTGAGAAGTCCACACATCTCAAAATTAAAGTCATTTGTTCCACATGACTTGCATCAGGAGTACAATCAAGAATGACAGAAAAAGAAATTTGGCTTCTTTTACTTTTTTAATGATTGCCGCTAAACTTCAATTATCGTATAATTGATAATTCATCAACAAAACCAATTCTATACATCAATTATCATATAATTCTATGTCAATTGCAAAATTTTATATTAAATTATGAATTAATAATTCCAAATTTAAAAATTAGTTTACCTCAAAATTCAAAAGCGTTGATGAATGCACTGAATGGTGAATGGCGTTGAGAAGGACCTGTTGAGCTCATAAACTGCAACAACTTGCAGTTGGGAATTGGGAAACAATGAATTTTGGGAGTTAAAGTGCTGCACTTGCAGCCAATGGAATTGGGAGAAAGGAACAGAGACGGCAGGGTAGTGGGGAAACAAGGTGGGGTGGGGAGTCGGGAAAAAGGGTAGATGCGTTAGGAACTTAGGGTTAATTGGGGGACGAGTGATCCCCTTTATGTTATTTTTTTTTTAATGCCAAAAACCTGGGCCATTCTATCTATTGTCAAACTTGGGCTCTTGCCCTCCAGCCCTTATTTTGGGCTCTGGACATTTTTTTTTATACCTAATTATTTGGATTTTTTTTTTTTGGGTGCCCCTTTCAACTCATTCATAAATTGCACTAAATATTGTTCTCTTATGGTGAACTGAAATATACTGTATTCAGAAATAGCGTTTGCAATCCTAATCGGATTAAACTCCAAAACTCTTGTTATTCCTCTTTTCTCTAGCTTTCTCAAACTTCCTTCCTACCAATTTTCTTCTGCGACAGATTTGCTGCAATTGAGATTTCCAACAATACAGAAATCAAATGCCAATTCACAACAACCTCCATAACTCAAAACAACCATAAAACTCGAAACTTGATCATCAAAATCCATATTTTTAATAAATAAAAAATCAACTCAAAACACATCCATTACAAACCCAATTAGCACTAATAAGTGAAACTACCTGGAGGGTGCTGGGTTTTTGGGCCTTATTGATAGTGTGAACCAGAGCAGCAGTGGCGAAAAAGCTTCAATGCTATGATTCCACAAGCAAGTGGTGGACCATGATTTTCCAGGTTTAGGGTAAGGTTGATTTGAATAATGTTACCTCAGAACTCCGGTCATGGACTTACCAGCTCAAGGCAGAGCTGGATTAGACGGAGTAGGGTGACGCTGTCATTCTGCTCCAGGCATTAGGCGGAGTCCAAACGACTCTGCTAGATGACCATAGACATGCGATTTGATCTGGATATGAACTTAATCAAATCTTATAAGCCTTGGAGTCCTTACAATCTAGGGATAGGCGTGCGCCGCAAGTAATCACACTCGTAAGAGGATGCAATATTTACTTACTAGATATCCTCTAGGATTCTTCTGGCTTATAACAAGGATTCTATCATAAAAAGGTATATCTCTCATCATATAAATACACCCATCTAGGGTTTATCTACTGTAACACATTTTGTACACTTGAATTCTCTTGCCAATTACTTGAGACTAAAATGATTCACTAACTTGACCGTCAAAGAGCTTTTGGCCGGTACCCTTCTAGGCCTAAGGTTTTCTTACGGTTGTTTCACTGTTTTACAGGTTGTTCCAGATTACACAAATTTGTGTTTAACCGTCGGTCACGGAGGTGCGTAGATTTGGTTCTAAAGTGTGGTTCGAGATGTCGTTTTCCAACCCCGTAATTGAAGCGACATCGATGATTTGCATGAAGGTCCTCAGATTATTGACCACCACGGTAGACGCCGACTAGCATATGGAGAAGAAGGAGATGGATTCGAGGGTGCGTTCCAGCTCAACGAGGTGGCAGGCGAAGGAAGGGAAGGAGCGGAGGAAGAAAGGGTTGGGCTCCAAGGCCTTAGTGGAGAAGGGGGTGATGAAAAATATTTATAAAAAACTAGTTTTTAATTAGTTGTTTGGCCACGTGGCATAAGTTTGGGAGCCATGTTTGTACAAATGTGAATCTTATATTTATGACGTCATCATTGAAAGGTTGAATAAACAATTTTTTTAACCGATGTATTAAATGGAATTGAAATAATAGTAAATGTATGAGATTAAAATATTTTAAAAATACTGTATGAGGTTGCAATTGCGACCCAAAAGTATAAAATGTAATTTGCTTTAAAATAAAATAAAATTTCAATAAGGTGGATGTTTTCTTTATGTTCTTTAATAATTAATCTTGAGAATTGTTATTGATACTTCAAAAATCTCATTTTATACTCCAAACCTTATATATTTGGAAAGAAAAAAAATACACTTATGAGGAATGTAGAATAAGATTTTTGGAGTGCCAATAACATTCCCTTAATCTTTTCCTTATTAGATTTCAAAGTATAAATGCTGTTGCAATGTGTGTCGCTCAAATTTGGTAAATTTTTTGAAAAAAAAAAAAAAAAAAAAAATCTGGTTCCGTGAGGTCCAAGGTATTAGGGTTCTTATGATTTATTCACTTATCCATTTTTTTTTTGGGTATGTCAATGAGTATTCATCGTTAATGCTTTTTTTTTTTTTTTTTTTTTTAAATATTTTGGACGGAACAAAGCTTGGTTACAGATTCATCCCCTTAATTAAGTAGCGGCCACCGAACAGTCGACCACCGCATCATTCCCATACTCTTGCCCATTAACTTGGAAATTTTCTTTTTCTCTTCTTTCTGTTTTTTTTTCCTTCCTAAAAATGGCACTATGCTATAAACTTATATTAAATAATATTTTAGAGAAACAGGAGAGGGACGGCAAAGAGACGGAAGAAGGGGCTCAATCTCTAGCTTTATTGATTTCTCCGTGGCTTTGTACATTATTTATGTTAAATAGACGGGCTTCACTTGTCCTCCAAGTAATACAAATTATATAAGAAAATAATCTTCTAGATTCTATAAGATTCTTACTTTTAGTTCTAGTTTTCATGGCAAAGAGCTTGGTAAGGTTATAGTCCACAACTCAAGCCTTTAGGGATATTGAATTACGCATGGATCAAATGTGAGCCTCGCCAATTTAATGAGAGCATTCATGTCTTTTTTCGTAAAAGTCCACGTGCCAATTCCAGAAGTTTTTGATTAATTTTTAGCTTCACAAAGAATTTCTGAATTGTATTATTTTTATCCTAAGTGGAGGTATGTATGGAATTTACAAGAAAACTGTTTACAAATAATTACAAAAAAAAAAACTAATTACAGCAGGACTATAAACAAAAAACCTTCCTAACTCACAACACAAAAGTCATAATCAAAACCATTCATTCATTCTATAATTTTTAAAGATCATCTCTAAAAAAATTCTACAATTTGAAGACCGTCAGTTACATTAGGATATCAAATAACATCCTCATAGGAATCATCAATTTGTTTATATGAATAGCTGATGATCTCCAAAATGAAAGAGAAGGAACAATTCAAATGACGAAGTGCGTACATGACATTGTCATCATCAATAGAGAAAATGAGCCAAAAAGTGTCTAATATCCGTAACAACAACGACACATAAAAAAGAAAAGTAACTCCCACAGACCTTGACTTTTCACCCTTATTATTTTTACTTTTAAGACAGTAAAATTAGGAGCAAGTGATAGGAGTGTCGACGTGGAAAAGAAACACGTCAAACAGGTCACCACCTGATTCACCCGACTTCCGGGAGGGCAGTTGGGTCATTTGAAATCCAAAACCCAAGAGAGAGAAAGAGATAAGCTCTGAACAGCACTCGGCAGAGAGAGAAAGAGAGAAGGAGAGAGAATCAGAATGGTGACAGAACAAGAGATATCGCAAGCGTTACAAGCCCTAATCCACGACTCCACTTCCAACCCTAACACCACCACCCCGACCTTCACCACCTTAAACGACGTCGTCCAGCAGCTCCAGTCCCGCCTCGGCGTCGACCTCTCCCACAAGACCGACTTCATTCGGGCTCAGATCCACTACCTCTTCCGATCCCACCCACCCACTACCCATCCTCAACCCCAACCCCAACCCCAACCCCAACCTCAACAAATTCCTCACCCTCAGCACCCTAAAGACCATTTTGCCCTTCACCAACCCCCTAATTACCATCACCCTGCCCCCTCCGCCTTCCAGACCTTCTCCTCTCAGCCCCCGCCTCCACTCCTGAAGCCCGAGCCCGTCTCCGCCGCCGGTCCTCCGCCCGTTTCCGGCTCTAACACGCCCAAGGAGAGGTTAGTTTCCGCTTTTATTTGTTTTTTTTGGATAATTTCTGTTTGGTTTCCGAGAAAATTGAGGGAGGGGAAAGTGGAATAATGTTATAGGGGCTTGGCACGTCGTATTGTGTTTGGTTAATTTTGCTATGTCTCAGCTTGCTTAGCGTGAAATTGGCATTTTCTCGGACACTTTTGTATTTACGTAACAATTAGGGTTTAAGGAAATTGGAAATTGCACATTCACATTTAGTTTCCTAGGTTTAATTCCTTAGTATTTTCTTGCCGGCTGTTTGGTTTCCAATAAAATTTGAGCAACAAATTGCGAAAATATTGTAGGCTGAAGGCTTAAGCTTTATGCCATTTGGGAAATGAAATTTAAGCAATGGAAAGAAAATGGATAGTATGCTTTTTAGGAGTATAAGCTTTATGCTGTTTGGAGCATGGGAAATAGTGGAACTAAAAACTTGAAAATTGCGCAGAGAAAAGTATGCCGTTTTCATTTGCTTCCTATGCCCGGCATTGGTATTTAGGCTTACTGTAGAATGCCGTTTTCAATTCTACCCGTACGGCTCTAGATGTTTTTTGGTCTCGTATAATATGTTTTGCGTCGGTCTTATATTGTATGTAAGATGCATTTATTTGCAGAGGCTGTTTGGTCTCTCATGCATCAAGTTTTATTTATTTAAGTCTTGGTTTGGAAGTAATTAACCGGTAAAGCTGCTTACATGATGTAGTTATTCTAGTAAGTTGGTGCGTAATGGTTGTTTGATGTTTGGGTTAATGTTTCTGTGCTTTTTATCATTTATTTGCAGCCCTAAGCCTAAAGCTAAGAGAAAAGGTGGCCCAGGAGGTCTAAACAAACTTTGTGGTGTTTCGCCTGAGCTTCAGGCCATTGTTGGCCACCCAACTCTCCCAAGGACTGAGGTTCAGACTCATCCATTTGTGCTATTTGTTAAAGTTTATTTGTTATCTGCCACGAGATTTTTTATTTTATTCTCTTTTATATTTAATGTTGAGTACAGATTGTTAAACAACTGTGGGCTTACATAAGGAAGAACAATCTCCAAGATCCCGGTAACAAGAGGAGAATTATTTGCAATGATGAGCTGCGAGTGGTTTTTGAGACAGACTGTACTGACATGTTTAAGATGAACAAGTTGCTTGCTAAACATATTATTCCACTCGAACCATCAAGTATGTATTTCATATAACGGTTCCCTCTATCCGGGTGTATGGGGGTCACACTATTTCTGCGTGTTTTGTGGTATGGGTATAAAATATAATACATGCCTAAGGATTTTATGTTTTGGTGCTCTCAGAACCAGTAGTTCCCAAGAAGCCCAAGGTGCCCAAGAATGCTGTGGAGTCTGCAACGAAAAGTACAGAACCGAGTCCTTCCCTGATAATATCTGAAGCACTCGCAAATTTTTTTGGTGTTGGTGTAAGGGAGATGATCCAATCAGAGGTTGTAACGCGTATCTGGGAGTACATAAAGGTCCACCATCTGGAGGTAAGTTGACTTCGACTCCCCATTCTCAAAATAAATAGAAAATTATAAATTTATTTTGATTCAGTGACTGTTATATTGAAGTTTTGTGGAGTCTTTATATCTGAATAGTTTGCATTGGTCATCCTCCAGCTGGGTGTCTTTGTCTATTTACTTTTTTAAGAAAAATTTGCTTGAGGTGTATGTAAATACAAATGAGTTTGAATTTGATAGTTGATGTAAGAATTGTTTTGAAGAATTTTTAGCATATGGAATTATTTCTTGGTTGGTGTTTTAATCGATATGAACTTTTGGGTGGTGTTTTAATCTTATAGTTCATATTGGTCATCCTCCAGTTGGTTTTTGCTTTGTATATTTACCTTTGTTATTTTTCTTGAGGTCTAAATAAATCAACATGGTCTGAATAACTGAATCTCTGTTCCATTGCTGACCTTTGGTAGTATAGTGTGTTTAGTCTAGTTTGTCACACCATTAGTAGTTGTTTACTATGGTCTCTTTGAGCATCGCTTGTTCGAGTAGTGCCAATATTTATATCGTATGTGGGATATCTCTTTTGTTTACTCTATATGAAGCATGATGATTAGTGGTCGGGATGTTTTCTGCGTTTCTCAAATGTTTACTTAATAGTCTGTCTAAGATTATTTAAGGGTCCATTTGATAACCAATTTGTTATTTGTTTAGTACGGGAATAGTATGTGGGAGAAAAAGGAAGAAGGGAGAAGGAAGGATGGTGGAAAAAAGTTTTAAAAATGTGTATGGGTTGATACACATAATGAAAACTAAAAACCAAAAGCTGAAGACAATTTTAAGTTGTTTTCACTTTCAAGTTTTTGTTTAGTGTAATCTCCTTCATTTCTTTCTCCACCCTCCCACCACCTCCCTTTTTCCATTCCGAATATCTCCCATATACTTTCCCCCTCTCTCACTAGCACAAAAAATGAAGACGATAAACTACAAAAAGAAATGGTTATCAAACAGGCCCTAAGATACTTTTAGAACACAATTACAAAATTGAAAAACAAAACAATTTGCACCTACACTTAATGGCATGAAGGTTGTGCAAGCATCTAATTTTTCTGTGCTAATCAGAAAATTTTTGCTGGTCCGTTCTCCACTAATTCATTGAGACTTCATAAGTTCAGAAATCAATTATTATTAATGTTTAAACGCATATCCAGGATCCTCAAAATCAAATGGCTATACATTGTGATGCAAAGCTTCAAGAGATCTTTGGTTGTGAAACCATCAATGCATTGGAAATACCTGATATTTTGGAACGTCATCACATATTCAGGAGATGATAATAGGTTTGTAGTCCATAATCCCTTTTTCGCTTTTTCTTTTTTACAAGTAGGTTCGTGGATGTTAAATTTATCACTCTTCTGTTTTGTTGTTGTAATTGTTCCTTATTTATCTCTTAATTGTACTACCCGCTTTAGTTCTTAGTAGATTCATTTTGACCGTTCATCAACATCATTGCTTCCATTCTTCTTTCCTTTTAATTAGGTATTAAATCTCGGTCCATAAGTTTTGATGCAATGTTGGTCATTGGTTGCAGTTGGAGGTCACAGGTGCGATAAAATTTGCGCCAAACCTTGTTAGAAGGTGATGCATCTCCTTGTACTTTGAACGGTTATGTAGCATATGTTTATTTTTAGGTCATGTTTGTAAGTAGAGTAACGGCACGGCAGGTCTTATTTTGCCGATGGCGCCATGGTTCGTCTGACTTGGCCAGGTAGGTTTAGAGTGAGCAGCTTCTGGAGTTTCTAACACCTGTAAAATAGCAGACACTAGAAAAAACAGAACCAAATGTACTCATGTTTTTTAACTCATTTCAGTTTACTAATGTATTTATTTAGTCGATGTCGGAGTTTACCTTCACTGTTTTACCTATGTTTAACAATGTATTCTTCCAGAACTTATCTCCGTTGTTTTTACCGTTGCCGGGGAAAATAAAAGTAACAGACTTTTCTGTGTAAAAAATGTCTTTGTCATGTATGTGCAGAAATTCCCGTGACGGACTCAATAAAACAAGATTTTACAATCGTTGTGGAAGACAATATTATTACTTAAGAATATGTTATAGTTTGTCTAATGTATTACTTGAGAATTTGCAATTCTTTATTAATAGTTCGGCGTCCCGTGACTTGGTTCCTACCAACTTGTTCACATGACAATCCCGAAATTCGACACAAAATTATAAACATCCCTCATCCCTCCGCTATAAATCTGCTTCAAATTACAAGAACAAAATGTGCTGCTTTGAGAGAGAGAGAGAGAGAGACAATGGAAAGGACTAGCAGCGTGGTGTCGTGGGCGCCAGTGATTTTGTTGCTTGCACTTGTTGCCGGATCTACGGCGGTTTCCATATGCAACATTGAATCCAACCAACTGAAGGAGTGTCGCCCGGCAGTAACCGGCAAATCACCAAAACCACCAACCAAGAGATGTTGCAGTGTTGTCCGCCAAGCCAACTTACCCTGCCTCTGCAACTTCAAGTCCGTCCTCCCTTCGATTGGGATCAACCCTGCGCTGGCTATGGCGTTGCCTAAGAAGTGTGGCCTGAAAACGCCCCGAGAATGCCATGGTAAGATGCCTAAGCTTCCTCAGTGATCAATATTTGTCGATTTTTGTTGAATTACATTGGTTTCTAACTGTTACTTTCTTGGGTTCACTGCAGTTGTTTGAAGCACATGAGGCTCCGATGGTTTCATTTGATTGAAATATTTACCATGTTTTCAACGTATATTTCGGGAACATTTACCTGCTTTATTGTCCAGTCACTTACCTCTGTGATTTTCTCTGTTGGAACCTTATGCATTATGCAATGAATAAAGTTTGGTTACTACCTCAATATACACATAGCGTTACGTTATTCCACGAATTTATTCCGCAGCCTCGACGATTAATTCCGCCCTGTAACTAAAGTAAACATTGAATCCCTGCCGCAACAAAAGTAACATTGAACCCCTCAAACTCATATTCCGGCAAATAATGCTGATGTTTTGCTTATACCATTCTACAAAATAAGCATCCTCAAAGGTAATGTACCTACTTGTAGCAACCGGGCACGGCTGTGTTTCGTGATTGTGTGCTTTGATTGTAAGGCTCTGACGAACTTAAACCGAAGGCTTTCATTTTAACATGCGGAGTGATTGCGAATTGGTCCTCCGAACATTGGTCTCATATAGGCATCATCGAACCTCCTCCAGTAAGAGTGTATGGTGTGTACTGGACTTTCCATCAACATGGATAAATTGTCCTTTGCACGACTGATATTCGTGGAAGCCGATTCTTCAAAGGAGAGCAAAGGCAGATTCAGGTCATCCGATCTGTCCTTTGACTCTTTACGCTGAATGTTGCTAGTTGCAGCGTGCGGAAGCAAATAAGTTATAAGCGGCTTCGTCAGAAAGCCAAACACCTAATGTCAAAAAGCAAAATGAAGACATCATAAAACATTTTGAGGTGCAGATTTCATACCTACTGACATTTAGCTATAACTTTCTGATAAAAACAAACAAGATTCTCGACAACTTGAAGGTTGTTTAAATTGTAATAGAAATCATAACAAGAACAATGTCTTACATACCAGCGTACTGAAGAGGACGACAATTATGGTGTTAGTAATCATCGTGGCATTGATGGGATCCAATGTGACACCAGAATATGTGAACTTCACGAGTGAAAAGCAGTCCGAGTGATCACACGAGTACGGTTATTCACATGACAGATACTACCAATTACTTGAAATAAAAAGAATATGCACGTGCACTCGCACCTGTTTAAAAGCCAGAGCAATAGAGACTGCTCCTCTCATCAACCCGGCCCACCATATGATTACCTGCATCAATATCAGGTTTAAATCCTTTCCTAAACGAGTAAAAGGATTAACATCATAGGTACTAACCTGGTTCTTGAATGAAATTGATGATGATCTTTCAGCCCGTCTATTCATGTAATTGGAGACTGCTGACAGAGGGAATACAAACGCAGCACGTCCAATCAATATTAACATGAGTATCGTACTATAGATGCCCAACGAAGACCCTAAACTGCAAGAATTACAAGTTCAAGGGAAACAAGAAAAGGTACACAAAGTTGGATGATCCAATGCATACAGAATTTAGTAAATCAATAACTTCATCAAAATTCAGGAGGAAGAGTACCTTAATTCAGTTAACTTCCACTTCTCGATGTCAAGAGCATCCATCCCCACATAAAGAAATATGAATGTTTCTGCTATAAATGACATCATCGCAAATACATGCCTAAAAATCGGAAGGCAGAGCAGTCAGATGAAATAGCTGGGAAATTATGGGAACCTTTGTAGCATTTCAATTTTTATCAGATGGCCCCCGAAAGGATGTTATGGGCACTTTTTGAATTGAATATGAATTGTCCATACACGATACATGCCTGGTTGTGATTCTTGAACTTTCAGTGATGTTATGCCATGCGTAGTGTGACATGAGAATCCCACAGAAGAAAACAGTGAGAATTCCACTCAGGTCGAACAGCTGTATGTCAATCGTCAATCAAAATAAGAGAGGTTTTCAGCTACACGGTGAGATGACAAACAAGCTTCCAAGTTCATTTCTCCAGAATATATAATAACATATAAGAGAAGAATCCCACACGTGCGAATGAATTATTGAGCTTGGAATACATAATGAAACATAAGTTCAAAGAAATGTGAAGTGTTATGTACACTTTTTTACCTCAGCCACCATGTAAGACAGATAAGCCATTAGAACCACTAAGGAAATCTCGCGGATGCTTGAATGCCTGTAAGAGAGAATAAAATAAGACTTGTATAGGTACCATCTGAGATTCCCTACAACATCTATCCGAACTGTCCTAGCCCTGAGGGATTGTAAATATGCTCTACTAACCTTCCGAAGCATAAGGTTTTAAGGGCATATGCTGCCACAAGTCCAAACTGAAAATAAAACACGAAACCAATTTGAGGCCACAGATAAGTGAGCGGAGTATTCTGAATAATCTTTAGTGATATTATATTGCCATAATCGGTCACATGGTAAACTTACTGCAATTCCGAGAGCAGTGCTTGTGAAGAATAAGTATAGAAAATCTCCAATGACACGAAGTCCAGTCGTGCCATTAAGCTTACTAACATCAATCTTTTGAATTGCATTGAACAGGACAACTGATGTTGCATCATTTACCACTCCTTCCCCAAAGACTAGGCTGTACAGTAAAGGAGTTTCGTCTTGATGAAGAATCTACATAAGGTGGATATAATATCTCAGCAAATCCAAATACAGGAGCGGGTCACCCAAATGAAATGAAAGAGAACATCTAAAACATGACAAACCTGCAGCGTACACACTGTATCAGTTGACGAAAAAATTGTCCCAACAGCTGTTTCAAGCCAAAAGATTGATGTAAAACAAAAGTTGTCTACACGATTATACTGTTATATAGCATAAAAGTGTCAGTTCATATGATACAAATAGCTAATTGTTTCATCGAAACGATTCTCAGTTCTAACCGAGATAGTCTCGCACATTCAGGCCACCAAACCCCAACTTCGGGAACAGCCACCGGGCTCCTAATCAAAAGTAACATGCAGAAACGTTCAGTTCTACAGAAATCTATAGTAGCTAGCACAATGCAAAATCAAACGTTGGACATTAAGTTAACGAATCGAAATAAAACTAGTATAAAATATATGAAAAAGAACAGATTAAAGTGTTACCAACTGTTATGAAGAATACTGAAATGAAAACACCAATCACCCCAAACATCATGATGGTTAAGAAGTTCTGAAAAAACTTTTTCTTCTTGACCTGGAATCTGCATTGGTCGTAAATTAACTAAGTAAGCGAATTTGTCGCTAAAAGTTTCTATGAATCCGGCAAGCAAATTAATTAAAACAGGAATATTATAATCAATACGAAAGCTGAATTACCCAGCATTGAATATAATTGGTGGGAGGAGATATATAAAGAACAACTCTTCATTAAATCGCAGGATGTGAGAACTCTTTCCGTTGCTCACAAGCAAGATTATTGTTCCAGTTATGCATCCCTGTTTGAAAAAAAAAAAAGAAAAAAAAAAAAAAAGGAAAAACACACTTTAGACAATGAACATGCTTGGGCAGGCACCGAACCTATCAATCTTTCCAAATGCAAATTAAATATCCCCAATATACTTCTCAGCTACTGGTCTATCTGAATTAGGCATTTCAAATTCATTAGCTCATTTTTTTACCTACATATATGAAAACTTAATTTTGTAGTAGACTAGGTGAAAAAGAAAAAAATAAGGGTACTCATTAAGCTTGTTATATATGAAGGTCGCAGCAAATTGTTAGTACACCCATTTTGGTGAACATTAACAACGCACATTTTCTCAATTTGATACATGTGCAAAAGTAACTCTTACTAAAACAACAACAATATATATATATATATATATATATATATATATATATATGTATATATGTAGACCTGTACACATATCTCGAACTGTGATTTTCTGGTCTAGCCGAGGCATCCGCACACATGATGTAGTATTTAGTGTAAACTATAAATTGATGATATGGCTAAATAACATAGGGGAAAACAATTAAAATGGAGGTTAATTAGAGTATAGATTAACCTAAATATTCTAACCATTGAAAACCAACACACACACGCAAATGAAATTGAAGAAAATGGGGTTAATTAAGTAAGTAAATACGATGATAATGGCGGTGATGGATTCGTTAACCCATCGATTTTCTTCGAACAAGTGGCCGACGACTAAGCAAAGGCAGAGAACCGCCACAAAGAGTGAGACTGGTATCACCTGCGCATGCCCCCGGGCCAAGTTCTCTGCAAACTCAGACGCTCCTGCCTCCATTTCTCAGCCTTCAACTAAAAATTAACCAGCTAGCTGTAGTACATCTGCATCCCCCACTAACCGACGTCGTGAGTATATATGACAACTGCAGAACTGTTAAAAACAGAGGCTTTCCTGTGAGATAATCTGATCACTGTCTGTGATCTGTACTGTCTGAGAGAGAGAGAGAGAGAGAGAGAGAGAGAGAGAGAGAGAGAGAGATGAGCCGACGAGGTTTGTTGTTTTGCCTGGTAAACGCAGTTTTGTTGAGTGTTCGCAGTTAAGGTTGACACGTGGGTGAAAATTTGCATGTGAGTGACACGTGGAGGTAGCCCATCACATTAGTCTGGGGACTAGGATATGGTCAAATTATCATGCATGGAGATTCTGATGAGTGGAGAGAATCATATGTCACGTCATATCCCATACAAATCGATGATCACTGTCACTGTAGGTCTTTATTTAAGCCTGGATATTTTTTGTCCAATTTGCTCGATTCCCCAATTTTTTGTTGTTTTCCTTTCCTTATGTTGCATTGTTGCTTAAGAATTGGGACTGTCTAATTTTTAGACATTTTTATATAATTAGTTTGAAAAAAAATAAATAGAAATTGTTCAATATCTTCGATTAATGGTATTAAAATTTTAATATTTAAAGGAGAAATATGGTTCTTTTGTATTAGGATAATTGTAAGATGCTAAATTAGGTTGTTTATTGTGAAATGAGAGGTCGTAGGTTCGAATCTCGTGAATGACGAATTCGATGTCAAATTAAGTTGCTCATTGTATGGTTTAACCAAACTCCTCCTCCCCTTAATGTAAATTATATCAATGTACCAAAAAAACTGTTAGGTGACTAAATCGATAGAGACCAATAAAGGTCAAATCATCTTACCAACATTTTTCTAAACGAGAAAAAAAAAAACTAAAAAATTAGAATAAAAATGATAAACTAAGAAGGGTGCTAGCATTTCGATTCCAGATTTTTTGCATCCAAATACCCATGTGGCCCCTCTGTAGCCCTTCTAAATCTGTGACATGTGTCCACACACTTACTAATCCTAACTCTGTTATTTTTTTCTCTTATCCTTAAATTTCTTTTATCTACTACATTTTTGGAAAAAGAAATTGCAAAAGGCATACAACTTTTGGACTCTTCCAAATATCCCTCTGTCGCGCGACTTTCTTTCTTCCCCGTTATGGTTTCCAAAGTTGTCCGTTCCCAAGTCCAAGCATTGAATTATGGAGCCAAATATCCATATGCATAGAGTAGAGCACAACATTAGCGAAGAAGCTACTGTAAGTAATTTTTTTTTTTAATATTTTATTTGAAAAATGGACATGTGAAAAGGTTGAGATAGATTAGTCAGTGAAGATGGCTGTTTTTTTTTCATTATTGACCTTTCCCCAAATTTTGGTCTTTCATTCCATTTCGATTATGGTCTCAGAAACATCACAATTAATTGTGCACAATCTTTCTTTTTACTTGCATAATATGGACATCACAAAGAACTTTATGGAGTATCAAACTAAAGCACATCATAACCTGGATTTTGAAGGTGATATTTCCCTAAAGAATTTTGTTGAAGGCGAGTGCGCGCAATGACAAAATGTTAGAAGATATAACGGATAGTGAAAAGATTGTTGTGTTTCATTCCAAAATATAAAAAGAATTCATTCCAACAATTGGCTTGGAGTTTGAAACAGAAGTTCAAGCATATAATTTTTACAAGACTTATGCATATCATGTTGGCTTTGGCATTAGAAGAAGTAATGCACGTAGAAGGGAAGACGACACGTTCAAAGACTGGCTTTTTGTTTGCTCTTGCTTAAGGTTACCGTGGACCTGATAAACGTGATGCTAATGTTCAACATCATCGTCTTGAGATTAGATTTGGGTGCTAAGCAAAGCTGCAAATAAATTCTCTCATACCTGGTAAGTATCATGTGGTTGACTTTGCTGTCGAGCATACACATAGGACAAGTCCATCTAACACACATTTTTTTAGAGCTCACAGGAGCATTAGTGTTGCTCAAAAAACCTTAGCTGATATAGCTGATAGTTCAGGAATTCCTCCAAAAGCAACCATTGGTTTTTTGAGTAGACAAGCTAGTGGCCGTGAAAATCATGGGTTTATTCCTGAGGGTTAAAGATAGGGGATACTGGCAGAGTGTTGGAATATTTGCAACAAATGCAATTGAATGATCCCAATTTTTTTTTTATGCAATACAAGTGGATGAAGATGATCTGATAACTAACATTTTTTGGACAGATGCAAAAATGATGGTTTGATTATGATTATTTTGGTGATGTGGTATGTTTTGATACAACCTATAGGAAAAATAAAGAAGGAAGACTTTTGCTATGTTTGTTGGTGTGTATAATCATAAGCAAACAATTATATTTGGAGCTGCATTATTGTATGTTGAGACTGCCTCAATTTTGATGTGGTTGTTTGATACTTTTGTCAAGGTTATGTCATGAAAGAGACCACAAACCATTCTTATAGACAAAGATGCTACAATGGCTAAAGCATTACTTGAAACATGGCCATATCATCGATTATGCATTTGGCATATATATATCAAAATGCTACGAAGCACCTTAGTAGTGTTTTTGAAGAGTTTAAGGATTTTTCCAAAGATTTTAGCCATTGCATACATGATTATGAGGAGGAAGAAGAGTTTATAAATGCTTGGAGTGACATGCTTGAAAAATATAATCTCAAAAGTGATGATTGGTTATGTGGAATGGTTCATATAAAAGAGAAATGGGCTTTGGTTTATGGACGATATCATATTTGTGCTGATATCACCACCACCTAACGTAGTGAAAACATGAATAGTTCTCTAAAGAGGTATGCCAATTACAAACATAATTTGTGGCGTCTTTTCAATCATTTTCAAAGACTAGTTGAGGATCACAGTTATGAAGAATTAAAGGTCGACTTTGAAGCAAGTCAAAGTTCTCTAGCGTTGTCATTTCCGATTGAAATCTTGAAGCATGCAACTAGCATTTACACACTAAAAGTGTACTTTATTTCAGTGTATTTTAGAATGAGCTATGTAAAGCTCATGATTATGTGTTGAACTTCTTGGGCGAGTGGTACAATGAGCAAATATGGACTTGCTCCTCATGGAAGACATGTATACCATATTGTCACATATGACTAGACCTGGCAAACGGGTCGTGTCTGTCGTGTTCGTGTCGTTTTCGTGTAACACCTGTTATCTTAACGGGTCGTGTCGTGTCACACCCGTTATCTTAACGGGTCCTTAACAGGTCGTGTCACTTTACCCAACGGGTAAAGTGACCCGACCCGTTATGACCCGTTATGAACCGTTAAGAAAAAAATATATTTTTTTACAATTTGCACATACCACACATTGCGACATAAATATTACTTGAAAACATTAAAACATTTCTCGTTCAAGTACTATATCTACACTCGAAAATGAAAGCCTAATAAAAAAAATAATACATACACTACTAATCTATTACAAATATTTTAAATTTAAATTGAAGATCGAATTCATTCATTGTATTCATATAGGGTCAAGGAGTGTAGTTATAAAAAATCATCAAAATCGGAGTTAAAATAACCGTTAAATCTTGATTTTTCGTTTATAACCGTCGAAAAGCTTTGTCCCGTTACTTGATCTCTGAATGTTTTTTTTTTTGTGATTTTTTGCTGATGTGATCTCCAAGCATATACAAACAATTTTGACGGTTTGGATCGTTGAAATTAGTTTTGGAGAATTCGTAAAACGATAGATTGACTAACACTTAGAGTTTATTTATACTTTTATTAAGTATAACATAAGATTTTGTGGTATCCACTTGTGTAAATATTTTAAATTGAAGATCGAATTCATTCATTGTATTCATATAGGGTCAAGGAGTGTAGTTATAAAAAATCATCAAAATCGGAGTTAAAATAACCGTTAAATCGTGATTTTTCGTTTATAACCGTTGAAAAGCTTTGTCCCGTTACTTGATCTTTGAATGTTTTTTTTTTGTGATTTTTTGCTGATGTGATCACCAAGCATATACAAACAATTTTGACGGTTTGGATCGTTGAAATTAGTTTTGGAGAATTCGTAAAACGATAGATTGACCAACACTTAGAGTTTATTTATACTTTTATTAAGTATAACATAAGATTTTGTGGTATCCACTTGTGTAAATATTTTAAATTGAAGATCGAATTCATTCATTGTATTCATATAGGGTCAAGGAGTGTAGTTATAAAAAATCATCAAAATCGGAGTTAAAATAACCGTTAAATCTTGATTTTTCGTTTATAACCGTTGAAAAGCTTTGTCCCGTTACTTGATCTTTGAATGTTTTTTTTTTGTGATTTTTTGCTGATGTGATCTCCAAGCATATACAAACAATTTTGACGGTTTGGATCGTTGAAATTAGTTTTGGAGAATTCGTAAAACGATAGATTGACTAACACTTAGAGTTTATTTATACTTTTATTAAGTATAACATAAGATTTTGTGGTATCCACTTGTGTAAATATTTTAAATTGAAGATCGAATTCATTCATTGTATTCATATAGGGTCAAGGAGTGTAGTTATAAAAAATCATCAAAATCGGAGTTAAAATAACCGTTAAATCGTGATTTTTCGTTTATAACCGTTGAAAAGCTTTGTCCCGTTACTTGATCTTTGAATGTTTTTTTTTTTTGTGATTTTTTGCTGATGTGATCTCCAAGCATATACAAACAATTTTGACGGTTTGGATCGTTGAAATTAGTTTTGGAGAATTCGTAAAACGATAGATTGACTAACACTTAGAGTTTATTTATACTTTTATTAAGTATAACATAAGATTTTGTGGTATCCACTTGTGTAAATATTTTAAATTGAAGATCGAATTCATTCATTGTATTCATATAGGGTCAAGGAGTGTAGTTATAAAAAATCATCAAAATCGGAGTTAAAATAACCGTTAAATCTTGATTTTTCGTTTATAACCGTTGAAAAGCTTTGTCCCGTTACTTGATCTTTGAATGTTTTTTTTTTGTGATTTTTTGCTGATGTGATCTCCAAGCATATACAAACAATTTTGACGGTTTGGATCTTTGAAATTAGTTTTGGAGAATTCGTAAAACGATAGATTGACTAACACTTAGAGTTTATTTATACTTTTATTAAGTATAACATAAGATTTTGTGGTATCCACTTGTGTAAATATTTTAAATTGAAGATCGAATTCATTCATTGTATTCATATAGGGTCAAGGAGTGTAGTTATAAAAAATCATCAAAATCGGAGTTAAAATAACCGTTAAATCGTGATTTTTCGTTTATAACCGTTGAAAAGCTTTGTCCCGTTACTTGATCTTTGAATGTTTTTTTTTTTTGTGATTTTTTGCTGATGTGATCTCCAAGCATATACAAACAATTTTGACGGTTTGGATCGTTGAAATTAGTTTTGGAGAATTCGTAAAACGATAGATTGACTAACACTTAGAGTTTATTTATACTTTTATTAAGTATAACATAAGATTTTGTGGTATCCACTTGTGTAAATATTTTAAATTGAAGATCGAATTCATTCATTGTATTCATATAGGGTCAAGGAGTGTAGTTATAAAAAATCATCAAAATCGGAGTTAAAATAACCGTTAAATCTTGATTTTTCGTTTATAACCGTTGAAAAGCTTTGTCCCGTTACTTGATCTTTGAATGTTTTTTTTTTGTGATTTTTTGCTGATGTGATCTCCAAGCATATACAAACAATTTTGACGGTTTGGATCTTTGAAATTAGTTTTGGAGAATTCGTAAAACGATAGATTGACTAACACTTAGAGTTTATTTATACTTTTATTAAGTATAACATAAGATTTTGTGGTATCCACTTGTGTAAATATTTTAAATTGAAGATCGAATTTATTCATTGTATTCATATAGGGTCAAGGAGTGTAGTTATAAAAAATCATCAAAATCGGAGTTAAAATAACCGTTAAATCGTGATTTTTCGTTTATAACCGTTGAAAAACTTTGTCCCGTTACTTGACCTCTGAATGTTTTTTTTTTGTGATTTTTTGCTGATGTGATCTCCAAGCATATACAAACAATTTTGACGGTTTGGATCGTTGAAATTAGTTTTGGAGAATTCGTAAAACGATAGATTGACTAACACTTAGAGTTTATTTATACTTTTATTAAGTATAACATAAGATTTTGTGGTATCCACTTGTGTAAATATTTTAAATTGAAGATCGAATTCATTTATTGTATTCATATAGGGTCAAGGAGTGTAGTTTTAAAAAATCATCAAAATCGGAGTTAAAATAACCGTTAAATCGTGATTTTTCGTTTATAACCGTTGAAAAGCTTTGTCCCGTTACTTGATCTTTGAATGTTGTTTTTTTGTGATTTTTTGCTGATGTGATCTCCAAGCATATACAAACAATTTTGACGGTTTGGATCGTTGAAATTAGTTTTGGAGAATTCGTAAAACGATAGATTGACTAACACTTAGAGTTTATTTATACTTTTATTAAGTATAACATAAGATTTTGTGGTATCCACTTGTGTAAATATTTTAAATTGAAGATCGAATTCATTCATTGTATTCATATAGGGTCAAGGAGTGTAGTTTTAAAAAATCATCAAAATCGGAGTTAAAATAACCGTTAAATCGTGATTTTTCGTTTATAACCGTTGAAAAGCTTTGTCCCGTTACTTGATCTTTGAATGTTTTTTTTTTGTGATTTTTTGCTGATGTGATCTCCAAGATATACAAACAATTTTGACGGTTTGGATCGTTGAAATTAGTTTTGGAGAATTCGTATGCCATCAATCAAGTTCCCCGTGTGTGTGTGTATATATATATTTATTAAGTAGATTTAAATCTATTTATTTTGTACGTATAAATTATAATTGACTGGTACATGGAATAGTACATACATCACGTGTCACGTGTTCATTATAAAAATAGTGAGATATGTCATGACAGTCATGTGTGTGATAAAAAGTTAATAACTTAAAAAAAAAAAAAAAAATTTCTCACCACTTCTATTAATTTTCATTTTTCCCTCTCTTTTTTGTTTCCTTTTCAACTTTTTCTTATCATTTTCACTTTTTCCTCCAACATCTTTCCCTAATTCCCTCACTTTTTTGTTTTATTTTCAACTTTTCTTAACATTTTCATTTTCCCTCCATTTTTTTTTTCAAAAAGGGCGGCAAGTTGGCAAATGCATTGATCATGCATATTAAATTATTAATTAATATGCATTATAGTTTTTATAAAATTTAATATATATATATATATATATAATTAGTATAGATAGACTTAATATTTTGGGGGTATAATTATTATAGTATATATAATTATTATAATTATTATAAATTTTATAGTTAATTTAATATATATATATATTTATTATAATTTTTAGGGGTATAAAATTGTAAAATTAATGTATATAATTATTACAGTATTTTTTTTAGGGTTATAAAATTATAAAAATAATATTCTGCTTATCGTGTATCGTGTTTACCCACGTGTATACCCGACCCAACCCGTTATCTTAACAGGTGCTTATCGGGTTACCCGATAAGACCCGATTCGTTATCGTGTCGACCCAAACACCTGTTAATTTCGTGTCGTGTCGTGTCGGGTTATCGAGTCGTGTCAGAAATTGCCAGGTCTACATATGACTCAATCAACAACACCATATCTTGTAGTTGTAAGAAGTTCAAGTTTGTCAGAATGTTGTGTGCTCATGACTCAATACATTATGAACAAATGGACAAGAAACGTTAAGGATAAAAACGTGAAATCTACTTGCATGACTATAAGTGAAGTGACCCAAAGTTAGAAGTAGCAAGGCGCTATAGAGAGTTATGCAGTTGAATATTCAACTAGCAACAAGGGCAACATAATCTCAACAAGCATATGAAATTGCTATAAGGGAACTTACAAACACATTGGCAGATATCGATGCATCCTTCAATGAAAACAAAATTCAAAAAGCACCTCAAGTCCTCTACCCAGATGTTAATAATGTGTCTCCGCTTGAAGAAAGTATTTATGTTGATGGCAATCATAACACTAGAGTAAGAGAAATTAAAACTAAAGAAAGATCAATCAGTGAATCTAGTAGGCCAAAAAGTGCTTTGGAGAAGGCCACAAAAAAGAAAAGTGCTAGAAAAAAGGCATTGCACATATTAAGTGCTCCAGCCACACAAAGTGTTATGGCTTCCACCCTCCCAATCCAACAGGTATGCCTGATCTTTAATTAATTGACATGATTTCATAAGGGTGCATTAAAATTAGTTACTTATTTGTATTAATCAACTACCATGAACAGACTGCTTGTAATTTAACCATGAGTGTGCCAATCCAAACTATGAATCAATTACCTACAAACTTTGTTCAGGTATTCATGAAGTTTCATTATCAGTTTTTAACATGTGTTTGCTTATCATTTCTTTTTCTTCTTAATTTTATTGAGTCATTTTTTATTTTCTTTGTCCAACCCATGCACTGCATAGCTTCATGGTGGCAATAATTTAAACACAAGTTTTCCAATCCATGAGCAAAATGTAATGCTTCCACAAATGCAATTTAGACAACCATTTCAATTTGCTCAGATATTATCACTTTAAAGTGTATTTAGTAATTCACCTTATCATTATTTTAAGTATGTTACTTGTTGCACTTATTTTTATTTATGTTGTTTGCCCACATATCTACACCAGCAAAACCACATGAGAGGCTATTACCGATGGCAGTTATCGACAATGTTACTCGAACATGGCTACCTTATCAGAAGTAATATAGTTAATCTAAAAACTTAAACTACTTTATTTTGAGTAATTTGTACATAAACAATGATACATTTTATTTCATTCTATGTTTTATTAATGCAAACATGATTGGAAGAAGAACTAGATTTGCTTGGATCTCAATTTACAAGCCAATAAGAGTCATCCTATGGACGTACAAGATGATAAGTGAGATGAGATTAAAGGATGAGAGGAAAAGGATTGTAGCACTAACAATTTTGACCATGTCTTTTTCAAAGAGTAATGCTAATATGTTCTAGACGCATAGTAGAGTATGAGTGAGTAAAATTACTTGGGTTCAGGATTTCACTCAATTCTTGTCATATTTTTGTGATATTCCTAAGCTGACAAGCACATAAATTGTTGCCATCAATTTATAAATGCAATTTCATGACCTTTACTCATGTATCTAGTTTCATTGCTACCAGAGCTATTGGTATTTTCATCTATTATGATTATATCAAGGTATTGTGATCTTTCAATTTGTATTAGCACAGATTAGTCGATATCAATTAGTAGTTCAGTTTCTTTGGATGAGATCATGAATTATTTGATAAAAACTCCAGAATTTGAACATACTTAAAGCCTCTTCGTTCATAGATGTTCATCACACTTCGATTGTAATTGAACACATGTTTGTGCTCGATTAAAACCATGCACAACATCAGTGGTTTCGATGAATCTTTTCATGGCGCTTCTCTATGCTTATACTCTACTTGATCATTTGTGGGAGGAAATTCAATAGATGAATATCTTTGCACATGCTTTTTTGGCTCCATAGTTTAGCTTTTGTTGTTCTATGTTATGCTCAACACTTTGTACGTGAATTTTTGGCTGCACAGTACAATGCTTGGACATGGAGACTGAGAATTCGAAATGGAATTAAAGACCAAAATATGGGCAAAGGCCAACAATGGAAAAAAAAAAAAAAAAAAAAAAAAAAAAAAAAAAAAAACCAACAGCCATCTCCACTGACTAATCTATCTTAACCTCTTCACATGTCCCATTCACAAATAAAATAAGACAAAAATTTACTTACGGTGTCTCCTTCTCCAAAGTCTTGCTCTACTATATGCATGATAGGAGCATATTTATGCGACTTAATTGGCTTGTTCTCATGCATTTACGTTGTGTTTCTTTAGTTATTTTAGTCCTTTATGCCATTTTCGTGTGTTTCTAGGTTCATATGGCTAAGGAAGCAAAAAGAAGCAATTTGGAGCATTCTAGAGCATTTTTGGGCCAAGATTGGATAGTGCAAGCATGGAGGCATGAGGATGGACGAATTTGAAGGCTTGAATTCAGTTAGGGAGCTACAAGGGGGCCTAAAAACCTTATTTCTAGAAGGCTTTATCTATTCACACATGGTGCCTAATTCCTACCTTGTCCTAGCCGTCCTACCTTGTCTCCTAGCCGTCCTACCTTGTCTCCTAGCCGTCCTAGCTTGTCACTAGCCGTCCTACCTTGTCTCCTAGCCGTCCTACCTTGTCTCCTAGCCGTCCTACCTTGTCACTAGTCGTCCTAGCTTGTCACTAGCCGTCCTACCTTGTCTCCTAGCCGTCCTAGCTTGTCTCCTAGCCGTCCTAGCTTGTCTCCTAGCCGTCCTAGCTTGTCACTAGCCGTCCTACCTTGTCTCCTAGCCGTCCTAGCTTGTCACTAGCCGTCCTAGCTTGTCTCCTAGCCGTCCTACCTTGTCTCCTAGCCTTCCTAGCTTGTCCAAGCTACACACATTTATCCTTTATGTGTTTCATGTATAGAATTTCTGGTACAAAAAACCTTTTGGTTTCAACTAAGTTCAAAACCTTTCCTAGCCCTATAAATAAGGCTTTGCAGCAAGGCACTGGGGGATCACTCATTCACCCAATTTTCGTCCATTCATCTAGCCACACCACTCTACACATCCTAAAATCCTAGAAACACAATTCCAGCCAAACACTACACCTTGCCGTGCCTATCCTCCATCCAATTCCATAATCCCTGATCCTAAAACACATCCCAACCATCCCATCCACCTTTGTGCCGTAGTAAGGAGAAAGAAGGAAAGACTCTTGGATGCTCAAGCTTCGTCGTTGGTGCATTCTAGGTGTAATTTGTTTTATGATTTCAATGTTTAATTTATTTTCCTTTCATTTTGCTATGAACATGAGTGGCTAAACCCCTATTGGTTAGGGGTGATTTCGAAGCCATAACTATGTGTGCAAGTTGATTTGATAAATTCCAGTTATGAGTTCTTGAATCGTGAATGCAATTGGCTTAACTGTGCGAGTAATAACGTATTTGTGTTTGTTAATTAGGGGTCGACACTTAATTGGCTTGCATGAATATGATGCTAGAATATAAGTTTGTTTCACATAATTGTCACACACTTATATTCACAAGTAGTGAAGGTTGCTAGTCACAATCGCGTTAAGTTCAATTCCTAGCATAAGTGTCATGATGTCATAGTCACAAGTGCTTTGTCAATGCTTATAGTTTTCATTGAACGTAATGATCTTTGATTGTATCTTTATTATGATGTCATGTAAGGAACTTTTGAAGAATGCTTTGGGTTGTCGTATGATGTCATCCAATTCAATAACACAAGGAAAACTTGAGAATTAACTAGTGATGTCACGGTTAATTTGGGGCATTGTCATTCATAATTCTATGAAGGAATAACTGGAAATCGAGTCATTTGCATACTTGTCATGTGTGGAGAAAGAACCCCTAACTAGTCCATCATCCATTAAAAACCCCAAAAATGTTTCAAAATCAGTTTTACTTTGCAATCTATTTTCTCAACTTTAATTTCGTCCAAATCAAATCCCCCTTTACTTTGAAGTCTCAATTTAGTTAGAAATTGTTTTGGTTCATGTTTTTAAGTGTTTTGAGTCAAGTTTTCAACCAATTTCGTCCAAATTAGTGTAGGTGCTCAAAACTGCCCAGAAAGTGGTTTTTAGGCAGTTTTGAGTCTTCTAGTTGCTGTTTTGAGTTTTTGTTTTGTTTTAGTGTTTTAACTTTGGTTTTTCATTCTTTGAGTCCAAATTAGTGTTTTTAATTTTGTTTTGGAGTCCTTAGGTCAGTTTTCAAGAGTTTAGCAATCCCTCCTAATCCCCGGTTTTGAACGATCCCTACTTACATACTTTGCTACAATTGTCAGAAGAGGGTTTAATTTGTGTGCTTAATATATTTCGCATCAAATTTTTGGCGCCGTTGCCGGGGATTAGCAACTTTGCTAATCCCTTGGATTGTTTTATTTTTGTTTGTTTTTATTTTATTCCAGATTCTTAATCTTGTTTTGTTTCTTGTTTTAGGTACTAGTTTATGACTCGGAGTTCTCATCCGATTCGTGAACATATCCTGGAGTGATTGGGTTCTTCGTCCGGCTGTACGACGTTAAAGCAAGCGCTACTTGGGAGGCAACCCATGCATTCAACAAAGGAAGACCTAGAAAGCACTCCAATTCCAGATTTGCGTTCCTAAACTCTTCTCTTTGTTGCTATTTCGTTTCTGCCATGTTAGGTTGTTTAGTTGTTGTTTTGTTTGTTTGTTTGTTAATTGTGTGAGTCTATGCTTGAAACATTGAGGACAATGTTTGATTTAAGTGTGGGGGGGTAAACAAGTGTTTTTGTATGATTTTACATGATTTTCGTGGGATTTTATCACCTATCACTTATCATGTTGTTTCTCACTGTTTTTAAGTGTTTTTAGTGTGTTTTGAAGTGTTTTTATGTGTTTGGATCAGAAAATCCGAAAATTTACAAAAAAAAAATTGCAAAAGAGTTTTGAAAAACCCCAAAAAGAGTTGTTTTAAAGTTGTTTTTGTGTGTTTGTTTGGGTCTTAGGTCACCTTCCAACACTATGATGAGGATTTGGTTTTAAATTACATGACTATTAAAGAATGTTGTAAACATGGCTGGAAGTTGATTTATGCTTTGGTTTATGCTTGGTTATGGTTATAGCTTATGAATTCACATATTACAAAGAGAAAATCTGTTTTTGTAACATGCTTGAACGAAGGAACTTAAACTAAAGCTACATCCTTGTGAGACTTCAGCCTATAACGTTCTTTGGAGAGTATAAATCTGTGATTTCTTGTTTTCTAAAGTCGTTGCATGATCTCATCATTATTTGCTTGGTTGCTACTTGGAATGCATTTCATTGTAGTTCCAAATACTAGAACTCATGCCCAATTCATTCAAAGCATGATATTGATTGCATAACATACAATAAGATGAAGTTGTTAGTCAAGCCAAAGCCAAAAAGCCTATCCCTTTTCACATGTATTGTAGGATTACACCTTTTGAGCCTTTTCAAGCTTATTTTCTTTCTTAACCACATTATCCTCACCTAGCCTAGATTAGGACTTTCCATACCCTTGTTCTTAAAGGATAGTGAAGCATGACTTAGCATGAACTCCTTTTGATCAATATATTGCAGAAAATAAGTGTGGGGGAAGATAATAGGGCACGGCCAAAGAATGAAATAAAGAAAAAAGAAAAAAATTATTGGAAAAATAAAAAAAGAAAATAGAAAAGTGTTGAAAAGAAAGAAAAAGAGTTGAAAAATAAGAGAGAATGATCTCACAAGTATTGGTTATTGAAGGAAGGGTCCAAAAGAGTGAATTTGACCCTAGTTGTTGCATGAATCTTCCCTTGTGTTTAAAAGTTGATTTCTGCCATTAAAAGTGAGTTTAAGTGTCAATTTCATTACTTTGCTTCCTATTACTTTAAGAACCTTTGTTTTACTTTACCTTTCTTTGTTAAACCATTACCCTTAGCCCCGTTACAACCCTCAACTTCTATCTTGATGTTATGTGTTCAATTTGTGGAGTTTGAATTTGGTATGAGCATATGGAATCACTGGTCCTCATTCTAAGTAGTAGCATTCCATTCATGAGATCATATTCATGTCATTGTCATAAATCCAGAAAATACTTTCTTTGATATAACATATGTGAGTGTTAGAATTCATATTTTCATCAATCTCCTCACATATACCTAGTGTAGGGTGTGGAGTTAGAAAATTTGTGTGAAAATTGAGTGCATTCTAGTAAGGAATTGAGGGAATTCTCTAAGGCATGTTACTACATTCAAAATGTTGTTTTCATTGATTAAATGTGAAATAATAAGTGGTAACTATGATTAAGTGTTTGTTGAAGTGTAAAGTAAGCTAAATGTCGTGGGAATGATGTTCTATATTGTGTCATGTTCGTTTGAAATCCCTGAGATACATGTTGGAAGGTTTAGAATGTGTTTTGGTTTGTTTTTAGTTTCTTTCGTTTTGTTTTGCTCGAGGACTAGCAAAAGCTAAGTGTGGGGGAATTTGATAGGAGCATATTTATGCGACTTAATTGGCTTGTTCTCATGCATTTACGTTGTGTTTCTTTAGTTATTTTAGTCCTTTATGCCATTTTCGTGTGTTTCTAGGTTCATATGGCTAAGGAAGCAAAAAGAAGCAATTTGGAGCATTCTAGAGCATTTTTGGGCCAAGATTGGATAGTGCAAGCATGGAGGCATGAGGATGGACGAATTTGAAGGCTTGAATTCAGTTAGGGAGCTACAAGGGGGCCTAAAAACCTTATTTCTAGAAGGCTTTATCTATTCACACATGGTGCCTAATTCCTACCTTGTCCTAGCCGTCCTACCTTGTCTCCTAGCCGTCCTACCTTGTCTCCTAGCCGTCCTAGCTTGTCACTAGCCGTCCTACCTTGTCTCCTAGCCGTCCTACCTTGTCTCCTAGCCGTCCTACCTTGTCACTAGTCGTCCTAGCTTGTCACTAGCCGTCCTAGCTTGTCTCCTAGCCGTCCTAGCTTGTCTCCTAGCCGTCCTAGCTTGTCACTAGCCGTCCTACCTTGTCTCCTAGCCGTCCTAGCTTGTCACTAGCCGTCCTAGCTTGTCACTAGCCGTCCTAGCTTGTCTCCTAGCCGTCCTACCTTGTCTCCTAGCCTTCCTAGCTTGTCCAAGCTACACACATTTATCCTTTATGTGTTTCATGTATAGAATTTCTGGTACAAAAAACCTTTTGGTTTCAACTAAGTTCAAAACCTTTCCTAGCCCTATAAATAAGGCTTTGCAACAAGGCACTGGGGGATCACTCATTCACCCAATTTTCGTCCATTCATCTAGCCACACCACTCTACACATCCTAAAATCCTAGAAACACAATTCCAGCCAAACACTACACCTTGCCGTGCCTATCCTCCATCCAATTTCATAATCCCTGATCCTAAAACACATCCCAACCATCCCATCCACCTTTGTGCCGTAGTAAGGAGAAAGAAGGAAAGACTCTTGGATGCTCAAGCTTCGTCGTTGGTGCATTCTAGGTGTAATTTGTTTTATGATTTCAATGTTTAATTTATTTTCCTTTCATTTTGCTATGAACATGAGTGGCTAAACCCCTATTGGTTAGGGGTGATTTCGAAGCCATAACTATGTGTGCAAGTTGATTTGATAAATTCCAGTTATGAGTTCTTGAATCGTGAATGCAATTGGCTTAACTGTGCGAGTAATAACGTATTTGTGTTTGTTAATTAGGGGTCGACACTTAATTGGCTTGCATGAATATGATGCTAGAATATAAGTTTGTTTCACATAATTGTCACACACTTATATTCACAAGTAGTGAAGGTTGCTAGTCACAATCGCGTTAAGTTCAATTCCTAGCATAAGTGTCATGATGTCATAGTCACAAGTGCTTTGTCAATGCTTATAGTTTTCATTGAACGTAATGATCTTTGATTGTATCTTTATTATGATGTCATGTAAGGAACTTTTGAAGAATGCTTTGGGTTGTCGTATGATGTCATCCAATTCAATAACACAAGGAAAACTTGAGAATTAACTAGTGATGTCACGGTTAATTTGGGGCATTGTCATTCATAATTCTATGAAGGAATAACTGGAAATCGAGTCATTTGCATACTTGTCATGTGTGGAGAAAGAACCCCTAACTAGTCCATCATCCATTAAAAACCCCAAAAATGTTTCAAAATCAGTTTTACTTTGCAATCTGTTTTCTCAACTTTAATTTCGTCCAAATCAAATCCCCCTTTACTTTGAAGTCTCAATTTAGTTAGAAATTGTTTTGGTTCATGTTTTTAAGTGTTTTGAGTCAAGTTTTCAACCAATTTCGTCCAAATTAGTGTAGGTGCTCAAAACTGCCCAGAAAGTGGTTTTTAGGCAGTTTTGAGTCTTCTAGTTGCTGTTTTGAGTTTTTGTTTTGTTTTAGTGTTTTAACTTTGGTTTTTCATTCTTTGAGTCCAAATTAGTGTTTTTAATTTTGTTTTGGAGTCCTTAGGTCAGTTTTCAAGAGTTTAGCAATCCCTCCTAATCCCCGGTTTTGAACGATCCCTACTTACATACTTTGCTACAATTGTCAGAAGAGGGTTTAATTTGTGTGCTTAATATATTTCGCATCAATGCATATGAATATTTGGCTCCATGGTTCAATGCTTGGACATGGAAACGAAGAACTTTGGAAGCCATAGTGAGGAAGAAGGAGAGTCGTTCGACAAAGATATTTGAATGAGTCCAAATGTGCATGCCTTCTGCAATTTCTTTTTCCAAAAATTTAGCAGATAACAGAAGTTTAAGGATAACAAAAAAAATAACAAAGTTAGGATTAGTGAGTAGGTGGACACATGTCGGATATTTAGAGGGGCACATAGGGGCCACATGGGTAATTGGGTGCAGAAAATTTAGACTCTAGCATTCCCTATCTTTAAACATGTGTATGTTGTAGAAATCATGATTGATTAGATTAGAAGTGTCATACGGAGAATCAAGTTTTGAAGATTGTATAAAATATATTGAGCACACACTTTACAGTAGTTTGAATGAATGTGATACTTATATCATTATTGTTACACAAATGTGAGTTCAATAATTGTGAAAGTCGTACATTTTACAATATTAGTTTGGAAATATCACACTCAAAAGTTCATACATGATTATAGTTTTGGACCATATTGATTGAATCAAGCTTTTGAGTTTAGCTTGTCCTTGGTTGATGTTGACTAGTATTGACTAAAGAAGTGTCATGTAAGCTGCTATGTCATCATTAATACGGTTGAGAATTAGTTGGAGTTGTTATATGTAGCTTACACTGTAAGAAAGTTAGTTAAGCTATTCGACTTGTACAAAAAGCTCATCACAGCTCATTGATTGTATCAAGTCTTCATTTCATCAATACAAAATCTCTCACACTTTCTCTCTCTATCCTTTGATATTCTTTCTGTTGTTCTTTCCCTGTTTTTCTTCAATTCCATATGCTACTGTTAAGATGGTATCGAGCCATGTGTCGATCGATTGAGAATTTTTCTTACGCTAAGCATTTCTAGGTAAATCGTTGAAGTTCTTGGAGTTTTTGTGAACACGAAAAATTCCTGAAACAAGAAACAAGAATACGTGTACAAAATATATTTTTGTGTTTAATGATTTTTGGGTTACAATCTCTTTGTAATTTGATCCTCTGATTCTATCTTCGTAGGGTGTAAGTTTGTGGATGAGCTGTTGATCCAAAGGGCCGTCGGGGCTTGGTCTAAGGATGAACAGTTGATGAACGGATCTTCGAGGGGCGTTGGGCTTGATCTTGAAGAATGGGTGTATGGGTTTGTGGATGAGCTGTTGATCCAAAGGGCCGTCGGGGCTTGATCTAGGGATGAACAGTTGATGAACGGATCTTCGAGGGCTTTTGGGCTTGATCTTGAAGGTTGATGGATGAGCAGATCTTCAAGGGCTTTTGGGCTTAATCTTGAAGAACGATTGGATGTGTGGATTTGTTGAGGTTGTTGATCCAAAGGGCCGTTGGGGCTTGATCTTAGGATGAACGGATGATGAACGCTTCTCTTCAGATTTGACGAAGAACTAAGATAGCTTTCTTGGTCCTTCGAGATTTGCTTGAGAGCTTTAGAGTTTCAAAGCTTCAAAGTTTTGGTGTAATGTAAATTTCCTTCTTTCTTTCTTCCAAAATGAATGCCTTGGCTTCCTATTTATAGAATTCCAAAACTTGATTTTTGGATTTAAATAATCAGATGAAATAAATCATTTCTGCCAGGTATTGACATGTGTCCTATTTGATGACTTTTCCAATTTATTTCGATTTTTTGTTGAGTCACACGCTACATGTAAAATTTATGTGATACGTGAGCGTTGAAATTTTAACTATTGGTCAACATTCATTTCACCGAAATTTCGATGTCCACAAATGCCCCCACTTCAAGGCGCGTCGTAGACATGTGCTTGTCACGTGTAAAAGATGCGTTTTGAAGTCCCTTAATGTAGATGTCAACCCAAGGGCCGTCGGGGCTTGATCTTGAATTGGGCTGGAAATTTCTTCAAGGGCCATCGAGGCTTGATCTTGAGTTCGACTGGAAGATTTTCTGGTTTCCCCCAATCGTTGATTTTCCACAGGCTTAACCTTGAACTGGGCTGGAGATTTCTTCAAGGGCCATCGAGGCTTGATCTTGAATTGGGCTAGAAATTTCTTCAAGGGCCATCGAGGCTTGATCTTAAGTTCGACTGGAAGATTTTCTGGTTTCCTCCAATCGTTGATTTTCCTTTGTGCTACTCTTGAACTGGGCAGCAGGATACTTTTGGTCTCCCCCGAAGGTCTGAGCTTACTCCTTTTATCTGTTTCTTTGTTTAATCTCTCCAATTCGTATTGAAGAGGGTTAGAGGATAGCTCAGCATATGCAGTTGTTGCTTGTCTCCACATGCCTCAATGTATCATTTTCATTTGCCTTACTTGCTCCCCTTTGCAGAAGTGGTCCCTTCTCTGGAAGTGTATCAACCGTTGAAGATGACTACTCGAGAGCAACGCTAGGTAAGCAACCAGGGAATAGATTCCAGGCAGTTGGTTCCAGATCAGAAGACTGACTCCAAGTGCCGGCTGATTGCTTCTTTCACTTTGCCATGCGAGTAAGAATAAGGACAAAGAAAAAGACAGGGAAAAAGCATGATATGAGATACCTTTGCTTTCAAAGAAGCAGCGAATGAATCAGCACATATATTTGTTGTGCTTGTCTCCACATGCTTCGATGTATCATTTTCACTTGCCTTACTTGCTCCCTTTGCAGAAGTGGTATTTCCTTATGCAGGTTTGGCATCTTCTCTTGTAGTATTTGTCCTCTGATGCAGGAGTTGAATGCAAACCTTGCATTTGAATGGACCATCACTTCTTGGTGGCAGCGCAAGTTTGAGTGGAGGTTCCGACATATTGCTTTCTCTGTCCTTGTCCTGGTAAGTGAGAACAAGGGCAAAGGAAAAGACAGGGAAAAAGCATGATATGAGATACCTTTGCTTTCGCCCTTGATGATATGGGATACTTTTGCTTTTGAAGAAGCAGCGAATGAATCGGCACATATATTTGTTGTGCTTGTCTCCACATGCTTCGATCTACCATCTCCTCTTGGCTCATCTGTACTCCAGGTATCTGGTATCTTCTTTGGGGAAGAAGAACAAATTGAGTATTTCGAGAGGCTTTGCTGGGAGTGCACCCTCAGAGGTGAGAAAGAGTTGGGCATTTTCTTCAGGTCTGTCTTGCCATAAAAGATGAAGGTCGACATATATAGGGATTTCCCAACAGCAAGTGGTGGTACTGTTCTTTTACCCTTGTCGACAAACGTCTCTTCGATTTTTTAACAAGCGTCTCTTCGATTTCTGAGCGAGCGCCTCTTCGAAAAAGTAGTCACGGGTGCGGCTCTGTCACCACGCTTGTTGGCAAAGGCGCGTAGTTGGGATGATAACCTTCACGTGTTTTCAACTTTGTCAGAGATTTTTTGACAAAGTTGAACGCGTTATCTGAAAAGCCGCGAAAGCGTCGCTGAACTTCACGCAGGAAAATCCAGTTTTTTTGAATCGGTGGTCGTGTCGCCTTGGCTTTTTATAGAGGTATCGATCACCTCCAACATGCACACTTTGAAGATCGCCCGTTTGTGAAAATCGTCTCCGGCCCTTTGAAATTTAACTCCATCCACCCCTTCTCTTTGAACACTTTTGAAAAATGGCAAACCCATCGAACCTTAGCTTAGAATTGAGTCTCAGCAGTGATACAGGCGCGCCGCGTCAAGGTAACGTATGGCGCCCTTCTTTCTTATCTTCTAACGGTCCTCTTACAGGTGAAGACTCTGTAATGCAGGACGCCACAACAGCTACAATAATAGCTACGAACCTCCTCACTCCAAAAGATAGTAGGCTGCTGTCAGGACGGTCCGATGAGTTGGTCGTTCAAGAGTCCCTTGCTCTTAGTGTTCAGTGTGCGAGCTCTGTGTCCAACATGGGCCAACGCATGCTTGCTCGGTCCCGTCAGGTGGAATCATTGATGGCAGAGGTGGAAAATCTTAAGCAGGAGATCAAACAGCTTAAGTACAAGAATAGAAGTTTGCACGTGCTTGCAAATAACTATTCGTCGGGCATGAAGAGGAAGCTTGATGAGCTGCAAGAATCTGAAGGTCAGATTCAAAGTGACCGTCAAAAGCTTGCGGCTTATCTCCAGAGGCACCTTTTTCCTGGGTCATCTAGCGTTCCACCCAGTATTGAGGCCTGGAATGCTCTAGCTCCGATGCCTCCTGCTCCGAGAGTTTTGCCAAGTAATGGGGCTTCAAGTGAACATCCTTTGTGAAAGCTCCATTTTTTTTTTTTTTTTTTTTTTTTGTATGCACTTGTAATTTCTTGGAGATTAATGGACATGCTTTATTTTATTCAGTGTATTGTGCTAAATACAGATAAAACATATACATCACCGTCCATCATCATTCCTTTTTATTTTTTTTTTATTATTTATTATTATTATTATTATTATTTTTTACTTTTCTTTGCTTTCGGTGGCACTAATCCACCATTTATTTTTATATATATATATATATATATATATATATATTTCAGATGGTGCCAGAAGCACCACCATTGTTTTTTTCTTTCTTTTTATTTTATATATATATATATATATATATATATATATATATTTCTTTTTGCACATGGTTCTAGAAGCACCATCATTGTTTTTATTATATATATATATATATATATATATATATTTTTTTTTTTTTTTTAGTGCTGTCCACCCAGATTCCATCATTTTTTTCTTTTATATGGTGATCTGCAAGGCTGAGTTTGTGGGTGAAAACCCAGGCCGAGTCCGAGAGAAGACAGAGGAGGTCTTTGGGTGTAAGTTGACAAACTTTGGTTTTGTCAATCACATTCAAAGGCAGCAGCAGAGGCAAGCAGATGTGAGGTCTTTGGGTGTGAGTTGACAAACTTTGGTTTTGTTGATCACATTCAAAGGCAGCAACCATGGTGGAGGTGCAGAAGCTGCCAGAGCTTGAGGCAGAGTGTAAGGCGTCGAGTTTGAAGACCGGCTAGTCGTTTGACAGCGGTCAATGAAGCTCTTCGTTGATTTTGATCATGGTGGCCAGGGTGACGAGCTCAAGGTTTGTTGGCAGCGTGAGGAGACAAAGGGAAAAGCTCCACCATCACCATTGAGCACAAGCAAGGAGTACAGCCACTGAGCACGAGTACCGAGCACAACCACCAAGCACATCCACAGCAGTGAGTTCCCATACTTCTTTTGCTCCATAATTTCATTTTGTCGCTGAATATCTTCTTCCCGTTTTTGGGCTCTCTTTGTCTTCTGCTCAACAAGAAAATCAACAGCACTAGATACATCTTGATTGCTCATCCGCAATGCCCTTTTAGAATCTCGTTCTTTAAATCCCATGCTCATAACAAGCGATAGAGCTTCATCTGGCACTTGTAGCTTGGTGAATTTTTCTTGTGTAGAAGTCAGCACCTTCCTTGATTTATCGTACGGGCCACTATGATACGCAACCACCCCTTCCAGTAGCTCCAGTCTCAAATATAGTGCAAGCTCTGGATAGCGACCTCCCTGAAGGAGTCTGACACGAGAAGAGTCATTTCCATGAGCTCTCTCAATACCTTTTCTGGCTTTTTCAAGGCGAACTCCTGCCACTGCAAGCCAGCTGATATATCGGAGCATGAAATAGCACCAAACCATATCGATTTGGAGTATAGGAGGATTGTCAACAAGCTCAATAACCTTCGGGTCACAAAGAGAGAAAGCCTCATCTCCCATGGTAAGCACTTCTAACGCGTCTTTGTAATTTTGTCTTTGAATTAGTTGCTTTGCATTCGTATGAAGCATCAGGCCCATCATAATTGCCCTCTGATCAGTCTCGGATCCCAACTCTACTTTCTTTCCACTTTGATCTTCAAGAACTATATTGAAGTCTTTAATTGGCAATGATCCATCTGCATGTCTCTTGGCCAATGCAGTGGCAGCTGCCTTGACTCGAGTCAATCTTCGAGAGCGTTCCTCCTCAGCCATCAACTCCTCCTTCAACGACTTACTCTCCTCCACGCACACCCGACTGGCAAGAATCTTGGCGTTGTTTTTGATACCCACTTGGGCGAGCTTCTCATCGCCGCCGCCGTCTTTCAAGACCCTCCCGGCACAAATCAGATTGATCGAATTGCGGTCGCAGTTTGATCGCTTTGCAACTTCGTCTCTCAACATGGGCACGGTCCAATTCTCCAATTCAACCTCCAGCACGCCCGCCCATGTCCCTGCAATCTTCAGCTTCGACGCCATGAGAGACTAAGTGAGAGGACTGATTGTCGTGTGGGGTATCGAGGAAGAATACCTAGTGGACGCGAGCGTTTTAGCGAATTTGATGATGGATTTGGCGATGGAGGTGCGACACATCCAGGAATCTCGCCGGTCCTTTCAGTTGGCTAAAACGAAGGTGGTGAGACGGCGACTTAGGATGAGATCGAGGAGAACTTCTCAAGACACCCAACTCCCCATGAGGAGGTACGGGTCTCGCAAGTGATGATGATGAATCGAACGGCGCGGCAACAGCAGAGGCAGCGGAGGTGAAGAGAAAGATGGGTAGAGGGACGGCAACTTTTGGGACTTCAAGTCTTTCGAAGAAGCCAAGGTTCTGATGGCCTCGTCGACTGTCTCGACCCTGTAGTCATCTTTGTCGACAATGGCCTTCACCAGCCTCTCTAGCTGCTTCTTTATCTCCACGGCCTTCGCCTTCTCCGCTGCCGTGGACGCATCGGCGTCGGTCACAGTTCCCTCCCCGGAGACGAAACCTTTCCTGGCCATTTGCGGAAGAAAGAAGAAAAATTGAGATCAGGGGTTGCTGTTGCTCTGATTATTCGTCTCAGATGAATGGGACGTCGAGAATTGTAGACCGCTGCTGCAGCTGCATCGTCTCGTCTGTCAGAGGAAGGCGAGAGAGACACAGAGAGAGATGCTTTGTTTTCCTGGATTTCTTTTTGTTTTGGTTTCTGTGTGCGACTGACTGAGAGGAGAGAGAGCTGGGCCTGGATTTGGGCTGCTCCTTTTTTGTGGACTTCAACTTCCGTTTCTTTGAGTTGGCATGGGTCTTAAGTGTAGGTAAACCCACTTTAACATGTATATATATATATATATATATATTTATTTATTTATTTATATTATTTTATTATTTTATTTTTTTTTTGAGTAGAGAATAAATATATATATATATATATATATATTTTTTAATACATAGTAACATATGTATTTTTTTTTCTTTTCTTTTGTAATAAAATTGACTTTCTTTAATGAAACATTTATTTATTTTGATGTGACTGTACTTGAAGTTTTGAAGTGTCAAGTTGCCTACGTACTCTTCCAAAGAAGAGATCAAGTCATAACGTAGTTCAAATGAGTGATGGTTTTGATGATGATTTTGCCGTACACAGTTTATGCTCTTGCGGGCCAGGAGCGTTTGGTGCCATTTGCAGTTTCAGCTCATGCAGACAAGGAGCTTTTGGTTGCCGTTTGCAGTTTCAGCTCATGCAGGCAATGAGCGTTGGTTGTCACCTTTTAGGCTCGTGCGAACGAGGAGCTTTGGTTATCGCCTTTTAGGCTCGTGCGAACGAGGAGCGTTTTTTTTTTTTTTTTGATGATTTTATCAAACGATCTTAGAGAGGCATTCCTTGCAATCTTCATAGCAAGGAGTCTTGACTGAGTGATTGAAGAAGTCTTTGGGGAAGAAATCGCGCATCGTGATGGCAACGGACGATCTTTGTGTCATAACTTCATCATCCTCAACACTTTCATGTAGCTTTGAAGGTTGACAGTAGCTGCTTTGCCCCCTTTCCGATTGGTGAACTTGTGGAGGAGACCTATGTTTCTTGTGCATTTTCTTTGGAGTGACATAAGTCCATCCTTCAACTTCACTTGACTTGACTGACATGGTTTTGGAGCATGCCCCCAGCGGTTGCGGTGAAGATTTTGAGTTCAAAGAGCCAGAAGTGACGGAGGTATAGTTTGATTTCACCACATCATTAAGATCTAGCTCGATGATCCCTTTCTGAGCCAACTTCATAATGAGATCTTTTAGCACAAAGCACTTTTCCGTCGGATGACCAATGAAGCGGTGGAATTTACAGTACCTTGGACTGTCAGTACGGTTCATCTCTTCCGGCCGTTTACACTCAGGTAGGTCGATCACCTTTTTTTCCAGCAAGTCATCTAACATGGCAACCACGTCAGAGTCGAGGAATGGATAAGTCTTCTCCTCAAGCTCTTTCAAAGTGCGTCTACGTATCTCTTGATCACGAAAAGCTTCGGTTTGAATCGCCTTGCCTCGTGTATGGGTTTTGACTGGAGTTGTGTTGACAAGTGCGGCAATCTGCAAGTCCTTCTCTTCCACAGTCCGTGTGAGCTTTGCGATTGCTTCATTTATCTGAGCTAGCTGCTCCTCGATTGAAGTTGCTCCAGTGGTCATGACTTGCATGGTTGTACTGCCGCTCGAATTAGCGTCGGAGAGTAGGGACTTTGAGTATTTCCTCGGGCTTTCATCTTCTTTACCTTCTTGAACCGTGATGTAGAAAACATCTTGGATCTCCTCTTCAGTGCCGTTCTCTTGGGTTTGTTGGCATGAAGATTTGCCAGTGTGGATGATGATGCGCCTCCTTACCTTCAGTGGTCCTTTTGTGTCGACCTCTAGGATTGCTTGGCGCTTCATCCTTGAAGGAATCAAGCTTCGAGTGTCGTCTTTTTCTCCTAACCCATCGAGCTTTTCTTCCTTTGGTGTTGTCTTCCTCTTTCCAAAAGGCTTACCATTATCTTCAAATCTTTCTGAAGTTGATCGTCGCAGAGGAGAGATAGCTGTGTTGCTTTGTTTCTTAGGCTTTAACAACCTTTCAAAAACAGAGCTTTGGGATGTCGGCGCGTTAAGCCTCTTGAAGACAGAGGTTCGGTCTTGACCACCAATGCGATTAAGCACTGAAGTTCTGGAGCTTGAATGGCTCATCCTATCGAAGACCGACGTCCGAGGGGAGGGTTTAGGCTCTTCTTGGTCTTGTTCAATGCTCACGCTGATGTGTTGAGCGCTAGTTTTCTTCACTTTGCTTGAAATTTTCACGGGTGCATTTAGTGTGAAGCCAAGTCCAGCTTTGTTGTTGTCAACTCCATAATCATGCTCCTTCAACTTCTTTTGAGTCTCGGTGAGGTAGCGATCTTTGTCGTTGACGGTGTTCGAAACCTTCTTTCCAAGATTTGAAGAGGAAGCAAAGTCATGCCTAGCCTTTGACATGAGTTCGTAGGCATTTGGGTTGAAGCCTTCTTCAGTCCTCTTAGTTGGAAGAGAGCTTGGTTTCACTATGACACCATGTTGCGCCTCCAGACAGTTGATGAGTCCGGCGGTTTGCAAGTTTTTCTCCTCTGCAGTCTTTATCAGCCTTGCAATTGTTTCCTTCATCTGAACCAGCTGTTTTTCAATGGAGGTAGTGCCGATAGTCATGACTTGTTCTTTGTTTGAAGCCATGGACTGTGCTTGAATATCTTGAACGGAGACAGAGATGAGAGGTAGAGATGGTCCAACTGGGCGTGCCAAATTTGTGAACACGAAAAATTCCTGAAACAAGAAACAAGAATACGTGTACAAAATATATTTTTGTGTTTAATGATTTTTGGGTTACAATCTCTTTGTAATTTGATCCTCTGATTCTATCTTCGTAGGGTGTAGGTTTGTGGATGAGCTGTTGATCCAAAGGGCCGTCGGGGCTTGGTCTAAGGATGAACAGTTGATGAACGGATCTTCGAGGGGCGTTGGGCTTGATCTTGAAGAATGGGTGTATGGGTTTGTGGATGAGCTGTTGATCCAAAGGGCCGTCGGGGCTTGATCTAGGGATGAACAGTTGATGAACGGATCTTCGAGGGCTTTTGGGCTTGATCTTGAAGACTGGGTGTATGGATTTCTTCAAGGGGCTTTTGGGCTTGATCTTGAAGGTTGATGGATGAGCAGATCTTCAAGGGCTTTTGGGCTTAATCTTGAAGAACGATTGGATGTGTGGATTTGTTGAGGTTGTTGATCCAAAGGGCCGTTGGGGCTTGATCTTAGGATGAACGAATGATGAACGCTTCTCTTCAGATTTGACGAAGAACGAAGATAGCTTTCTTGGTCCTTTGAGATTTGCTTGAGAGCTTTAGAGTTTCAAAGCTTCAAAGTTTTGGTGTAATGTAAATTTCCTTCTTTCTTTCTTTCCAAAATGAATGCCTTGGCTTCCTATTTATAGAATTCCAAAACTTGATTTTTGGATTTAAATAATCAGATGAAATAAATCATTTCTGCCAGGTATTGACATGTGTCCTATTTGATGACTTTTCCAATTTATTTCGATTTTTTGTTGAGTCACACGCTACATGTAAAATTTATGTGATACGTGAGCGTTGAAATTTTAATTATTGGTCAACATTCATTTCACCGAAATTTCGATGTCCATAGTTTTATTACTACAATCTTGATGGAAATGGGTATACAAAATCAAGAAAAATCTTGATGGAAATGTTTCCAGGTATAAAGCCAAACTTGTGGCTCAAGGTTTTTCACAAGAACAAGGGCTTGATTACTTAGAAACCTTCAATCCAGTGGTAAGACACACTAATGTGAGGTTAATTTTGTCTTTAGCAGCTATCCACAAATGGGAATTGAGACAGTTAAACATCAAAAATGCATTTCTACATGGCGAACTTTCAGGAAGAGGTGCATAAGAAACAGTCACAGGGATTTGTTGACCAATCTAAACCCATCTATGTATGCAAGTTAGTCAAATCATTATATCGATTAAAACAAGCACCTCGAGCATGGAATTCGAAGTTTACAAGTTAGTTACCAGCTTTGGGATTCATTGCATCTTCACCTGATACTAGTTTGTTTGTGAAAAGTGATGACAAGGATGTTATTGTTCTCCGACTATATGTGGATGACATTATTCTTACAAGGTCAAATGCTACTAAAGTACAACAACTTATTGAAGATTTGGCTGGTGTGCTTGACTTAAAGGATACAGGTAAACTGACATACTTCTTAGGTTTACAAATTCACTACAGAGACAATGGAGACATATTTGTAAGCCAATCAAAGTATATCAAAGATCTTGTTCACAAGGCTGGAATGGAGTTATGCAAACCAGCAAATACTCCATGTAAACCACACAATCAGATGCTACTTAATGAGAGCAAACCATTGCAGGATTCTACATTATAGGAGCTTAGTTGGTTTACTACAATATCTTACATTTACACGCCCAGACATAGCTTATGCTGTGAATTTAGTATGTAAATTTATGCAGCTCTAACATATATACATCTTGGTTCTGTGAAGAGAATTATTAGATATCTTCAAGGAACTGCAGAGTGTGGAATTACCTATTCATCTGATACTGATATTCACTTAACAACATTTTCTGTTGCTGACTGGGCTGCTGACTTAAACACAGTGACTGGTTACGTAGTGTATCTTAGGAGTAATCAAATTTCTTAGCAATCCAAGAAGCAGCCTTCAGTTTCAAGAAACTCCACAGAGCCAGAATACAAGGCACTTGCGCATACTGCAACAGATGTAGCATGGATGAAGTTAATTTTGAGAGATTTGGGGATAGTGCTACTGTTCCACCACCTATACACTGCGACAACATGTTAGCAATAGCACTTAGTGCTAACTATATTTGTCATTCAAACATAAAAACACCTCGATACTGACTATTATTTTATCAGAAAGAGAGAGTGCATAAAGGTGGTTTGTTAGTTGAATATCTACCTACTGATGAACTGACAGCCGATGTCCTTACTAAAGGGTTACATAGTCCAACATTCACTCATCATTGTTTCAATCTCAAGCTAGGTTACCTAGTTGAGATTGAGGGGGGATGTTGACTTATATTGACTAAAGAAATGCCACATAATTTTCCATGTCATCAGTAATACAATTGAGAATTAGTTGGAGCTGTTATATGTAGCTTACACTGTAAGAAAGTTAGTTAGGCTATTAGACTTGTATAAAATGCTCATCACAGCTCATTGATTGTATTGAGTCTTCATTTCATCAAATACAAAATCTCTCATACTTTCTTTCTCTATCATTCGATATTCTTTCTATTGTTCTTTCTTTGTTTTTCTGCAATTTTATATGCTACTGTTAAGAGTTGAATATATTGGCACATTGCGTGGTTGCCCAATTCTTGTTGTTTGTTGTTTGATTGAATCAAGCATGTTGCCTGCCTAAGCATAGCTTTCCTTGTTTTGCAATCTTCATAGTATCGAGTCATTTCCTTTTCCTAACTATTTACTGCAAGAGTCGAATCCCTTTAAATTATAATGCATTTAGAGATTAAGAGAATTCTTAATTTCCAAACCAAACTATTTTAAAAAAATTTCTTAAAAAATTCCAAACTATGCTAATTTTTCTTATAATGATTTACTAAAATTATTTATTTAGTAATTATCTTTATATTTTCATCATATTCATTGTTAGTTTGAATATACTCATAAAAGTGATAAACATTGTAGCATATTGTGGCAAATCTATCATTCAAATCTTGGGGGTCCTAGTGTGAAAGGTTCAAGTTTTTTAGATAAAAACAGAGTACAAAGCATGCAAATTTGTTTTCAGTTTATTCACCGTGGCGTTTGTCTAATACTTGGTGGGCTTGTTGTCATAAGTCAAATGATGCACACATGCCAACAAATATCAACATGTCAAAGCAATGTGATAAGTGATATCAAGAGAATTTGTCGAGTGTTGTCGACATAACTTGTCAAGATAAACTAGCAAGTATTACATCAAACACTTGATAGGTACAAAAAGAGACTTGTACAAAACATTCGAAGAGTCTCAGAAGACCTTTACATGTATAATTGTCAAACTTTGGGTATCCAGAAACCACATTGGTCCCAGTGTGCATCCGCCTCTGGTAGCATATAAAAAATTAAATAAATTTATACACAAACACATATACCAAGTATTAAGAAATAACAATCCAAAAATCTATATTATGTTTCAATAACTTGTAAACATATGAATTGGAATTATGTTTTGAAAATTCAAAATTTAGATTTTGTTTCCCTAATTTCCAAGTGTTACCTGGGAAATGAATGCTAGCTTACTTAGTCTAGTTATAGAAGATGAGGTTTGAAGGGCTTTGTTTCAAAGGCATCCTTCTAAATCCCCAAGGCTTGATGGAATGTCACCGTTATTTTATCAAAAGTTCTAGCATATTGTGGGCAATGATGTAGTGGGTACGGTGCGGTCATTCTTTGCATCAGGAAGGCTACTGAAAGAGATATGTTATACGCATGTGGTGCTGATACCAAAGGTGAAGGAACCTCAAGACATGTCTCAATTGCGTCCGATTAGTTTGTGCAACGTTCTTTACAAAATCTATGCTAAAGTTTTGGCGAATAGGTTAAAGGCTTTGTTGTCATCACTAATTTTGCCATTTCAAAGTGCTTTTGTCCCTGGATAGTTAATTTCTGATAATTTTTTGTTAGCATCCAAGGTTAGTCATTTCCTTCATAATAAAAAAAGTGGGAAAGATGGGTTCCTTGCACTTAAATTGGATTGAAGTAAGGCATATGACCAGGTGGAAATGAGCTTCTTGGAAACTATGATGAAGGAAATGGGCTTTGCTGATGCTTGGGTGGCTCTTGTTATGGCTTGTGTGTCTTCAGTTTTGTACTCTTTCCATGTTAACGAGGATATGAAAGGTTATTTGATTCCTTCGAGAGGTTTACGACATAGTGATCCACTCTCTATATCTCATTTTTCTTTGCGTGGAGGAGTTATCTGCCCTTATTTCTACGAAAGAAAAAGAGGGCTTGTTTGATGGGATTTGGCTGGTAGAATCAGCACCAAGTCTTCACCATCTGTTGTTTGCAGATGATAGTTTTTTCTTCACACGGGCTACGGTTGAGGACTGTGGAGTGGTCCAACATGTGTTAGATGTGTACTCTTAATCATCGGTCAGGCAATTAATTTTCTAAGAGCAGTGTGACCTTTAGTGCTAATGTTGCACCACACTTGCAAGGTCAGTTCGCCTCTTTTCTGGGAGTCCAGTGCGTTGAGCGCCATGAGAGTTATTTGGGCTTGCCAACTTTTGTGGGTAAAAAGACCTTTTCTTTCATCAATGAGCGGGTTGCTAAACGTCTTAATGGATGAAAGGGTAAAATGTTGAGTAATGCAGGGCGGGAGCTACTTATCAAGGTGGTGACCCAAGCCTTTCAGGCATATGCCATATAAAGCTTCTTATTGCCTAAAACCTTATGCGAAGAACTGCAACAACTAATGGTAGGCTTCTAGTGGAGTAGTGATATCGAATCCCCGTAAAATTCATTGGATGTCTTGGGAGAAGATGTGTTGTCCTAAACAAGAAGGCAAATTGGGTTTTCGGGATCTTTATGCATTCAATTTAGCCTTTTTGGCAAAGCAGGTTTGGAGGCTAGTTCACTATCTGGAGTCCTTGGTAGCTCGAGTATTGAAAGCTAAGTATTTCCCAATTGGATCATTGTGGGATGCCTTGGCATTGGTGTCAACTTCGTATGTTTGGAAGAGTATTTTGAAGTCACGGAGTGTGTTGGAGCAGGGCTCATGGTGGGCGATTGGCAATCGTAATGATGTTCAGGTATGGCACGATCGATGGTTGCGTAGACCATCTACCTTTAAGATTCTTACACCGTCCTCTCCTCATATTGTAAAGCTTCAGTGAAGGATTAGATTACACCAAAAGGTATGGCTTAGAGAGTTCATTTGCCACACCAACTTTTTTTCGGAGGAAGAAGTTCTATTGATATGTTTGATCCCTCTTAGTCTTCGAAGGCCTACAAATCAAGTAATGTGGCATTACGATAATAAGGGCCTTTTCTCCGTCAAAAGTGCATATAAGGTGGCTCGTGTTGGTTGTGCGTCCCTATCTGTTATGGTGTCCTCTTCTTCTCATGGGGAGGAGTGCTTACGTTAGGCTTTGGCAAGTCATTTGGAAGGCCCGTGTACCGTCTAAAGTGAAAATGTGTGCACTAATACTTTACCAACGAGATCAAATCTGATTACCAAATGAGTGAGGCTCGATGTTTCCTGTCCAAGATGTGATGGGCTCCGAGAAATAGCGACACGTGTTAGGGGACTGCAATTTCTCGAGTGCAATGTGGTTTATTGTGCCTTTGGGCCTGGGTACAATGTCAAGTTTCGATGAGCCTTTAAAAGAATGGTTGTTTAGACTTTTGGAGGAGAAGACGGTGGATTTTAAGGTAGTATTAATGCCAATTTGGGGTCTATGGAAGGAAAGGAATTGTATGGTCTGGGAGAGGCGTACTAACGGCCTTTTCTACGTGGTTCAACGGTCTTTGTCTTGGTTGCATGACTTTCATGCGACTAATAAACTGCCCACCCTAGTTAAGGAGCTTCGGCAACAACGATGGATAACGCCTAGCGATGGATGGTTGAAGTTGAACATTGATGGAGCAGCAAAAATGGCGAAGGGGATTTGAGGTGCAGGTGGAGTTATCAAGGGGAGTAATGGTGGTTTCAGAGCAACGGGAGTGTGGCGTTTTCAGGGGCTATCGTCGGTTAATTAAGTCGAGCTGCTTGTTCTCCGTGCGGGGTTGCAACTAGCGAGGTTTCTTCGCTGTACCCAAGTGGTGGTCGAAACTAACTCCTTAGAGGCAATGGCGGTTTGCAATGAAAGGAACATGGACCTGTCAAATCTTGGTTTTATTGCCAATGATATACAGGTGTTGATGGCTGACTTTGGTGGGTGTACCATTTCATACATCCCACGTCAGTGTAAGAGTGTGGCACATCGCCTTGCTAAGTCTTGGTTTTCTAGTGGTGGGACATTCTTTTGGTTTGAGGAACCCGCGGATATTATTCAGGATATACTTCACCAAGATGTACACTTGATTTGAGTTATTTTATCGATAAAGCCGTCGTACCATTTCAATAATAAAAATGTACCATTTCAATAATAAAAATTAAAAAAAAAAATTGTTTCCCTAATTCATCCGAAATGAAATGTTTGGAATGAAAATTAGAAATTTTGTTTCAGATCCGATCATTGTAAAAACCACCTCTAGTTAGTCATGCGTTATTTTTCTCTAGTTGATTAGAAGATGTATAAAAATTGACTCACAAAATCAATAAATTTTATAACGAGCTTTATGCATAGTCGTGATGTCGTCACAACTTAAAAACAAAATTGGAGCCGGGTCCAAAAGAAAAGGTCTTAAAGTTAGTGCCGAGCTATGGTTGGCAAATTGACGGTTGCTTGTTTGGGCTCGTCTAGGCCTGTTTTGTATAGAGCATCTCACTTCAAATTTTTTTTGGAACAAAAAAAATATTATTTACGCTTAAGGGTGGGGGAACAGATTAAACCACATATAATGGACTAGTAATAACATAATATTAAGGATCTCACTTCAACTTGACTTATTTATTTTTGCTTTAGACTTTTATAGCTTTCTCCAACATAATTAGGACCACTTAGTAATACGACATAATTGTACTTTTTTTTTTTATTGTAAGTGAGCATTTTAAGATTTGACTCACATTAATGACGAGTTCAATTTCAATATTATTATGATGAGTCTATTATATGACTTATGCTAAATCTCCTACCCTTAAGTACATGTGTATAAAAAAAATATAAAATAATATTACAAATGATATTCTACACTAATTTAAAAGAAAATTTTAAACTGAAAAGCAGCAGATCAAAGAAGAAACTAATGATATTTACCATCCTCATTTTCATTCATCTGGTTGGCAATTACGTGCAGCATGCTTAAACCTGATAATAGTAGTGAGTAGTACAAAAGTGAACCAAATCACTCTGCCAAATACTGCAAATCTATTGATATTATTGGGCCACTTTATTATTTTTCCATGTGGCTCCACACAACTGGTAGGAATTATTGAGAGTTGGTCCGCTCATGGTTAAAGGCCAGTCAATTAAATTGCTATTTTTCGTTTCATTATCATCACTTTTCTTTAACAGTCGGGGATTACTGAATAGTTAGAAAAATAACGATGAAGATTGTTTAAAAAGTTAAATTATTTGATAGGTTAGATCACCGAAGACAAATTCCAGCATCCAAACCCAAAACAAGAACTTGCAAAAAACGGAGCACTCTTTTAGAATTTGGGCTTTTTCTTTGTTCTACAATACAAAGCTATTAAGATCTTAAGATTATAGGAAAAGGTATTTTTGGACCACCATATTGCTAATAATTAAATGGTGGGGCGAATCCTATATAAACTTATGCCTAGAGGGATTTCTAATCGAAGGAGCAACGCAGCCTTAGCTGGAAATTAGGGGGGAAAAGAAAGTTTTTATGACTTCTTTTATCTCCCAACATGAGCCAATGTAGTTTCTAAATGTGATTGTTGATGATTTTTTGTTTTCAATCTAAAAATAAGGTGAAAACAAAATGCAAATTAATTTTCACCGCATGAGAAAATAAGAGGAAAAATGAAGCAGCGTGAGTTAAACATGATGGGTATGGTATAGAAATATCATGTTAGTTTTTTGACGTAGATCTGTAGTGGTGACACGTGTGTTGTTGGCGATTAGTAAGAGAGTGTTACATATTCTCTATATCAAAAAATTGATCACATAGGATAACGTATCCCATATTTTATACCAAGTGTAGCTGTTTGATTTCATCAATATATTATCGCGATCGTTTTTTCTTTAAAATTTTATTTAGTTTTGTTGTGTTCCTATATACCATTATTGCATGAGAAGATTACTAAATTGTTCGAAAGTTTTAGGCTTATAGACTGTTTAGGATCAATTTCATCTTTCATACCTCAATTTGTTTAGGATTTATTTTCATGCCTCTTTTTAATAAGAGAACACCATACCTAAACTCTACATGTGCCATTTTCACTTTCAACTCTTGAATTCAGGCCCTGTGCCACTCCACTTTTTGCACACCCACCACGCCGTCTCTCCGCTCAGGTTTGCTGATTGTTTTTCACTTGAGATAAAATTTGTTTATAATATCCGACTTACAACACAGTTTTATTCATTTTGTTGTTAGGAAATTCATGTGCTTCACACGCAATCCTTCAAAAACAATGTGTATGGATATTCCAAATGTAAAACACCCTTAAAAAAATAAAGTCACCACCAAATTCTCGCTCTAAGTATTTAAGCAAAATAACAAACAAAACTAAAACAATCCAGATCCAAATTGTAGGGATCTTAAAGATTTTCACATCTTAGTCGTTCATCGTATATCGTGTAAAAAAATTATTTTGAATTTTTTATTTAAAATTAAATGCAAATAGTGTTTAACGAAAACTGATCGCACAATATACGATAAACAGCTAGGCTGTGAGGATTTTTAGGACACCAACGTCTTAAAATCCAATATATATATATATATATATATATATATATATATATTAATGGGAGAGTGTGCTAAGCCTCCATAATCGAACATAAGACCTATTACTTATAAATAAAGAAAAATATCATTAAATCGTAGTATTACGTGATAATATATATTTAATATTTAACACAGATACATACATGCACACCGACGTCTTGAATTTTTAAATTTTAAGGGAGGGAGGGAAGGAAGGAAGGAAGGTTGGTCTGGCATCAACATACAACATTCACATCGTCCTCAGTCGTCTCAGTCGGTACGTCCCTTTCCCTTTGTTTATTTGTACTCCGACCCCAGCTGCCGCCCGTACGCGGCTTCTAGTGAGCTTCCTCCAAACATCAATCCCATTTTCTTCCTAGACAAAAAAAATAAATAAAAAAAATAACTGAAAATAAATAAAGATACAAAATTGGTTTGGTCCACAATTACACTTAGGGACCATATTTTATTTTTTCTAGGAGTTCGTTTTTGCTCACCCCGACTTTATACCGTTTTCAAAAATTTACCAAGTGTCTATTTAACAAATCATGATTACGTACGTATTTAATGAGGTTCGTTCTTTTGATTTAGATTGCATTAGCCTGGAATTTCTGTTTATATTTTGATGGAAAATGTAAACATATATATTAGATTATAATAAATTCTACCTTTGGGCAGAAAAAATAAAAAAAATAAAAGTTCATGCCTGCTCTACATAACAGAAAAAGAGGAAGAAAAAAAAAAAAAAAAAAAAAAACTGAAGTGGTGAAACGGTCATCTTGGGTTATGCGTAGGCCTGGCAATTCCTAACACGATCCGATAACCCGACACGACACGACACGAAATTAACAGGTGTTCAGATCGACACGATAACGAATCGGGTCGTTATCAGGTAACCCGATAAGCACCTGTTAAGATAACGGGTTGATTCGGGTATACACATGGGTAACACGATACACGATAAGCAGAATATTATTTTTATAATTTTATAACCCTAAAAAAATGTTGTAATAATTATATACATTAATTTAACAATTTTATACCCCTAAAAACTATAATAAATATATATATATATATTAAATTAACTATAAAGTCTATAATAATTATATTAATTATATATACTATAATAATTATACCCCCAAAATATTAACTATCTATAATAATTATATAATTATATAATTATATATATATATATTTAATTTTGAATTAAATTTTATAAAAACTATAATAATTATTAATTAATATGCATGATGCATCCATTGATTTGATTCCATTCCATTCATGCTGCTCTTTTTGAAGAAAAATAGAGGGAAAATGAAAATGATAAGAAAAGTTGAAAATGAAACAAAAAAGCGAGGGAATTAGGGAAAGATGTTGGAGGGAAAAGTGAAAATTATAAGAAAAGTTGAAAAGGAAACAAAAAAGAGAGGGAAAAATGAAAATTAATAGAAGTGGTGAGAATTTTTTTTTTTTTTTAAGTTATTAACTTTTTATCACACATATGACATATCTCACTATTTTTATAATGATACATGTGATATACTACTCCGTGTACCAATCAATTACACGTACAAAATAAATAGATTTAAATCTACTTAATAAATAAATATATGTATATGTGTGTGTGTGTGTATATATATATATATATACCATTGGAACTTGATGGGATACGAATTCTTCGAAACTAATTTGAACGATCCTAACAGTCAAACTTGTTCGTATATGCTTTGAGATCACATCAGCAAAAACTCGCAAAAAACAAACATTCAGAGATCAAGTAACGTGACAAAACTTTTCGACGCTTATAAACGAAAAATCACGATTTAACAGTTATTTTAACTTCGATTTTGATGATTTTTTATAGCTACACTCCTTAACCCTATATGAATACAGTGAATGAATTTGATCTTCAATTTAAAATATTTACACAAGTGGATACTACAAAATTTTATGTTATAATTGATGAAAGTATAAATAAACTCTAAGTGTTAGTTAATCTATTGTTTTTATGGGATACGAATTCTCTTAAACTAATTTCAACGATCACAACCATCAAACTTGTTTGTATATGCTTTGAGATCACATCAGCAAAAAATCACAAAAAACAAACATTCAGAGATCAAGTAACGGGACAAACCTTTTCGACGCTTATAAACGAAAAATCACGATCTAACGGTTATTTTAACTCCGATTTTGATGATTTTTTACAGGTACACTCCTTTACCCTATATGAATACAATGAATGAATTCGATCTTCAATTTAAAATATTTACACAAGTGGATACCACAAAATCTTATGTTATACTTAATGAAAGTATAAATAAACTCTAAGTGTTAGTCAATCTATCGTTTTGATGGGATACGAATTCTCCAAAACTAATTTCAACGATCCAAACCGTCAAACTTGTTTGTATATGCTTGGATATCACATTAACAAAAAATCACAAAAAACAAACATTCAGAGATCAAGTAACGGGACAAAGCTTTTCGACGGTTATAAACGAAAAATCATGATTTAACGGTTATTTTAACTCCGATTTTGATGCTTTTTTACAGGTACACTCCTTGACCCTATATGAATACAATGAATGAATACGATATTCAATTTAAAATATTTACACAACTGGATACCACAAAATCTTATGTTCTACTTAATGAAAGTATAAATAAACTTTAAGTGTTAGTCAATCTATCGTTTTGTTGGGATACGAATTCTCCAAAACTAATTTCAACGATCCAAACCGTCAAACTTGTTTGTATATGCTTGGAGATCACATCAAAAAAAAATCACAAAAAACAAACATTCAGAGATCAAGTAACGGGAAAAAGCTTTTCGACGGTTATAAACGAAAAATCACGATTTAACGGTTATTTTAACTCCGATTTTGATGATTTTTTACAGGTACATTCCTTGACCCTATATGAATACAATGAATGAATTCGATCTTCAACTTAAAATATTTACACAAGTGGATACCACAAAATCTTATGTTATACTTAATGAAAGTATAAATAAACTCTAAGTGTTAGTCAATTTATCGTTTTGATGGGATACGAATTCTCCAAAACTAATTTCAACGATCCAAACCATCAAACTTGTTTGTATATGCTTGGAGATCACATCAGCAAAAAATCATAAAAAACAAACATTTAGAGATCAAGTAACGGGACAAACCTTTTCAACGGTTATAAACAAAAAATCACGATTTAACGGTTATTTTAACTCCGATTTTGATGATTTTTTTACAGGTTCACTCATTGACCCTATATGAATACAATGAATGAATTCGATTTTCAATTTAAAATATTTACACAAGTGGATACCACAAAATCTTATGTTATACTTAATGAAAGTATAAATAAACTCTTAAGTGTTAGTCAATCTATCGTTTTGATAGGATACGAATTCTCCAAAACTAATTTCAACGATCCAAACTGTCAAACTTGTTTGTATATGCTTGGAGATCACATCAACAAAAAATCATAAAAAACAAACATTCAGAGATCAAGTAACGGGACAAACCTTTTCGACGGTTATAAACGAAAAATCACGATTTAACGGTTATTTTAACTCCAATTTTGATGATTTTTTACAGGTACACTCCTTGACCCTATGTGAATACAATGAATGAATTCAATCTTCAATTTAAAATATTTACACAAGTGGATACCACAAAATCTTATGTTGTACTTAATGAAAGTATAAATAAACTCTAAGTGTTAGTTAATCTATCGTTTTGTTGAGATACGAATTCTCCAAAACTAATTTCAACGATCCAAACTGTCAAACTTGTTTGTATATGCTTGGAAATCACATCAACAAAAAATCACAAAAAAACAAACATTCAGAGATCAAGTAACGGGACAAAGCTTTTCGACGGTTATAAACAAAAAATCACGATTTAACGGTTATTTTAACTCTGATTTTGATGATTTTTTTACAGCTACGCTCCTTGACCCTGTATGAATACAATGAATGAATTCGATCTTCAATTTAAAATATTTACACAAGTGGATACCACAAAATCTTATGTTATACTTAATGAAAGTATAAATAAACTCTAAGTGTTAGTCAATCTATCGTTTTGTTGGGATACGAATTCTCCAAAACTAATTTCAACGATCCAAACTGTCAAACTTGTTTGTATATGCTTGGAGATCACATTAACAAAAAATCACAAAAAACAAACATTCAGAGATCAAGTAACGGGACAAACCTTTTCGACGGTTATAAATGAAAAATCACGATCTAACGGTTATTTTAACTCTGATTTTGATGATTTTTTACAGCTACACTCCTTGACCCTATATGAATACAATGAATGAATTTGATCTTCAATTTAAATTTTTTTTTATAAGTGGGTACCACAAAATCTTATGTTGTACTTAATGAAAGTATAAATAAACTCTAAGTGTTAGGTAATCTATCGTTTTGTTGGGATACGAATTCTCCAAAACTAATTTCAACGATCAAAACCGTCAATCTTGTTTGTATATGCTTGGAGATCACATCAACAAAAAATCACAAAAAACAAACATTCAGAGATCAAGTAACGGGACAAAGCTTTTCGACGGTTATAAACGAAAAATCACGATTTAACGGTTATGTTAACTTCGATTTTGATAATTTTTTTACAGATACACTTCCTGACCCTATATGAATACAATGAATGAATTCGATCTTCAATTTAAAATATTTACACAAGTGGATACCACAAAATCTTATGTTGTACTGGATGAAAGTATAAATAAACTCTAAGTGTTAGTCAATCTATCGTTTTGTTGGGATACGAATTCTCCAAAACTAATTTCAACGATCCAAACCGTCAAACTTGTTTGTATATGCTTGGAGATCACATCAACAAAAAATCACAAAAAACAAACATTCAGAGATCAAGGAATGGAACAAAGCTTTTCGACGGTTATATACGAAAAATCACGATTTAACGGTTATTTTAATATATTTTTATATGGTATAGTATTATTATTTTATTTCTTTTCATAATTATTTTGGTAAACTTCTCATAATTTGAATGATTTTTAATGTTTGGTTTTTCTATACTTAGTTTATGCGGAAGAGAGTTCTGACGTGGAAAACCTTACTGAAAACATCTTCAACATAACTCTTCAAGGCAATAGATGAAGCCAAAGTTTCAATACAATTTCATGATGATCGATGTAAATTGAAGATTTTGTAGATAGAGGTGTAAACTTTTGAGAAAGACTTACAATCTTGAAAACAAAAACTCTTTCATTTTGCATATCCTTGCACATTTAATATTTGTAATAGATTAGTAGTGTATGTATTATTTTTTTATTAGGCTCTTATTTTCGAATGTAGATATAGTACTTAAACAACAAATGTTTTAATGTTTTGAAGTAATATTTATGTGGTAATGTGTGATATGTGCAAATTTAAAAAAAAAAAAATATTTTTTTCTTAACGGGTCATAACGGGTGTGACACGACACGACCCGTTAAGATAACAGGTGTTACACGAAAACGACACGAACACGACAGACACGACCCGTTTGCCAGACCTAGTTATGGGGTGAGCCAAAACGAACTATTTTCTTAATAGAAAAAAAATCATATCTTAATCGTTTTTAATTTCCCATTCCATGTGCTGGTGACTGTTGGAACTTCCTTTGGTGTGTTAGAACTTCCTGCTCAAATAAGACGTGCGTAGATCCAGACAGATAGTATTCAGATTAAACAGAGTTTAAATTTTGTATTTTATTAAAAATAAAGAGATAGGATCCTCGCCGGATCCTCTTTGTGAGGATTCCGGGATCCTTTAATCATGTTTTTTCATCATATATTGTACGGTCAGAAATCAATTTAAATTATATTATTTAAAATTAAACACAAGCACTACCTAACGAAAACTGATGACATAATATACAATGAACATACATAATTAAAGAATCATTGAGATTCTCACAAAGAAAATACGATCAGGATCCTATCTCAAAAATAAAAGCATAAAAAAAGAGGGGAGGGGTGGAGTGTAGGTCATTCTTCTTGTCACACTATTTGACTTTGGCTTCTGGTAAGACTGTTTATTATTATTATGTTAATTTAAGATGGGTTAGGTGAGGTTTTGGACAAAAAAAAATCTCAAATTGTGCAATACTGCAATTGCCATAGAAGGATCGTAGATTCACATGAAGAGGACACAGCTAGCTAGCCTCCTATTTTGACCCTGCTTCTACTTGTCATCTTCATAATATGTAGTGTTGATTTACAGGTTTGAATATGCATGGATTGAAAATGTACGGCGATTTGGATCCTCGAAGATCATTGAGAGTTTTTGGTTAGTTGATCATACCTACGGAAGCATCTGGGATTGGTAAAAATGGTAACGGTAGCTAAATGTATGAGTTGGGATGGGCGAGACTTCGATTTTTTTAGCACGGTAATATGATGAAGATATTTTTATTTTAGTAGACATCAAAGAAAATACATTAAAAAAATCTGTTTATATTCTACAACTCATAGACTAAATAGCTAAAATGAATTTCTTTTATGATTTAAATTCTTGTTAGTTCGAAGAATCTTCAAATTTAATCGGTGATGTTATTATAAATTATTGTATTTTTTTTTTAATTTGAAATTTTGGTGAATAACAAACCTAACAAAAGCAAATAGAGAAGCATAATTAAGGGAATAGGTAGTCATTGTCAGATGCCTGCTAATATACAACTGAGACTGATTAATTATTACTAATTAAACAAGTATGTGACATGGGCATTTTATGGAGGACCTTTTCCACCTAGATAAAGTTTGTTATTGGTAAGAAGGCATCTCTTTTCACTTTTCATTCAATTTTTACAACAAAGCACAGCATCTTTTCAACATCCTTAAGGCTCACCATTTTATTTAACAGTTGAATGAATTTAAATTTTGAAATTTGTGTTTATCGACTACAAAAATTTCGAAATTTAAACTTATTTAACGATGATAAATATGACGATGAACATCAACGTCACTTAAAAATGTTGAACAAAAATATTCCTCAATTTTTATCCTCTTGCTACCACTTGTATTGTGTTGATAAATTCCTATAATCTTGAAGACTGCAAAATGTTTATTTTTTGGTTGGAGACAGGAAAATATTAGTAATATTGTACCAAAAAGAAAAATTAAAACTAAAACTAAATTATAATTCATTTCTATACCCAAGTCTGGGTTTGCTATGGCCCGCGCAGCGCACAACAGATTTTGGTGGTGCGTCCCACATCGAACATGAACCATGTTCCACTGACCTCGTTCGGCAGCCGCGTAGGCATTTGCCAGTTGGGTGATCGCCATGTTGTGGGCCCCAAATCTAGCTGTCTCCAATCAGCTGATCATCAAATTGGCGCACCCAAGCAACAGCTTCCGGTTTCCGGCTCGAGCCACCCTTCATGTACCTGTTCATTGATTCGCAGAGTTCCGATCTGCTGTGGCGGAGAACATCTCGATTTCAGCGTTTTCCATTATTTGGAGAAAAGAAATTGTAGCATTAGTCTCTTAATTTTATTTTAATTGAAATAGTGGCCACTTAATAAAAAATTTATGGTCATTGATCTCTTAATTTTTCAAAATGTGCAGTTATAGTATTTTTCGTCAACTCTGTTAAAACTTCCGTTAAAATAAGCTAGTAATAAGGGGTGAAAGCGTGGGGTAAGCCTCACCAAGGTCTAACAATGTGGTTGAAATTTGCATTTTACGAGAAACAAAATTTTAGTATTGCTTTTTTTTATTTTATAATCCTCTAACCAAATTTCTGTATACGGTTGACAATTGGCAAGGCCACAGCTACCCGCGTAATCGTAACGACTCTAACGAGAGCTCACGGCAAAACACGTAGGATCTTCCTCTTCGAATCCTCTCTCCCCCAGACACATCTCCACTAAAAGACAAGGCCGAGTTCCGACTAGGACCGGTGGTGCGCACTGCGCTCCCGGTTCACCCAAGCCGATCCCTTAGCCGACTCGCTCGAATCAACACAACGTGGAAGCGCGTATTAATTTAGTTCACACTTACACAGTTAGACCCAGGTTCTACATTGATGTTAACATTTCGTTTAATTAATTAAACACCCCCAGACACAGTCCAAATATTAATTAATTAATCTAAATTAAATAATTAAAATGAATTAAACTAATATAAATATAAACACTGAAAAGCCAGCCTGAAAGGTTCCAGAGCTGCTCAGAGCTCTCTCTCTCTCTCCATCTCAGCTGAGCAAATCTCGCACATTTCCCAAGAAGGCCTCAACGACACCGTTCTGAGATCGCCGGAAGCTGTCCAGTTCTGTAATATTTCCGGACAATGTGTAACTTACGCGCTCTGGTTGTAGCTGCTCTGCTTCTTCACTCTGTATTAGCTCTCGTCTCTGCTCAGCGATCTAGTCAATGGAAAACACTTAGCGGTAATCCTCTAAACCACCGGCCTCTGTTTTGCTTCATGTATAAATTTTTCTTGAATTTTTGATAATTTTATGTTTGGTTGCTGAGAAAATGGAGGAATCCGGGAAATATTGAGACGGCGGAAGTTATAAATAGAAAGTAGTTGCTTAATTGCGTATTATATAGTGAGTGTGCATGTAACGTGTTTAGTGGAATTAAGTGTATTTCTTGTTGAATAGGGGAAGAAAGTTTGCAATTTCATTAAAGAAAGGAGAAAAAAGCTTTCTGGCCTTCCTTTTTTGTACTAGTTTTTCCTTGCTTTTGATTACGAAGCTGAAAAGCCGCTTGATTGATACTGAGATTGAATTCGAAATCGGACTAGGAGAATTGGTCTATCCCGACTGTATTAATTTTGAGGAGATGTATGATAAAAAATTAACTTAAGGAAATGTGAAACATGGGTTTCAAAATTCGGCGCTTTTAAACGATGATCTTTTTGAAAGTTTTCATAATTTCCCATTGGTTTGAAATGGGAACAATTGCTAGAATCTGTTAGTGCTCCCAATTGGGAATCTGTATTATTGTGGGACAATTTTTCCCAACTATATGTTCAATGAGCTAACTGGATTGATCTGGTTTGCAGGAGATGCACCTAAGGTTGTAGCACGCGGTGGATTTTCAGGGCTCTTTCCAGGTTTTAGTTCCGCGGCGTTCGATTTGGCATTGATCACAAGTGTACCCGATGTGATCTTATGGTGTGATGTTCAGTTGACGAAGGATGGAGCTGGAATTTGCTTTCCAGATCTCTTGTTGAATAATAATTCCAATATTAACGAGGTCTTGCCGCAAAAGGAGAAAGCTTACCTAGTTAATGGAGTTAGTACCAAAGGATGGTTTACCGTGGATTATACTTCGGATGGCCTAGTAAATATCTCTGGTGAGTGCAGATTGTCTGAAACTGTTTCTGCTATATTGTTAATGGCCATGATTTTAACAAGGCTGTGCATGTCAAGTTACTTGAATACAGAAGTAGCTAAAAAGGAATTTGCATTTTTTTCCCCTTTTTTATTTGTTTATTTAATTTTTTATGAAAGGGTGACTGCTGAATTTGAAGATTATGTCGTATAAACTTTACAATCCAAACATGTCATGTTAGATACACTTCTGACATTCTATATGTTATTATGTCGTATAAACTATTTCATATGTACAATTTAATAAGTAACACATACAATGTTAAAAGTATATCTGAGATAACATGCTAGCTCGACCACCGCATACACTAGATATATTTATGTGCATAGAATGTATATATCACTTTGAAAGCAAAAGACAATGTATATGTTAACTACTATTTGTTATTGGTAAGAGAAACAATGCACGTTAACTCCTATAATGTCTTACTGATTTTTTGTCACCCATACAGTTACTCAGGGGATATATTCTCGAGCTAATAGGTTTGATGGCAATATGTACCCAATTCTCCTTGTCGAAGATGTTGCTACGCAGTTCAAACCTCCAGGCTTATGGTTGAATATTCAGGTATAAGATAAACTATAGCTTTCTCTTGTCTTTAGAATTGTGAAGTCACGTTTTAACCTTTCGTTTAGATTTCTTTATCTGTTTGAAGAGATGTCTTTTCTCTAATGCTTTTGCAGCATGATATTTTCTTCTCACAACACAACTTGAGCATGAGAAGCTATGTGCTTTCTGTATCTAGACAAGTGGTTGTCAGTTATATCTCATCACCGGAGGTGGCTTTTCTGAACAGTATTAAATCACGGGTTAGTCCGAGTGTAACAAAGCTGGTCTTTCGGTTTTTGGCACAAGATGAGACAGAGCCTTCAACCAACCAAACTTATGGTTCCTTATTGAAGAATCTCACATTTATCAAGACATTTGCCTCAGGAATTCTAATTCCTAAAACTTACATATGGCCTGTCACGAATGATAATTATTTAGTGCCTCACACTTCAGTTGTTTTGGATGCTCATAAAGAAGGGCTAACAGTATTTGCGTCAGATTTTGTGAATGACGTTCCATTACCCTACAATTACAGTTACGATCCAGTGTCTGAGTACCTGCAATTTGTTGACAATGGTGACTTCAGTGTTGATGGTGTACTATCTGACTTCCCAATAACACCATCAGAGGCCATAGGTAACTTATCTTTTTCCTGTTCGTAAGATTTAGTTTTTAGTACGTAACTCTATATGTTTGAAAGAAGATTAAATTTTTTAATGCATGATAGGATGCTTATGAATGATTTAACATTTTTAGGAACTGAATTCAACATATCTTCTAATCTGAACATTTTTTTTTCTACTATGATCCCTTTTAACTGATCTATGTTATTTAGAAATGTCTCACAGGGGTTCACAAGGAAAAATCTTGGAGAGTTGATTTAGCTGTTAATATTTATTGCTTATTCCAATTTAAAACATTAAAGTTGTCTTGATGACGATGATTTTTCTTGACTACCGCAGAGTGTTTTGCTCACCTTGCAAGTAATGCTTCAGGACAAGGTACATCATTGTTTTGTGGTGTTTAGATTTAAAAATTGGCCCTGCTGAGTTGATATTCATAAATTGTGACTTTATTTTACTGATATACGCAAATATCTGAGCATTTTTGCTATAATGTATTTCTTTCATCTATCTTATGATCCAGCCAAGCCCTTGGTTATCTCAAAATACGGAGCAAGTGGAGACTTCCCTGGTTGTACTGACTTGGCATACACAAAAGCAATTGCAGATGGGGTAGATGTACTTGATTGTCCTGTACAAATATCCAAGGATGGGATACCATTTTGCGCAAGCTCTATAAATCTTATAGATAGCACGACAGTTGCTCAATCAGGTTTTAGCAACCTTACAACGTTTGTTCCAGAAATTAAGGCTGGCAGTGGAATATATACCTTTAGCCTAGCATGGAAAGACATTGAAGGCCTGACCCGTAAGTAGAAATAGAGTGTCATTTGCTTGCTTATCAGTGCGACGTTCAAATTTTATTGTTTTACGTATTTATATGATCTCTTCACAAACCATAGAACCTTTAAGTCTGTACGAGATTTTCGTTTTAAGACATCCATTTCACAGATTATGTTATAACTCAGACTGGTGATAAATATTTTTCCTTTTTTTTCTTCTAAACAAGACAATGGTAAAAGTTTACCAACTTTCTAATACACTTAAATTTCTTGAGTGTCACTGTGTTTTAATCTTACACATAACCACTTCCCTTGACATCCTAAATCCTTATATGCCATGTAGGGAGACCCTTGTTAGGAACATTTGTCACCAGTGCTATTAACTGTTACTTCATAAGAATTCACAAACAAGAACACTTTTCTTGAACAATAATTTGACATCTGCTCTATTATTTTTTTCATATTGTAACTGTAGCGACAATATCAAATCCCTCATCAACGTATACATTGTTCCGGAATCCAAGGTTCAAAACTGGTGGCAAGTACTTGACATTATCTGATTTCTTGGCCTTGGCAAAGAAGTCAAACTCTCTTTCTGGTGTCTTGATCGGCATAGAGGTGGGTATTTGCTTCATGTTTCACTGCTTGGCCTATGATTTCATGCTTTATTTGTTGGAAGCTTCAGTAGTTGTTTTTCCAATTTGGAACTTCAAATACAATTTCACCATGTCGTTATGGTGGTAACATTTTGTACTGCTTTCTTTCAGTATGCAGCGTATCTTGCAGAGGAGCAGAGATTAAGTGTAACTGATGCAGTCATGAATACCTTGAGCAAAGCAGGTTTTGATAATAAGACAGCGCTAAATGTCAAGATTCAGTCCACTAATAGTTCTGTTCTGATGAAGTTCAAGGAGAAAACCAGTTACGAACTTGTTTACAAAATTGAAGAGAATATTGGTGATACCCTTAGTTCAACTGTTGAGGACATCAAGAAGTTTGCGGACTCTGTGGTCGTCAACAAGGCCTCTATCTTTCCCGAAAGCGAGGCATTTATCACTGGAGTAACAGATGTTGTATCAAAACTACAAGCCGCTAAGCTTCCGGTTTATGTTGAACTTTTCAGCAATGAGTTTGTAACTCAAGCATGGGACTTCTTCTCAGATCCAACTGTGGAGATCAATTCATTTGTCTTAGGGGCCAATATTGATGGCGTTATCACAGACTTTCCCAAAACCGCCGCAAGATACAAAAGTAAGTGTGTACGTCTATACATCTTTTTCAGGTCTGAATGATGTTAGATACATTAGCGCTTTGAAGATTATAATCAGAGTGCAAGTCCATTTTTCTTTTAGCTACTAAGATTACCGGACATACGTTAGCGACTAATATTTGGTGCTTGATTGTTGCAGAGAACCTGTGTTTACGTCAAAAGCAAATACCCAGCTACATGAGTCCTGTTCAGCCAGCCAGTCTGGTACAAGTCATTACCCCTTCATATTTGCCACCTGCAGAGGCTCCAAATCCAGTCCTGACGGAGAGTGATGTGATTGAGCCACCTTTGCCTTCCGTTACAGCCCTGGCTCATGCGCCAACCGGTGGATCCACAGCGGGAGTTTCACCTCGACCTTCCGGTCAGCCTAAGATTGCCGTACGCTTCTTCCTCTCGTATCTGGCTATGGCAATTGCCGCTCTTTTCCTGGTCTGAAACTGTTGAGGCACGAGTTGATCATATATTGTAATTTAAACATCTTGTTGCTCTTGCTTTGGAGCATTTTGCTGAATGAATATACCGGGGTTAATCATTATTTTATTTTTAACTCGATTACTGGATAGCTGTGCATTCAGGCTTTTGATGTTGTAGGAAATTAAATTCCTCATTCTTCTCCTCGTAAATTTATGCCGTATTTTTTTCGTATTTCGTGGATGTAATTGTACTCATAAATCTTGATTCTATTCCAAATATCAATAAATTGGACACTCTTTTTCCCTTAAACCGGATTGAAATTCTCGGGAGAATTTTATTAAGGCCCATTGTATGCACTCTGTCTTCAATTGCACGTATTCCAGTCGTTACAACTAGGAGAGATAGGTAAAATGATCTAAACTGAAAGCATATATATAATTTTGGTCCAGATACACCATTGATTAAATCGGCATATTATGTTATGTAATAGATAATAAATAATATATAAAAAGAAAAATTTGAAATAGATCTAATTTTATAGACTACATTTTGAAATAGGTCCAATTTTTAATGACTTTTGACTTTTGAAATATGTCCAATTTTTAGTTACTTTGAACCCATTTCAAAAAACCCAAGATAAAATTACATTTGTTAAGGCAATTTTTGGTGGCGCAGCTCCATTACCAAAGTTCATGCCGATGATGGCGCTACATCAATGAGTCACGTACATCAATGTTTAGTTAAATCAACTTTACCTGTTGGATTTGTTTTTCAATCTCTTTCATTTATTTCTAGGCTTTCATTGATGCATGGACTCAACCTGTCAAAACAATGGAGGTGGTGTGGTTTTATTCCCAGCAGGGAAATACTTAGGTGGAGCCTGTGGTTTTCACAGGTGGATGCAAGGGGCCAATGGTGGTGCAGATACAGGGAATCCTACTGGGTCCTGGGTGCATGGCTTGGCCCTTTTTGTACTGAACGGTTTCTATGATCATGGTAGATTAGGAATTATGCACAACTCACCTCCCCCATTGTGGCCTGTCGTCTGTACAAAATTCAAAGCAAAAAATAAATATTTAATTATTTCTATGACCATATTTAATTATTGCAACTACATCTTCATATATGCAATATTATATGTTTTTACATGCTTTTGTAATTTGGAGGAAAATAATTAAGTGGCATGTGGACGGGTTAGATTTCATGGTAAGGAACTAGCTAGGGGCTGTGCGGATTTGTGCAGTTTCCCTTGGCTTTTGATGGAAACTCCAAGTTTAACTGTCTTTATTTTTTTGTTGCTCTTCCTTTGTCTCGGATGAATATCCATCTTGGTTTTTCCTACTGCATAATAAAAACACAGCCATAAGGTCAAAAGTGGAAGGTCCAGATCTTTTCCTCAATATAATCACCATTCGAAGTCGGTGTTTACATACATGTTCATGTGCTGGGTCTTGTTTTCTGTGGAGGATTTTAACTAGATTAGTGATGGACAGACACTCACCCCTTGTTAAATTCTTAATCTCGATTGGTCGATTGCTTGTTTGCATGATTAATTGCAAATTAATTATACGTGCTTGCTTCCTCTGTGTCTTTGTCTTCAGCTTGAATGTGCCATTTCATGTATTTTGTTCAATGTAATCATGTTTTTTTCTTTTCGTTTGACAGAAAATGAATCAGCTTTCAATCTTATCTATTGCATCACATTCAAGCTAATGGACCATCAATGGCTTTCTATGCGTGCATCCTATATGGATTTTAATTTACATATTTTTCAAGAAGCCCTCCCTTTATCTGCATTTGTGGCTAATCTTTGGATATATATTATAACCTTGTAGTCAACTTCAGTTTCCCAAATGCTGTGAAAATAGTGGTATTAACGTGTGGATAACGAAAAACCTCACCAGTCATCTTGTGTCCTGAGTCTGGGGCTGAATTTAATATAGTGGTGTTTAGGTTCCACATTGCATCTTGTAGAAGTTAATTTCACACTTGTAAGTCGAGGTTTGGGTTGGGGAAGTCTATTACGCTTCATCGACGGGTGGAGCACTTGAAAGCCCCCCACCCCTCCCACCCTACACAGAGGCTGGAAAAAGAAAGGGCCCTGGACACAACTCTCTCTCTCTCTCTCTCGTACGGCCAAGCTGCGCTCCCCGTTACTGCAGCTATATAAATAGGTATAACTTTATCTACTAAAACCTGAACCTACAAGTTATGTAATTGATTTTTCTTGCATTGCTAGTTGAATAATATTGACGAAGTGTCTAGTATGTTTATAAGAGCTCCGTAAAAGAAGAACAAAGAGCTGAGAGCACAATGGATTTGCAAAAGGAGAATGAAGATATTATCGCACAATTGAAGGTCTTTTGGCTGCAAGTCAGGGGTAGACGAATAGCACAGGATAGACTTTTTTGGTTAGCAAGCACCTCAATGTCTAAAGGTGTTGAATTGCTATTAAGTTGAAATGAGAGACCATGAGTGTATCCTACTAAAACCTTTTAGTTTTGTGCATGTTCATGTTAGATTTTGAGACGTCACTTGGTGTATGTTTTCGACTTGTGTGATTAAATTCTTGATTAATAAAAATGTGATTTACTCAAGTATTATCTTAATTTGTTATGAATTCTAATTTCAAATTATAAAAGGAATATGTGGTAATTAGTTCATCACATATTGGAAATAAATGGGTATCTGACTTTGACATATGTGACGCACCACGCCTCACATATCAAATAAATAGGTGACGATTTTAGCCTCATTGATACATACGATACGTGACGGATTTATACGTCACCCAATTATGTTCTTTGTGACGCTTACTTCATCACATATCTCCTGAATTTGGTATTTAAATCAATTAATAGGTGGCGAAAATGGTGTCACATATACATAAAATATGTGACGAGTGTGACATTCACCACGTATACGTTCGATGACGCCTCATAGGTGACGCTCGTTGTGATGCTGAAAATGCGTCACATATTATCAAATGTGACACATTTTCTCTTTTTGTGACAAATATCGATCGTCACATAAGCCCTATTTTCTTATAGTGCCAAGGTCCCTCTGCTTGGTCTTATAACAACTGCAAGAACGATCCACATTGCAAGCGACTTCCTACCGTAAGTTCCATTGCCGGGTTTGTTAAATATATAATATTTTGAACTTGCATGAGAACAGGTCAAGTCTTGCCTCATGCTGCTTGGCCATTTTTTCTGGATCTAATCAAATAATGCTAGAAATATTATGTTTTTTCATAAAAGTATCATGTTTTTTTTTTTTTTTTTTTTAATAGAGAAAACGGTAGCAATGGTTCTTCAACTTTAACCCAATTAGAGTAATAGTTCATAAACTAAAAATTCATGATCATTGGTCCCTTAACTCATTAAAATATGCATCTATGGTCCTTTTCGTCAACACCGTCAAAATTCCGTTAAAATGACTCACGTTGGAAGGATCATTGCTACAATTGAACTAGAGTTGAGGGATCATTGCTACAATTGGGTTAAAGTTGAGGAACCATTGCTATAATTTTTTTCATTTGGTTTTTCATATTTGCCCCTTAATTCAACCTCATATGCGTGACACATAACTTATTTTGACGGGGATTCCAATAGAGTTTACGAAAAGATCATAAATTTTTAGTTAAAAAATCATTGCTCAAATTGGGTTGAATTTAAAAGACTTTTTTTTTTTTTTTAAATGATCGGCCTAACATTATTCTTAAAAGTGTCGTGCTTTTATTATAAAGATATAGTTGACAAAAGTGATTCTTAAAAAATCAATCATTACTAAGATATTGTAAATAAATGTAGTCAAAAGCAATATAATTTGCCCCTTTCTTGAATAATAGATGATTGCTTTCTTAATTATTACCTACCATTTACAGTTTGATATGTGCGTAAAACTTCTTCCATTTTAATTAGTAATTTGTGCGACTAATTTGTAGGTAATGAGATAACTCCTTAAACAAGAAATGAGCAAGCAATATTAGTTAGAAAAAGAGGTTTTTATTTTATTGTTTAATACAACGATAATAATGAAAAAAAATTTATGTCAGCTTCATAATAGATCAACAATCAATTGGTATCAAATTTATTATTTGTGAAATTCGAATATAAAACTTTTCACTTACATATGTGACTGGTACGTTGATTTTCTTATTATACCATCAATCTTTTTGAATGGACGAGTTCTGTATAATATTGTTTGAATGGTACTACGTTGAATGTGCGGATATTGCTGATTTTTAATGTTTTTGTTTCCTTTTCATTTTTTTATGTCAGATTTTGAGATTGGATTTCGTCACAAATTCAAAGATCCATGACATAACATCGATCAACAGCAACAACGTCCACATTAACCTTTTTGCGAGCCATGACATAACGATTCACAACATCACCATATCAGCTCCCGGTGACAACCCTCACACCGACGGAATCCACATTGGTACATCACACCACATCGAAATCTTGGATTCAATGATCGCCACCGGGGACGATTGCATATCCTTCAGTTTTGTATCAAACAAGATAAAAATCAGCGGAGTTCACTGCGGTCCGGGCCACGGAATCAGCATTGGAAGCCTTGGCAAGGGTGCTGGTGACGATGTGTCATTCGTGGACATAAGAAACTGCACCTTCGTTGGTACTACAAATGGAGTGAGAGTCAAGACATGGGCTCCCTCCCAACCAGGCGCTGTTTCACATCTTACCGTTGAGTACGTTTGAATCGATAAGGTCGATAACCCCATCATCATCGATCAACAATATTGCCCTGCACGTGGTTGCAGTACAACGGTACGTAATAATAACAACATTTTTTTTTTTTTAACGGAAAATAATAAATATAAAGGGTTTAGGGGCATTTGCATTTTTATTCTTTGGTAAGATGATTTTCTTGACTAAGCCTAAGTGTTCGATCATATTTTGATTTTGGCCATTTGATTAGTTACGTTTATTATGATTATACATGTTGATAATTACATGAAAATGTCCCTATAACGAAATATCAAAATCAAAATCTACTTTGGCACGAGGTTAATAATAAAGTGATGTTGTTTGAACACATAAAGTTGATACTCTTGCTAGCCACTTTCTAATACAAGTGCGACTCACATCCAAAAAATCTAATTATTTTAATTAATCGGAGTACGACCATCTAAAGATGTATATTAATTGATAACAAAATTAAAGATGTGCATTGTATATACAATATGATCCTTATTAATATGTATTGTGTGTGTGTGTGTGTGTGTATGTATATATATTATTACTTAGGGGAAAAAGAATGATTCAAAACTATTACAATAATTTAAAGGAGGAAGAAGTTTCGAACCGAGGCGCATGGTTAGAAACTCAACACCCTATCCACTTGGATATTAGACCAACATGTTTATTAATATGTATGATTATCTAGGTCTTATGTAGAACTTTGATTATAATTGGGTCAGTTGATTTTACTGTGTGCAGGAATCCTCGAGGGTACAGATTCAAGATGTTAAGTTCAGTAATATATGGAGTAGTTCAACCACACAGAGCGCTATTACATTGACATGTAGCCAAACTAACCCCTGCCAGAAGATTGAGATGAGGGACATCAACCTAGCTTACAACGGTCCTGAAGGACCAGCTCACTCGGCATGCACAAACGCAGATGTTGTAACTTATGGCCAACAACAACCACATCCTTGCACAGAAAAGATAGAGCCGTTATACCCCTCAATCTTTGATTAATTAATTAAAAATAGTGTCCACTGTATAACTACTCTTTATGCAACTCTTTGAACCATATATATCATAGTTTTTTTTTATTTCTACGCCCAATCATTCCCTAATAAATCTGTTGTAGTTCAGTGTTAACGATATCGATTTGAATCATTATCATTGGATGAGTTAAATAAACTTAATAAAGGTTCAATCGAAAAAATCTTAGAAAATAATCAATTTAAATCATTATCGTTCGATGAGTCAATTTAAATCATGATACGTGAACGTCTGAAAAGGAAATAGAACAAAGGGAAATTTTTCTCTGTTTCCTCACTTTCTTTAACTCAGTTTCTATTCCATCTTTATTCCCATTTTTCAAAGGTTGCCCCTCGCGTAATGCTTTTGTATGAATGATGTCAGTAAACAAGGTTTTCCAGTTATATTACTCATTAATGACTTGAAATGTGACCTTAATCAAGATTTCTGTTCACATGATAAATGCAGTCCACCATATACGATTAGGTAATTGAACAGTAGTTAGAAAGATATCATTATTATATATTTTTTATCGATATTGGTCACCTTATTTAAGCTTGAGTACGATTTTCACATATTTTTATGAATATGTGTTTCGTGAATAAATATATAATATAAAATATTTTCACGATAGTTATCACATTTCACAAACTATTTTTCCATAAAATGGCTTTCACATTTAGAACTATTTTCGCACTTTTGGTAATCAGTTCACTTTTCGGATGTTTCCATTAGCTAAAGAACTTACCTTTTATACGAAATTGGTCGGAAAGAAGCATATGTAGCCTTCCTGTTGGCAAGATGGATAACATTGTTTTCAACGTCATGTTCTTGTCTAACATGACAAATTAAATTAGAAAAGTTAAGAAAAAAATGGGTGATTAACTCAATCATCGTGGACGCAACTCATAAGCTCCGGCAGTCCCTCTCAATCCAAAATGATAAAGAGTGCATCGTAAGTATACGAATTATTAGGGTTCATGTCATCTACCTATTCGGATTGAAGTTTTTGGCTATCCATTTATGTTTCACATTGAGTGTTCGTGAGCTTAGTGTCTAAGGCACGTGCCTTGCTATCGGAAAGTAATGAATTTGAGTAATAGCTTGATCCCATCAATTAGATTTCGTTCATTTTTCACTGTCAATTACTGTAATCCTGTTTGGTGGCCTCCAACTATGTCTTGTGGCGTTTTACACTACTTTTGTGGTGACATTAGTCTGTTGAATGACGCATTCATCGACATTTAAGGAGGCGAGATATTCCCAGATATGATCGTCTGCGTGGCATACACGCTTCGAAGATAGATGAGTTCGAGCCCTCGGATGGCTGTGGAGTGATGTGAGCAAGTCGCCGAGCTCTAGGATAGGATCCTAGCTTGGGCTTTGAAGTTGGTGAGCCGGTGTTGTAACCTCCAAATCATTCATTTCTAATTATATTAATTAGCAAACAAATCATGAATCTCTCTCAAAAAACCATCCACGTGGCCGGTCCCCATCCTCCCAAAGGGGCCGGCCACACCCCTATAAATACCATCTCATTTTCTTCAAAACTCAATTCAAATTCTCTTGTTAAATTTTCTAAATTCTCCAAACACTTTTCCCTCAAAATTCTAACTCTGGTATCAAAGCGCCCCCCCCCCCCCCCCCCGCCGCCGCCGCCCGCGGCCACACCCCTATAAATACCATTTCATTTTCTTCAAAACTCAATTCAAATTCTCTTGCTAAATTCTCTAAATTCTCCAAACAATTTTCCCTCAAATTCTAACTTTGGCATCGGAACCCCCCCCCCCCAAAAAAAAAATTCATCATGGGTGCGTGAAACTCTTGACCTTGACCTAAAGTGTTATTTGTTTTATAAGTACAATTTTGTTCAAGGAGTAAGGAGAAAGAAATTTGCATCCACATCAACTATACGATCTCAGAAAGCTAACAATATACCCTCAAGTTCAATGAATCAACAGAATCACCTCGTAGGAAGGTTCTTTAATGGAAAGACAAAATATATGGCCATGGTTTTCTTATGAACCTACATCAAAGATTTGTTCCCAGAAATAGCGTGTCCCCCACAATATATTCAACCATACAAAGCATGCGTAAGCATGACCCAGGGATCCCATAAGCCATTAGTCTTTTCTTTCTTTTTCCCTCAAAACTTAAAATAGTGGCATTGACGTTTGACCATGTGATGAGGTGTGGCACTCATGTAAAACAGCTAAGGTTCCCCAAACCTCAATCCTTAGCCCCCCAACATCACCACAACGTCATACTGAGGTCATACATATTATAGAGGTGTATCATAAAAGTCCCTGGAGCTCAAGCAAACTTGTGCCATGTTGGTCTTATTGGCCGCCAATAACAATTCACTTTGACCTTCCAAAAATACACCGACCTCTCTCTCTCTCTCTCTCTCTTTCTCTCTCTCTCTCATTACTACTATATATAGAGCTGCAAATATCTTTCATTTGTCCTCACATTATTTTGCAGCAGTTTTCAAATTTCAAGCCAAAGTTTTAGAGACTGAAAAAATGCCTGAGAAGGAAGCTTCAAGTGTCCTGAAAAAACCTCGTGTTGTGGTGAGGAAGTTCTTGGCGAGGCCTCAGCTTGAAGGAGTTGGAGCCATTGTTAGAAGGAGCATAGGGAGGTAAGTGATCACTGAGTTCTAAAGCCAGTTTGTAGAGTTTCTGCCTGTTTTTCATAGATTATTAAATGTAAGATCTATTGAAGGATTTGAGATGTCTGAATTAATGGGGTGTTGTGTTCTTTGCAGGTTTGAGCTGAAATACTTTGATCCTTTTCTTGTTTTGGATGAGTTCTCAGGTGGGTATCTCTGTTAATTTTTCCATGTTTCTTTATTGAATGTAGATCTATAATCTCGACTTGTAAGTCAAATGTCTTATGTTCGATTTTTCATAAAAAAAAAATTCTCATCCCCAATATCATTCCGTAAAAGAAAACTGTTAATTTTTGTTTCAATATGTAGTTAATTATTTTCTAATATTGCTCTTCCAATTGCAGTTACTGCTCCTGCTGGTTTCCCTGATCATCCACACAGAGGTTTTGAGACAGTGACCTACATGTTGCAGGTATAGAAACCATTATTTATATTCATTCTCTGTGCTGGAAAGGTGCATCATTTACATTTCCAGCTAACCCATTTCTTATTTATTCCAAAACCTTGTCTTCTTTTTCTTTTCTTTTTTTATTTTTTTTTTTATTTTTTTATTTTTATTTTTTTTGCGATTAACATCTGAATTACCTTAATCAGTGAAATAGCCATTTTGACTAATGGGATTCATGAGTACTGAACTTAATTAATTACCTTAGTTGAACGCAATTGCTGTTTTTGGGGTGATTAGGGAGCTGTGACGCATGAAGATTTTGAAGGGCACAAAGGGACAATAGGAGCCGGTGACCTACAGTGGATGACCGCCGGAAGAGGCATCCTTCACTCGGAAATGCCTGCCGCCCAGGGAACCCAAAAGGGTTTACAGTTGTGGATAAACCTCTCCTCCAAGCATAAAATGTATGTATACATTACCCATACCTACCTTAATTATTAATTCATTTGGACCACATCGACCATGTGCTAACAAACTAGTATGGTTTGGCTGCATGACATACGCTTGATGTCATCTGGGCATCATACATTATAAGCCTCATAATCATTATATGTTTGACCCTTTTTATTTCCAGACAGTCCAACAGTATAATGACGATTGTGTAACAATTGAATCTATAAATACCTTCTAAGTTAGTTTGTGTAAAATGGAAGAGGATCCTGAGCGCTCAGGATGAGGATCCTTCTGACCACAAAATCCAGACCGTTCAATTTTAATCCAACAGTTCTAAATAGGAGGTTTCTTAAAAAGTTATAATAATTACAACCGTTGGATTAAAATTGAACGGCTCGAATTTTGTGGTCAGGAGGATCCTCATCCTATGCTCAGGAGAGGATCCTCTTCCGTGTAAAATAAGATTAGTTACAGATCGACAACATAAATATTATTTGATTATATAAGTCTCGTTAAAGAACTTTATATACTTACATAGATAGGATTGATAGTGACAAGGTTCCAACTATTTAAATAAGTGAGAGATATTTTATTATGCCCAGAACATGGACATATAAGACATATGTCGTTGTATAAGTGGAGTGGCACTTGAAAAAAAAAGAAAAATTCTTTCACTTGTATAATAATCTAAGAATAATGCTAAAGAGATCAAATTTCTAAAACCAAATAATGTTGATGTTGATGAGTGAATTATTACTTAAGTGTTAATTAACGTGTTTAATTCGTATTAATGACACATCATTTGATTTGCAAGTTTGATTTCCCTAACATTATTCATAAATTAATAACATATAGTAAAATTTCGTGTTCTAAATACATTGAAATTTTTTTCTACATAAGCATGTGCAATCATCATATGTTGGTCATCATAGGATATTATCCTTTTCTAAAAGTGCTTTGATTGCTGCGCACACTTTGTGTATTTTTGTGCATATCAACCTAAAATATCTTGGATGCTGTGAAACTATGGCCCTTTTTACTCATATTCCATGGTACTTTGGGAAATTTGGATAAGATTCGACACCCAGAGTCAAGACTTTTATAATGGTTGGCTAGCTTTTTTGTCCCCGGAATTTTTAGTTTTTACTCAAACCAAACGTGGCAGAAAGTCCCTTTCAAATTACAATCAATTAGCATACATCCTTTGCAATTAGTTAGCTTTAAGGGTGTTGCTACTTGCATTCTATTTTTATTGATTACGTTGAGTAAGTTAGTCGGTAAATGAAGTCCAAATAACATTATCATTGTTTGATCGTGACGTAATTTGTGCAAATTAACACAGGATTGATCCAAAGTATCAAGAACTGCTGAGCAAGGACGTTGCAGAGGCTTCAAAAGATGGGATCGAAGTTAGAGTAATAGCAGGAGAAGCCTTGGGAACAAAGTCACCAATTTACACAAGGACCCCAACCATGTACTTAGACTTCACACTGAAACCAGGAGCTCACTTGGAACAACCAATACCAACATCATGGAATGCATTTGTCTATGTGTTGGAGGGGGAGGGAATTTTTGGCAGTTCAAAATCTTTGCCCGTGACTGCCCACCACCTTCTTCTTCTTGGAATATCTGGGGATGGCTTGGAGACATGGAACAAGTCTTCGAAAACCCTAAGATTTATCTTGGTTGGAGGTGAGCCTTTGGGGGAGCCTATAACGCAATTTGGCCCCTTTGTGATGAACAGTCAGGAAGAGATTGACCAGACCATTGATGATTTTGACAATTGTGTCAATGGATTTGAGAAGGCTAGACATTGGAGATCTGGACATTTACTTGATTAGCCTTGATTTTTAGTTACTGTATTATTTGAGAATTTATTTGTTGTTGGGTTTTTCCTTTAAATGGAAATAAAAGTAGTTGATTAATTAGATCAAATTCTGGGCCACAAAAGACTTCCAAGACACAGGAAATATGAACTTAAGCCCTCTTGGTCAAATTTTAAGCATGTAAAAAGTCCATGAAAAATCCATTAGAAAGGGTGCGATCGAAGTAACCAAGCGAGTACTTCTGTTCACAAGAGATGATATTAACATTGGTCAACAATACAATTAAGCTCTCTTGGTCCAATTTTTTACCAACCCTCTTAGAGTTTCTTCACAAAATTTTAAAAGGAAAACTAGTGAATATGACTTCAAATCTTTACATTTTAATAAATAAAAAAAACCATTCACTAATTTATTTAATGATAAGGACAAAAGATTTTTTTTTTTTTTTTTTTTTTTTTAAAAACCCTAAAAATTTAAGGGTTTTTCATTAATATTTAATTTTGTTTTCATTAAATAAAGTTATAACATGATTTTTTATTAAAATAAACTTAACCCAAGCCTTTTCATGAAAGTTTCCAATTTTAAATTCAAGTTTTCTAGGCAAAAGAAAGAATATTATGCATTAAAGTACACAAAAAGCAAAGCGACATAGAACGTGGTTTCCCAATCTTGTCTTCATGTTGTTTCCAAGAAATATCCATGGCAAATTCAGTGGTGGAGCTAGGAATTTAAGACAATGAGATCAAAAAATAGATTTCAAACATCGATCATACTTTCATTTATAATTGTCCACACGTGTTCTCATATTTTGGAAACGTCATGTTACAACATCATTATCAATAGAATCAAATATCTCTGTCTCAATGTACACAACCAAACTATCATTCAACCATTGATCACCCATCCTATTACGATGTGGATCCTTCACAATTTTCATCACTGAAAAAACTCTTTCAACTGAAGCAGTCACAATAGGTAAAATCAATGCTAATTTCACTATCAAGTACACCAAGGGATACTGTCTATCCTTCGTCTCCACCAACTTTTGTGCAAGGCTACTAATTCCTTTCAACACAAAAAATTCAGTATGCAAACGCATATCAAAAATATAATTCTTCAGTTCATCTTCAAGAAGTGTGAGCTCCATATCAAAAAAATCTTTTGGATAAAATTGAGCAAGACGAACTAACTTTTCAATGTTAAAAGTTGAGAATGAGTCAACTGGACTTTCAAGAATATCCGTTGTAGAGGGTGAGAGGTTATCTTCGGCTGGTTTTCTCTTAAAACACCTCTCTATAACTGTTTTAAATAGTACCAAAAAGAATCAACAACATAATATAAATTTGATCAAATTAACAATAATTGACTCAATCAAACTATAAGCAATAAAACACACTATTAGGCAATTTTTGTCTTCAGTGATTGAGGCTTGGCTAATGGAAAATTATGTCCAATGCCCAATGAAATTTGGAATTAACTAATGAAAAATTAGGGATTATATAATTAACTAATGAAATTTGGAATAAACAAATCATGAGCATATTTGCATATGCACTAAAAGAATATATAATTTGGCTAAATTATACTACATTCAAGAACTTTTTTCATGCCCGATGTTATAAATGGATACGAGGATGACACTCTGCCCCTCTCAGACCTAATTCTAAACTAGAATTGAATGAAAAACTGGAATTACTCTCAAACCTAATCCTTATTTTATTCATAACTGAAATGGAATGAAACCCTAAAAACCACAATAAATCTAAGATAACAAAATTGTCAATGATTGGAAACTTGGAGTGGAGGTACCTGATTAAACTTGATGAACAGAGAAACTTGAAATTTGAATGGATACAGCGCTAGTGCTATGGTGGAGTCGCTCGCTCAGAGAGAAAACCTCAAATGTGTAGTGGTGGAGCAGCTGTTCAATGTTAAAATAGAAAAATTATTAATTAAAAATTATTTTTTATTTTCTTATATTTTGTTGCTGCTTAGCCGAAGAGGTTACATGTGGGCTCACTAGTTCCATGTTGGGTGACCCAACTTGGGTCAATATTTGTTGGCCATTATGGGCCACACAATCGTTGCTAGTGTTGTTGCAGTGCTGTTAAAAGGGTCAAATTTTTTTTAAAGGGATAAGTTACAAAGCTATTGGGGTCAAGGGAGCCCAATGTCCCCACATTGGCTCTGCTAGTGGGCATATTGTACAAGACAAATATAGGTACGAAAGGCAAGTAATTCACAACTTTTCTTCGCAATTACAAAGTTATAGGTGTCTTGATGGTCGTCCGGTTGGGATTTTCGCCTCCACAAATCCAAAGGTTCTAGGTGATAACTCTAAAAGGTGATCAAACTATTTGAGAAAGTAACTTGGAGGGGGCAGAGGGTGGGAGGTGCTGAAGCACTTTGTTTCTCCACATAAGGATGATATTTTTGGCTTTGAGGTGGCCTCTCCCTCTTCTCTCCCTTGTCATTACAATCGGTGTACGAGGTGTGATATCCACACACTCTTTTTTACTTCTCACACATCCTTCTAATTTTCAACTGTCGGATCGGATAAATTGAAGAAGATCAAAGGATAGAAATTAACAAGGGGTGTGTGGATAGTTGGAGTTGCTCTTATATACTGGTTAGATTAAGGTTCGAAGGGAGGTAGCCACTTAGCACTACAATTTAGTGATAGGCTTATTTTTAGCTACACCTCTTGGAACTTCATTTTGATTTCACTTTGCCCATTGGAACTCAAAAGTCACTACTTTACTCCCTGGAACTCAAAATTTGTTCCATTTGACTTGTAGACTCTCTCCTCCCTGAGACTATATCACATTTGCAATAAATTTGATTATAAATCCCCATTATGCATTAACATCCAACAATAAGAGAATATTAAGCTTAAAAGAAATTGAAGAGATGAAAAAAATAAGAAAGAAATTGATTAGCCTGGCGCATCCAAATCAAATCTACATAAGAAATTAATAGATCTAAGGCAATGTGGAGCAAATTTTGAGTTTTATAGAGACGACTTTCAAGTTTTAGGGGGCAAAATGGGATCAAAATCGAGTTTCAATGGGCAAAGTGGAGCGAACTTTGAGTTTCGAGTAGTAAAGTTGCGACTTTTGAGTTACATGGAGTAAAGTGAGATTAAAATCGAGTTATAGGGGGTGTAGCTAAAAAATAAGTCTTTAGTGATATGTCTTCACTTGTAAGTGAGAAATCTTAAGTTCAAATATCGAAAATGGTAAGTTCGCCAATAATTTATTCTCCTACGCTTTTGGTGTAAATATATTATTGTCTTAGAACAAAAAAGTTAGAAAGGACGTAAAATGTTTGGTTTATCATAATTGATAAATCATAGGTTTTTTTTTTTTTTTTTGTTTTTTCAAACGATAGATTTTATTAGATTAACTATTGACGGGGTTCGAACCCACGTCGTCATATAAGAGCTCAACACATTTCCACCATTTCAGTAAAGGCCCACTTGCAAATCATGGAGTTTAATATGGGTTCCTTCACCCCAAATATGGGTGGATCGCCATAATCAATTATTTAATTTATTGAATTTGTTTTTTACCTAGTTAACCTGGTTTTTTTCTAACACATTTTAGATGACCATATAATTAGAAATTTAGATTACTTTTTCCAAGAATAAATGTTAAAAAAATAAAGATTATAAATGTAAATTGAAAATAGAAATCTATCTTTTAACATAGAAATCCAATTATTATTTTTTGGATTTTTATCATAAATGGTCCCTGAAATTGAAAATCAATCAATGTAGTTCCTGAAAATAGGTGTCGCAAATCAATATGATCATTCCGTCATAATTCTGTTAAAAATTTTGTTAAGTGATGATGTGGCACATAAAATGGTCCCTAAAATTGACATGCGACATCAAAATGGTCCCTGAAATTGACAATCGAGTAAGTGTCCCAAATCAATGGTATCTTTCCGTCACAATTCTGTCAAAAATTATATTATGTGCTAATGTGACACATAAATGGATCACACAAGTCTAATTAAATTTAAAAAATACAAATAGGTTTAATAATTTAATAGTTAATAAAAAGTTGTGAACCCAAAAACCTAGTCCTGCAATCACCTCCAATTCCAGTCCACATTCCTCTACCTCCTTCATTCTCTATTCTCTAAAAAAAAATCTCCATACACCCATCTTTACACACTTTGACATCATTCACCAAATTGAACCTGGATCGAGATCACCTTTGGTGACAACTTGGCTGATTGGCAACGACTTTTGAGACATCATCGTTAACATTTAGGCGATCAACATCCTCACAACCTTAATCTTGGAGAGCTTGTTCGACGCTTTCCTAATGGTCTGGTGACTCAAAGAAAGCGAGGTCTACCGTGAGATAATGAAGTTATAACCGAGGTGCGTCTATTGGTGGTTGAAAACTATTTCCAAACCCCCTCTTAGGCCTTGGTTAAGCCTTGTGCCTTTGAGAATTATGGAAGGGATTTCTATCCAGAGTAAGTCCTACTACAAGGGGAAAAAAAAATTCTATTGTGCGAAAAAGTATTTAGACAACTTTTTTAATTAAGTATTAAACCCACATCAGCACATAACAAAATTTTTTACAGAATTGTGGCTGAATGATCATATTGATTTGTGATAGCTATTTTCAAGGACTACATTCATCGATTTTCAATTTTAGGGATCATCTAGATGGTATAGGTCAATTTCAAGGACCATCTTGATGGTGTGAGTCAATTTCAGGAATCATTTGTGATATAACACCCATAAATCTTATGGGGCCCATTTATGCCACATCAACACTTAACGAAATTTTTAACAGAATTGTGAGGGAATGACCACATTGATTTACGACACCTATCTTCAGGGACTACATTAATTAATTTTCAATTTTAAGGACCATCTTGATGGTAAGGGTAAATTGCATGGACTACTTGTGACACGCCCCGACTGAAATCAAGGCGTGCTGGCCGTCACGTGACGGTGACGTAGCCATGTGCACAGTGCGGAAGTGATAATAATAATAGAAATGCGAATAAATAAAAACTAAACTACTAGCAGTACTAGCTAAGATAACATGCTAGTGCGAGATTAAGTGTGATAAACACAACCAGAGTATAAGTAGCCTAAGTGTAGTCCATCATGACGAATACTAATTATACAACACCTAAAGGTGATCCTATATTTGTGTTGTTTTGTCAGAACCATCGTCAAAATCCTCATGAGCCACCAAAACACTTCTACCTAAAACCTGGAGGGGCGCAAAACAGAAAGTGTGCGTGGGCAAAAACAAAGCTTTTCAAAATCATTTCATTCTCAAAAGTTCTAACACCTCTCCGTAAAACCTGTATAATTTCCCAGAAAATAGAATATATACATATATCGAAACCATACTCGAATTAGCAAAATCCACATATATGCCATGTCAAATATCTCAGCATAAAATATGAAAGCTAGGTGATATCAATCAATGCAAATGATATGTCAGCCGAAGTTACCTAACGTGACTTGTACAGCTGAATTTAGAGCTCAAATACACATCTCAACAATTGACCTGCACACGAGTCGGAACCACCTAAAGTGGTCTGTATGACAGAACTGGGTGTAAATAAATACGCTCAAGTGCTATGATCACGTGAAGACTGTGCGAATAATCATCGGTCACCTACGAGTCGGAACCACCTAAAGTGGTATGTATGACAGGACTGTGCACCTAACTTGTATCCAAGGTGAGCGTATGGTGTGGGAGGTGAACATCACGTGAAGAACTGTGCCCTAACTCTGGGCGGGAGCACTAACACCGGGGTGTAGGTTTATGAGCTCTCAACACATCTCACATAATCAACAATTCACAACCATAAACAATCTACAACTCACCTGATACTTACCTGAGCATCCACAGCGCCAAATCACAAATATATGCAACTACTAATGCATAAATAAATAGGCAGATACTTTGCATGGCATTTTAAAACATATAATCATTTAATTCAATTTTCTGGGAAAAATCTCAAGTATATAGGTATATACGGAAAACCAAAAGCCCACTCACTGGTATGTGGAAGGGTCATAGCCCCCGAGCCTCGATTAACTGCACTCGTCCTGAGGATAGGCCTCACCTATATGCGAAACAACTATATAAATGTTAATTTAATGCACATAACCAAAACTAGATAATAACTTCTCATACAATGCTCAAATGGAGTGTTTGAATATACGAACGTGATCTACTCAACCTCACGAACATCCTTATATTTTTAAAATAATTTTTCGACCACCCACGCGCTGCCACGCGTCGACCACGCGAAGGCACGTGCCTGGCACACGGACTGAAACCCTAATAGCGTTAGGGAATATTCCGTCCAAAAATGGAATATACTGTTATATATACCTGACGTCGTTAGTATATTTCGTCAAAGTTGACGGAATATTCTTCGTCTTCTCCGGTGAGCCTTGCCGGTTGCCGCTCTCTGCAACTCGAATTTTCGCCGATTTCTGGAAAAACTTCAAAACTTCATATCTTCTTCATTTCTCAACCAAATTCTATGAAATTTGTACCAAAATGAAGCTCACAACGAGTAGAACAAAACCTTACCACTTTGGGGACCTAAAACCAACGGAAAGTCGCCTGAAAAACCTTCGATATTCTGGCCAAAACTTGAAACTCGCTAAACTCGACTTCCCGACGTCCAAAACACCTCGTTTTTCTTCTCCGAGCTTCGTGAAGACGTTCTAAAGCTCCCTAGAAGCTTAAAATCTCCCAAAAAATTCAAATTTACGTGTGCATGAACAGTGCACCAAATCGGGGTTCGCGAGAAACTAGGTTTTTCGAAGGTTTCATATCCAACCAAAGGTATGGATGAGTTCCTGGGCTTGCTAGGAGTCCAAAACCAACCTTCAAATCTTCGATCCGTGATGTTTGAAGGGTTTTCGAGGGTTGTCTGTACAGGTTGTACGAAAATGGCAAGAAATCCGAGAGAAGGAGGAGAGAGAGGGAGTCATGGGATTGTTTGGGTGTGTGTGTGTGTGGGGTCCTAGTTGAGTCACCAACCAAAAACAAACCACCGCACCATCTAACGTCCAAGGGCAAAATCGTCATTCCACGCTATAGATACAAATATTGTGGGACGAGCTGTCACAATTTGCGATAAAAACCCAATTTTTTTTTTGTTTGAATAAATTTTTTTCTTTCTAAATTTTGTATAGAAATCCAATGATAGGCAACCACTTAGTACTGCAATTATTATAGAAATCCAATGACAGGAAGGTTAAATTTCTAAATTAAATTTTGAAAATTAAATGATGTGATTGTTGATGATTATATTATTACTTAAGTATTAATTAACGTGCTTATTTCTTATTAGTGACACATCATTTAGTTTACAAAATTTAGTGTGCATGTCACTTAGTACTACATTCTATGGTATTCCTATCCACTTATAAGTGTGAAGTTTTATGTTCGAGTCTCGTCAAAAGCAAATTTAAACCATATTATTGCTAGCACAAGACTAAGCCTGCCCCTCATCTAGTATAAATAATATCATTTGTCTAAAAGAAAAGAAAAAAATAATAATTCCTAGCATTACTCTTCAAATTTACATAACTACTCTTTCCGAAACAACCTGAGACCAAATTTTCAGAAGAACATAAAACCCGCAAGCGATAGCACTTGCCTAACTTCCAAGTACTCAACCGATGCACTTCTTCTCCAGCAACGCCTGAGGAGGACCCAGAAACTCAATAGCCACAGACTGTTTAGTTTTCAGAAACAGAGAGAGAGAGAGAGAGAGAGAGCGCCATGAGCAGAAGGAACTTGCTTCTGCTCAAGATCCTTCTGTTTCTATTTGCCTTAAACTCCGTCTCTCTCTTCCTATACTTCACTTCCAACTCCAGAACACTAACTCCAACCCAAACCCAAACCCAATCCCACCACTCTTTCTCCCTCAACCGCCTCCCCTTAACCGATCAGAACCGCCGCCGCCCGCACCGCTACTCGAAGCCATGGCCCATTTTACCCTCTTACCTCCCCTGGTCCCAGACAACCCAGGTCCCCTTTCGCTCCTGCGAGGCTTATTTCGGGAATGGCTTCACTACCAGGGTCGATCTCTTGAAACCCAAGATTGATTTGAGCTCCAATCGCATGGGTTGGTTCAGGTGCTGGTTCAGTGAGACCTTGAGGAGCTCAGTGTGCGAAGGAGGGGGGCTCCGGATGGACCCAGAGAAGATTAAGATGTCGAGGGGCGGTGAAGTTTTGGAGGAGGTGATTGGGAGAGGAGAGGAGGAGGAGCTGCCCGAGTATCAAAACGGTGCATTTGAGATTAATGGAGGAGATGGGGTTGGTGGAGGAGGGGATCAAAGGCTTGTGACCCAAGAATCTCTTGATGGGTATGTGCCAAAAGGTCAGATTGATCAGCACACTATGAGAGAACTGATTGGGTCGATTCGAATAGTGCCCAGCGCAGAGTTTCAGTGCAATGAGGTTTGTTGGGTTTTTTTGTTAGTTTCTGTTTTTAGATTTTGCGGTTGATTGTGATTTAGAGGATTTAATTGGTTTCAGTGATTCATTGTTAGTGTGATTTTGGTAAATGGGGTTTTAAATTTCGAGCTTTGTGTTGAGGAACCCTTGATTTGTTAAGTTCTATGTGTGAATTTAGTGGTAGATTATAGTTTCCTGGGTTTGACTTTGCATTTTGTTGATGATTAGTGTGATTTTCGTTTTCGGAGTTTCTAATTTAGGAGATTTGCTATATGGGTCTATAAAAGGTCTGAGTTTCTTTGATGGTTTACGTCATTGTGATGGTCTGATGTTTAAAATCTGCGGAATTGAACACATTTTGTTAATTGCCAAATAGTGAGGAGGTTCCATATGAAAAATGGATGCAGATCAATTATCTGCTAATGTTTGGTGTTGGAATAATTCAAACGATGAATGAAGAAAGTTGCAATTTTGAGAGAATAATTACAACTCCGCTTTTCTTACAGTTGTTAGTTAATGTTCTTTGCTGACTATAGTATTATTTGCTTCTTTTCTAAATCTGCTATGCAAGTCTGTATTTGCAGTGGATTGAGGAGCCAACACTTCTGGTGACACGCTTTGAGTATGCAAATCTTTTCCACACATTCACGGATTGGTACAGCACTTATGTAGCTTCAAGAGTCACTGGCTTGCCAAATCGACCTCATTTGGTCTTTTTAGATGGCCATTGTATGGTACGTAGGTTTGATTTTCTTGTTTGAGTAATTTTTCCTTTTGTAACATTTTTCAGTTTATGTGCATGCAATTCAAGGGGCATAAATTAACTTTTTACAGTGATTTCATCAGTTGAGGCATATTGATAGGAAAGAAGCACATAAATCTAATCTTTTTACTTGTTAGATATAGGAAGAAGCATTCAATTTTTCTTTTAACAACTTAAAAGTCCATCTATTTTTTTTCTTTTCGGGTGACAGTAGTTGATGTCTTACTATACAAATGTTAAAAATAAATAGAAGAGGGGCTGTATTGGGAGCTGACTGTCGACTTCTGATGTTAATCAGTAATTCAGAATCAGGTAACAGGGTTGTAACGTCTAAAAAATGTTTTAATAATATTGTTCTTACTAAACATTTCTACAAGGAATGACTTCTCCCCACGATGAAAGCAGTTAGGATGCCATCTTCAGGATAGAGGATAATCCGTTGTCAGTTTTCCTGTCTTTTGTATAGAGGATAATCCGGGGACACACGCTTTTGACACCCATTTTGTAGAGCCCACTTCGTAATGTATTTCAACGAATTTTAGTACATCATTCATAGATCTTCCTCGCAAAAGATTTGACAAATCAAAACCACTAAGACATTCTTTCGTAGTGAATAAAATGGATTAATACGGTTCTACAAAGAAACACTAAATCTAATCCAACGGTCATGTGGTTACGGCTTAAGTTGATAAGTGATTGGTTGTTCTGCTTAAGTGCTAGTTCACAAGTTTCCTGTTTCTGATCTCTCTTTGGTGGTTATTTTCAGACATCTTTGGAAGAAACATGGAAAGAATTAGTTTCTAGCCTTAGATATGCTAAAAACTTTAGTGGTCCTGTATGTTTTCGTCATGCTATTCTTTCACCTCTGGGATATGAGACTCCACTCTTTAAGGGGCTGAGTGAAGATATAAATTGTCATGGTGTATCAGCACCCGATCTGTGGCAACACCCTGATGACCAGAAAACAGCACGAATATCAGAGTTTGGAGAAATGATTAAAGCCTCTTTTGGATTTCCAGTACATAGACATCATACTGAGAAGCCAAGCTCAGGTCATAACGTCCTTTTTGTTCGACGTGAAGATTACCTAGCCCATCCACGCCACCATGGTAAGGTTGAGTCAAGGCTAAGCAATGAACAAGAAGTGTTTGATGCCTTGAAGAACTGGGTATCTAATCATAAGGAATGCAAAATAAACCTTGTGAATGGATTGTTTGCACACATGTCGATGAAAGAGCAAGTCCGGGCCATTCAAGATGCTTCTGTTATTATCGGTGCTCATGGTGCAGGTCTCACACACATAGTATCTGCAATGCCAAAAACTGTGATTCTCGAGATTATTAGCAGTGAGTATAAACGGCCACATTTTGAATTAATTGCTCAGTGGAAAGGGCTGGAATATCATGCCATTAATCTCGAAGGGTCATTTGCCAGTACACCAGTTGTTATTGACAGGCTTAACGGCATAATGAAAAGCTTCGGGTGCTGAAAGTTATTTGGCTTGGGCAGAGACCGCTCAATATCATGCTGGAAGTGGAAGTGATAGAGAATCAATTCTTCCTTCAGTGCTGGTTTTTGTACCACCATTTCCGTTTCCTCTAGAATGCTAATCCACCATGTTTGCACGGTGCTGATTGAATCTTATTTTAGTGAAGGTAGAGTAGATAACCAAACTTGTTGGACTCTCTGACTGGCTCTCCAATCCCAATAGTTGTGAAACGAAGAATGAGGCTAACAAAGCAACGGTGTAGGAAAGTTAAAGGTGTTGGCCTTGCTTTGCAAAAGGACATCGACATTGTGCAAGATTGGCCAACAATCATCAGCGGGACATAAAGAAGTTCGTAGACTGCATTGTCTCTGCGTATGGTATGTTTTCTTGACACCCAAAACCATTGTATTTGTCAGTTCATTTCTTCCGGTGGATGGTCCGACAGCTTGAGGAATTGTGTTGCTTTTATACTAGTTCTTTGTTACAGACACGATATATTCGTGTACAATAGAGGAATACTTGTATGATTGATTGATTGTATCGAATTTTAGTCACAATTTTTTGTTATACACTACCAAAATGGCTACTTTTTCATTGTTAGATTGAGCAATTTAATCTCGTATTGTCTTCGAAGGTGATATGGACAGTGCAGGACATACCGTTGACATTTTATCATGACCTGCCCATGCGACAAAAATTATATAGTCGGTCTGGTTCGGTTTTTACGAATTTTTTTTTTTTTACTTGGTTTTATTCGGTTCACCGGTTTCCCGGTTTACCGGTAGAAGCAAAAAGTTTCTGGTGTCAACCGCAAACAAGTTAATGTAGCAAATTGAAATGAAATGATTGTCGCATGACTTATTTTTAATAGAAAGTGTTAAAATCGCCTAAAAGTAAATACATAAATAAATAATAATAGTGGGAAAATGTAAAAGAAAAAAACAAAGAGGGTAAATTGGAAAAAATTACAGCAACAACTATATGTTTTGAAAATAACACTTAATGTGCTTAAGTGGAGGGAAAAAATTCTCATCTACGTGTATGTTCTGATTTGTTCCTAAATTATTGTAAACGTGGGATTTTTTTGGGTGTTCTAGAATATCTGTACTTTGGGTGTTTTAATCTTTAGATCTTTATTTAAAATTTTCAAAATGAAGATCTAACAGTTAAAATACTCGGAATACCGGATACTTCGAAGTACCCTAATTTTTTTGTTGCAAACGCAATGTGATAAGTGCTTACATATAAAAAGCCAACAAAAGAAAAATTCCAAATGGTCACGTGTCACATAAGATAAATTCATATTATTTGAGACTTAGCCCATAAGATAGTATGGTTCTTTTGTTGGCTTTTGTGAGACTTAGCCCATAAGATGATTCAAATTCGACTTTTGCAAGAATCGATACTTAGTAATAATATGGAATTTAAAGGGGTGAGGGAGTCGGTTAAATCTCACAATGGCCTACTAATAATATGGTTCAAATTAGCCTTTGGTGAGAATCAAACCTAAGACCTCTCACTTACCAGTGAAGATGAATATCACTAGACTGTATTACAAAGTGACAATAATCGTTAGGTTTTTGTTCTTTTCGAAGAAATGATATTATCTACAATAAGCGGGTGAAAGAGTGGACTAAGCCTCATAATGGGCAACCATAATAATGTGACTTAAATTCACATTTAACGAGAATCGAACCTAAGAGCATCTCCAATTGAAGTCCCTATTTAGGGACTCCCACCACCAATTTTGAGTACTCATTTAAGAACTTAAAAGGAATCTTTGTGTCCCGAAAGGAATATTGCCTCCAATGGGAGTCCTTATAGTAGAATCCTTAAATTTAAAGTATTTTACGATTTTATATGATACTTTGATTAGGTGCACATTTTTTGTTTATGTTAACCTTTTTTTAATTAATTAGAAGCATTAAAATTAAAAGCATTAAAAGCGTTAGAATCTTCAATCAAGATTGTGCACCCCATTTTTACTCAAGGTGCAAATTTTTTTGTTTATGTTAATCTTTTTTTAATTAATTAAACTTCAATCAATATTGTGGGTTCCTTTTCCACTCAAGGTTGTCCTTGTATGTGAGGACATACACTATGTATCCAGTTTATGATCCATTGATTAAGCAAACAATATTATCTACACTAAGGGATTGGGGGAGTGGGCTAAACCTCACAATTGGCTAACAATAATGTGGTTTAAATTCGCCTTTGGCGAGAACCGAACCTAAGATCTCTCACTAACAAGTGAAGATATATACCACTAAACCTTAGTATTAAGTGGCCTCTTTCTAATCCATTGGAGATTCATTTTATCTCTATATTTGTTTTATACCCATTTTATACGGTGATTTTCTTTATTTAGGGACTCCACTGAAGATGCTTCTCTCAATTACAAATAAAGAATAATATCAATAAATTGTACTACAAGTGGTCATTCCTCATTCTTTTAGATACATTTTTTAACTAAAACAAATTAATTATCAAGCAAGACCCAATATAGCGGCCCAATTACTTACATGCTCTTCCCTCCGTCTCCAACTCGCTTCTTGCCGCTGGGTTTTAAAAGCTCAACCTTGTCAGGTATGGTTTCGCTTCGCATATACGCAACAGCTAGCAGGCTCGTAATTAGCTACTCAGTCGTCTCTAATTACTTTGTTATATGCTTTTATCTTAACCTAAAATCCACTTATCAAACCTAATCATGCATCTCTAAGCCAACAATTTGTGGTACTTGATAAATGCCTTCCAACTGTATGATGAAATGCCGCACTCAATTGTTTGGTCTGAAAACTCATTCTTTCATGTGGGTGTTCTGATAAATTCTATGCCTCTTCCTTATTCAAAAGCATACAGCAATTTGTGGAAGAAGATGGTGGTTTGCTTTCCCTCCACCCCCAGGAGGTTGGCAATGACGGTTGGGTGTTTCGTTTCTGCCGCTGCTCTTTTTGGTTTCGGTGCGCATCTCTCGTATGTCAACGTTGCTCCTCAACAAGCTCGAACCAAAGCTCGAAATGAATTTGTGAGAGAGCGGCTGAAACAGAAGTACGGCAGCAAATGATACAACACGCATGGCTTCCAGATATCAGTTCGGTTTTCGGATCGTATCCTGTTGGGGTGGGAAAAGTTTTGAGTTGTGAATTTATGATCCATCCCTCGTGGGAACTGGGAACTCTTTCAGGGATGAACATCCAACTGTTTTTGTGGTTGTTTTGGTTGCTCAACATTTGTATGCATCAGTATTACAAGTTATAACAAGGATGAATACACAAACTCTCATAACTGAAGAAAATGCAAGTGCAAAACTGGATTTAGCCAGTTGGTGGAGTGGCAATCTGACCTCATACAAAACATCCCACACACCCACACACTCGTGCCCACCCTACAGGAGCGTCGAACACAAGGTCTCGTTTGGCAGCTCGAACTGTACTGACTATTTCAGTCGGATAGGATAATTTGTGCATCGAATAGTACTGACTAAATTAGTCGGATGTTTGGTGCAGTATCGAACTAATGACCGGAATGTTTAAATAGAAAGACCAATTCGTTGTTCTTGCATAAATTGCAGATTTGAATCTGAGGAAGGGGAGGGCAACAACAGCAATTCCATCACTCCCTTCGATCACTGCCGCCAGATTCCATCATATCCACGGTTCTAACCTATTCAAATAAAAAGCCCACAGATGAAATCTTTCCCACATGACATCAATGTAAATTCCCCAAATTAATTTGACAAAAAAATCCCCAAAATTAAAAATCGCAGAACAAAAGTTCTGCAACCAATTTCCTCCAACCCTTTAACAAAGCACAACCAATTTGCGTGTCTACCACCTTTAACAAATCAAACTCCAACCCTTTCTTCTCCAGTTACCCCTTTGTGTCGGTTTTATACCCCATCGCCCAAATGATACCCAGTGATAAGCAGAGCAACGGGATCCAGGACCAGCGGCATGCGAACCTGTGCGGGTACCGCGACGAGGAACTGAAGAGGAGGGCGAAGGCCGTGGAGTGAAAGAGGAAGAAGAAGATGAAAGCATCGTGATTTACTTTCGAACCGAGTTGATTTGGGGTTCTTTGAGAGAGACCCTGTTGAGAATTAGCTCTTCTTTCCGCCATTGCTTCGAAAGTGGGTGTGAGGAGAGAGAGAGAAGACGAAGGAAAAGGAAATGAGGAAAAAAAAAAAAATCTGGGATTGGCGATGGCAACGACAGCGAGCTTGCAGAACAATGCGAGAGAGCAAGAGCAATGGAGCGAAACGGATGGACCCGACTAATAATACAAAGGTTTTTAGAAGGATAAATAAACGGGCATACACCGGAGAAATATGGGGATCCAGTATAAGTAACATGGGTACTATTTAGTACATAATTGCACCAAACACCCAAAACCGTATTAATTATTCTATCCAATCCCTTATACGGGCTGCCAAACGAGACCTTATAGTCTTAGGCAAACGTCTGGACATGAACTCCTAATATAGGGGTGGACATTGGGTCGATAGACCATTTTTAGAACGCACGTATCACTAGAGCACCTGATACTCGGTAGGGCCTCGTGAGAGGCGGACTAGGCCACATAGAAAACCTATATAAAATCACACAAACCTTTGGCCTTGATGCTTGAGGGTGGGTAGATAAAAATGTATTTTTTGGTGACGAGCATAATTAGTGGCAAAATGCAAGAAATATTCACGAGAAAATTAATCAAACTACTGCTCCACAAATCACTCGACACATCCAAATAGTAAGCGTTTACGATTGCAAAAATAGGATTACTGATTAAGCATTCAACCATAAAAACATTGTTTGGGGTAAAGCCAGTTGCAACCTCAAACTGAAATAAAGTGCAATACCTTACAGAGAAGGAAACGACGAAACAACTGACATACTCTGAGTCTACAATTACTGAGTTCAGGTAACCAAAATTTAAGCAGCAGCTCCCTTCCCCTTCTTCCTCTGGAGCTTCTTCATGTAGAACTCCAGCTCTCTGCCCTCCAAGATATATCTGTAAAGCATTACATAAGAACAAATATGATTATACTAAACTTTGCAACAAGAAACGAAAATCAACCGTTACATCCATGCTTCCAACTCTAGCATAACTGCAAATAAACTAGTAAAGCACCTACGATAGACTAAGTTGAAAAAACACAGGAACATAAAGTCACTTACCCATCGCAACGGCCACACTGACCAGGTCGTGATGAAATACAAGCCAACAGACGACCACCGCCAAATTGTTCTTCAATATGCTGGTCCAAGGTGCGAGTCTGTTGACGCTTCTCCAGCTTTCTGGCTACATGGTTGCTCTTCTTTGCCTCCTCAGCAGCAGCAGCAGCAGCAGCAGCAGGTGCCTCACCATCCTATACGATCACAAAACATGGCATCAGAGACCCCAAATTCTACTGTTCTTGACAACATTCCACTCCTCCATCTCAAAGAGTACAAACATGTATATATACATCTTCGAATCAATTTGTTATGAGCGTGCATAGCATACACCAAATATAATTGTTTCCACCAAGTGAACACATCAAAACAATGTATAAACCATTATATTTCCTCCGGATGCAAAAACAATAAAAATTCGACAAATATGTAAAACACAAAAGACAAGTCCAGCGATAACACACATAAAAAAACTTAAATCATAGGAGAAAAAAAATAAATAAAAGTACTACCTCTGCTTCTTTCTTTGCAGCGGCAGCAGTTTTCTTCTTGCGGCCAATTTCAACTCCATAGTGCTGGAGGTACCACTGCTTGAATGGTGCTGCATCAACCTGAACAATGGCACTCTTCACCAAAGTTTGAGTACGGACCAACTCATTGTTAGATGCATTGTACACAACATCAAGAAGACGGGTTTTGCGGGTCACGGCCTCGCTACCCCAGGAGAAATTTCCAGTGTCAAGCCTCAAAGCACGCCACTTAACATTTCCACCTCGAACCCTGATCCTCCTCACAGTCTTGTTGCTTGACAACTTGGTGTTAGCAGGTTGCCTACCGAGCTCGTACCTGCAAACAAGAAGTGAAAACTAAATCAATTCCAAAATCATCAAGGCTTTAAAGTAACATCAATTTCCAAATGTGAGAATTCATTGTCAATACTAATCTAAACAATTAAATAAATCTAAACCAACGAGCAATACAGAACTTGTGTTTACAATAATCTGCGAAATACTTGCACACAGAAGTTCATAAATAAAGTTAAACAACACTGGTCACAATCTAAGAAATCGAGGGTTGGTGCCGTTGACATACAAGTTACGGCAACCCCTTCGAGCAAGTGGAGGCACATGACAGTGAATTATTTGCCAGAAACAAAAAGTTCACAAATTGCAAAGCAATCAAAATTCTTTCAACATATGCAGTTATAAATCTCCTTAAATCACCCGATTACGAAAATCGAATAAAAAACAAACGAAAGGGTATTATAAATACAGGAAACGGGATTAATTTCTTCAAAAGAACAAACAAATCATTGAATTCATTCATCAAATAAACAGGAGAAGCACATTATTCAAAAGGAAGATATCTCAGATAACAACTTGAACAAAAAAAAAAAAAAAAATAGAGCAGCTCAAATCAAAACAAAAGAAAGAAATATTACTTTCGCTTCTTCCTCCAAGCCTTCTTCTTGCCTCCAGTGGCACGTCTCTTGTGCATGGAATCTCGAGAAATACCTAGAAAAATCACACCAAAACTCAAGATTTAGCATCACATTTCACAAATGCAATATCAAAAATCAAAAATCAAAAAAATCAAAAAATCAAAACTTCAGATGAACAAACTCAGGGGTAGCCATCACGGAAACGAAGGAGAAAAAACAGAAAATGGATACGACATGTAGAAAGTAAGAGGATGAGAGATTGTACCCATTTTGGAGGTCTAGGGTTCTTCTGCTCCAGGAGTCTGCGGCAACGCGGCTAGGGTTTTGTGAGACAAGTGAAGTGGAAGGCGAGCTAGGTTTTTAGTACAAACGTAATATATCAAATTACTATATTGTCCTCAGTGTTCTGGTGGTATTACCGGGCCCAAACTAACTCTTTACTTTGGGCGACTTTGGATTGGCCTTTTCCGAGAATCTGTACCTCCCGGTCCAGATCAGGTTTTTTTTTTTTTTTTTTTTTGTTTTTGTTTTGGAAACTGGTCCAGATTAAGTGTGGGTTGAAGTCATGTTTAGATCTTTTTGATGGACCGGAAGAGCTCAAACCCACTTTACATTAAGTTTTTATTTTTTTTTATTTTTTTAACAACACTTTTACATGAAGTTTAGTCTTCATTGAAGGTTGGTTTGAGATTGCGGTGTTTTAAAAAAAATTAGCTTATTAGAAACGCTTATACAAAAAAGTGATGTAAAGTGGAGAGGTAGGGTCGACGTCAAAGGTGGCTTTGGCTGGATTTCTTTTTCGTTTTTTTTCTCTGTCTTTCTAAACTTTTTTTGTATGTGGGATAAAACACAGATTTCAAAATAAAATAATGTTGTGAAATTGAGTTTATATGTGCAGTGAAATATAAAGTAAATAAGACATAATATTTACGAAAATCGACAAGTGTGCCTACGTTTATGGGGCAACAATAGTACTTTCTTTCATTATCTAAAATAATAAGAGTACAAAATAACTTTCACTATTTTCCCTCTTCTACCTAGCATGGCTCATGGGTATTTTCTCCGGCATATCTCTTTTTTCTTTCCTCTTTGTTTCATTTCCTCCTTATTTTTTTTTCTCTATCGCGAAGGTCTCCCCTCATCCGACTCCCTGGAGACTGCATGAGAATCTTCACTCTGCTTCCCCTAATATCCTCCCTTTACCACATTATGGGGGTATACAGGATAGTTTTCTTCAATGATGCAAATACCTCTTTATATAGAGGTTTTTTTTTTTATTATTCCTTGGTCATATTTGATTGGCCATGTTTTTAACCTAACAATCTTACCGAGATATTTTCTCTGACATTATAAAACTGTAGTCGTATTTAGTTGTCTATTATTCTGGGCATTTACACCTCTATTTACAACAAAGTTGAATTTACGATACAAATTTTTAGCCCGAATAAAATTTCTCTTTTGCTCTTTTTTATTTTTTTTATTTTTTTTATTTTTTTATTCCTCTTACATTTTTCCCATCATCCCTCCTCTGGTTTTTCATATTCCGTTTCATAACCTTCTGCATTTATATTAAACAAATCCCAATTTGCTTACTTGTATATATCGAAGCGAGTTAGACAGTTGGAAGTAGAACCCTATTCCCCTTCCCTCTCGAAAGGTTCCACATACATATGCAGATTGTGAAAGCATAAACATATGCGTTTCGTTCTTCGGTTTTGTTTTTGCATTCTCTTTCTACCAATTTTCTGTGTTGAAATACTGATAATTTGAGTAAACAATACATAACCCACATTGAATCCATCCAAATATCATCCATCAAATCATTCTTCAAAGCATTTGGAAGATTTGAGAATGGGGTTTTCGGTGCTGGGATCAGTGGGCTCTCATATTTTAGTAAGAAATTCTTACGAAAGGACTTTGAAGATTCAATCTTTCAGGGAAAGAGAGAGACCCACCATTGGTTTCGAGCTCTCAAGGTCGAGGTCCTACCATGGAAGAATCAAGTCGAGCAAGTATGAATTACTTGACTTTGATGGAAGAACAAGCCCAAATGAGGTACGTTGTTATGATCCTAATCATTTGTATGAAGTATGAATTAATTGAGGACATCAAATCGCTGGCTCCGGCAGTCACTGAAGCTTCCATCACCCACGTTCGCCGTCAAGCCAATTCAGCGGCCATAGATTAGCTCGTGTCGGTCATAGATTAGCTCGTCTCGGTCTTTCTGTGGAACATTGTGTTGAATGGATGGGGTCTCCCCCTAGTATAATCACTGATCTACTAGTTGCGGATGCTTCCCCTATTGTATAATTCCTTTGTTTCTCTGTCTCACTGTTTCATGAATGAAATCCACTATCGTTTCCTTCAAAAAAAAAAATATATATATATATATATATATACTTGTTGTTCGATTTTTTCCTTCCGGATTATGAATTGGACAACAGTAGTAAATTGTGTGTTTGTAGAATTTTTTGGACAAATCTTGATAAGCATTTTATAAGGAAATTTGATGTTTGATAGGAGTAAAATAGTGTAATTGTAAATTGCAGTGAGCTTCCACGAATCGCATTAGTAAGGAATGCTTTTGGTCGAAAGTTTTTTCTAGATATAGATTACACCAGGGAATTCGATACAGTTTGAACTGAGCTTTTGAGTGTATCCGAAAACATTGGCAACGATTCTGTTGTTACCAAGTTATTTTGTCACTCAAATTCTCAACTACGTCTGCTGAGAATTTGATCTTTTGTATAATTTGTTTTAGTACTGCGTATCCGAAAACGTTCCCCTGCTTTTACTACTAGTTTTGTGCAGGGAGGCATTATCTGTGTTCCAGGAGTATTGCTTACTATGAAATTATGAATACTTTGTTTCAACCGAATCATTACTGGGTTATTAGCTTTATCTTCTGACTGGGAATATATTGCAATGCTTTGAATTTACTGATACACTTGGGAGAGGAATGTTTCATTGCAAATTGATCTTTTATTTAACAAATTTTAGCATAGCGTGCGAAGCCGTTCTTTTGTTACCAGACGATATCTTATCCCAGTTGTCTTGCTCTTTACTGTTATTGCTTGTTTAAATTGAATAGTTGCTGGTTTAAGCTTAATTGACAGAATGAATTGAAGCCTTTAAGAGCTTATTTCCTAATATTTATTTATCGTTGAAAGGTGAGGAAAGAGATACAACGATGTTATGAACTGATACACAGACTTGGGAGAGGAGTTGTGTATTTGGGTTCTTCAAGGATGGGACCTGATCATTCACATTATTCGAAAACGCTAGAGTTAAGCACAGAGGTGAGTCACTTTTTCCTACCTCAATTTCCCTACAAATCACCCCTTCATGTAAAAAGTTTTTACGAGCATCAATTTAAAGGCAACGAGATTGCAGGACAGGAACCTTAGCTTTAAAACACCAAATGCATTATAGAATTTAATATGCTCAGTAGTCTGCTTCATTAAATTTGTATTTCCGCACATGTTCCGAGCAGATTGCAAATCTTCTGGGATGTACTTCATGGACGGGGGCTGGTCCGGGGCTAATGGATGCTGCTACTAAAGGTGCTTTGCGTGCAGGAAAATCGGTTGGTGGATTTAAGATTGGTAAAGAAGCTGGCGAATGGACAGCATCAAATTATCATCCCTACCTGCCATCAGAAGTGTATCTCACATGCAGGAAAGATATAATTATTTGTTAGAAAGTTCATAAGTGCATTTTAGAACTGCTGCCAAATTGTATAACTGCTTCATACTTGCAGGTTTTTCTCTGCTAGGAAGCATGGTTTGGTAGATGCTGTAGTTAGAAGTAGTAGTTCCGAACGGACAGCTGTTGTTGCTCTCCCTGGTGGGATTGGTACTCTCGATGAAGTTTTTGAGATATTAGCACTGATTCAGCTAGAACGAATTGGGTCAAAGCTTCCAGTTCCGTTCTTGTTGATGAACTACGACTCATTCTATTCAAAGCTACTAAACTTCCTTGATGATTGTGAGGACTGGGGTACCCTCTCCAAGGGAGAGCTTTCATCACTTTGGAAGGTTTGTGACAGTAACTCAGAGGCTTTGGCTTATTTGTCGGAGTTTTACGACTTACCTCTTAGCGAGAAAGGAAGGCATGACAACGAATTGGAAAGGGCAAGCGGAAAATTGTCTTAGTGAGATTTGCAGTTGAAGTGGTTGTCTGTAGAATGCCTTTTCCATTCAAGCAATGGTCTCAAAATCTGTTGTAACTTAATCACACTTGCGTGCGGAAATATTGTTCACTGCCTGAATTTAGATTTCCGTTTTCCTCAGTCGTAGTTGAATGCGGATTTCGCAAGTAAGAGTCGAGATGCAAGTAAGAGTCGACGTTGGCAGTTGGTCCAGCGGCAAATAAGTCAAGCTGCGTAATCACCAAGTAACTATGTTACCCTTCATCTAGTGTGAAGTTTAAACCTGGTTCTTTTTCTTCGAGGGTGTAGAGAAATTTGGAAAATAAGATGACAACGTAATTATTCTACTCTAAACTAAAGTAATTTACAGGAATGGGGATTTGAACTCGTGTGCAAGAGGACGAGCACATTACATTGATTTATTGACCTAACGCACGTCTACAAGAGAGCTGAAACATGAAATGATTTACCAACGTCTGCAAGAGGGCGGTAACATAAACCGATATGTAATCCCGGACTATAATCAAGAACTTGGCTGCCTTGAGGACGGCAGCAAACCATCGATACTTGTGTAGTCATAACTTGGTGAACTGGACGCTGATTGATCACCAGTGTTCGAACCAGCAAGCTGCATTATGTTCTCGATCTCTTTCACCACTTCCCCCATTCTAGGGCGTTTATCCTGCTGTTCTTCTACGCACAGCATCGCCAAATCAACAAATATTTCCAAACCTTTCAGATCTGTTCCCAAACCCATAGCCGGGTCAAGAACTTGATGAAGGTTGTACAGAGATTTTGTCTTATCAATTGCCATCTGCACCACTCTCACTATATACTTCCCTTGCTCTATTGGCCTTCTAGCAGTTATCAGCTCCAACATTACCACGCCGAAGCTATAAACGTCACTTTTCTCAGTCAACTGTTGAGTCATGTAATACTCGGGATCCAAGTAGCCCTACACGAGCAGACATAATTGACCTCAGTTAAGATGATACCGTGATATTTCGTACAAAGCTGCAATACTTGTACTCGAGTTGATGAGTTCTTTAACTTACCATTGTCCCTCTAACTTGAGTACTTATGTGATCTGTTCCACTGTTAGACATAGACTTGGAGAGACCGAAATCAGCAACTTTTGCTGTTAAATCTTTATCGAGCAATATGTTGTTTGATTTAATGTCGCGGTGTATAATGGGAGGGTTTGCATGTTCATGAAGATAGGCCAGACCTCTTGCCGCACCAAGAATTACTTTAAGTCTCCTCATCCAGTCCAGCCGGATCCCTGACCTCCCTGCATTCACAATTCTCTAATCGATCATTCTCACACGAGACAAAATTGAACAAAACAGTTGGAGCTTCGAGGTCCTATTTAGATTTGAAGATGAAGAAATGAATTGAATACCTGAAAGAATTCCAAATAAATCGCCATTCGGAACATACTCATATACCAATATTTGTTCACCTTGCTCCAAACAAAAACCAACAAGGCTGACAAGATTCTTATGATGTACTCTTGATAGAAGCTCAACCTCAGCTTTAAACTCAGGCCCTCCCTGCAAAGATTCCCTTTTAGATCTTTTAATTGCAACCATTTGGCCCGTAGGAAGAACTCCTCGATACACCTATAAAATGTTACCGAATGATGTCATATTGTCACTATCTAGCAGTATTTTTGTAAGTTACATTTTGTAACTGTGTAGGGTTTAGGAGTTAACCTTTCCATAACCACCAGATCCAACATCATTAGCGTCTGAAAAACCGTTGCTGTATTTCCTAAGCTCTTCAAAAGAGAACAACCGTGCTCCTTTTAGGTCCGGAGATCTAGCACTGCTATAAGTCCCGGTCTGCAGAATTCGTAGACAGAAAAACAATAACTAAGCTTACTGCCTTATGATGAAGCATAATGTGTTGAGTCTGTTATAATTTTTTCTCTACTGCCTTTTTGAGTTATCGATGAACAACATCTTACCAAAGGTATTGACCTGCTCCATGGATCATTTGCTTGTCTCTTTTGGTGGAGAGCATAAAACCCTAGAAGGGCTAACAATAACACAAGTGCGGAACCTCCAACTGCTGCACCAATTATCAAGCCCTTGCTTGATCCTGCAGCACACCTCAAAATCATGAGAAATGAAAAGAGAGACGTGTCGTCAGTTATCAGATCGAGTTAACATTGCCAACTTTTAAAGCAGAAGTGCAACTAGTATTTCTAAGTTCAGAGTGACTTTCAGACTTACCTCCTGATTTCGGGTTGTCATAAGGGAAAAAACAAGAGAAGGGTCCATAATAACTTGGACGCGCACCCGCCAGAGTCTGGTTGCTAATCAGGGACGCAATGGCTGAAGATCCAGTTTTGTTGAATCGGTCTTGGCCAGCTGGGAAGATTACTATGTAGAGTTTAAGGTGATAAGAGGAGTCCCAGGAAGGATTACTAAGAGCAACTGAATCCACAGGAAGGTTATAGGACTGAAGGGTTTTTAGGAGAGAATCCTGAAGAGCTGTAAAATAACTGAAGTCTCCCAAGTTGGAGAAAGAAACAAATATGAAGTTTAGAGTTCCTGTGTAGGGATATGCACATTTACAGTTGGGGGAAGAAACCTGCCCCGGACTACAAGCAACTTGCGTACAGTTACTTGGTGGCGGCGAAATTGGGGAACTGGTTGGAGAAACAGTGCAGTTGTTATTTGCCATGCTTGTTCCCTCACAAATTGGATTATCAACGAGGCTGCAAAAGATAACGGACCATTAATCATGACAGTTTGACAAACAATTGGACATTGATATTCGATGTATGAGAACTATAGCTTACATCAATGTATAGTTGGATCCTCCATCACTTCGTGTAAGGTCGGTAATGAAGTTCTTCTCCAGATCAATTCGTTGAAAACGGTTGCTAGAAATGGTTCCAAGATCCAATAAACCGTTGATTTTGTTGTTCCTCAGTAACCTGCAACAGCCCACAGGTTAGATTGATAATCACTTTACAACCACTTTACACTTAAGCTGGGTGCTATTAGAGATCAGTATGATACTCACACAGTCTCCAAACTGGAAAGGCTGAATAAGGCCGGAGGAACTTCTCCCTGAAGTCCCGTGTTCTCCATCATTCTGCCATACAGGATTGACAGGTACATTAATTCAGAGCATTCACTGTGATATTTCAAGTGGAATAACATATACTCGAACTCAAACTGCATCCAGATACGCGCAAACACACACACACGGGTATATTGAGGAGGAATGAAACATACAATGTTGTCAAATTCTGCAATGTCGAAAACCAAGTAGGAACATCTGTTGCAGCAAAAGTATTGTTGCTCATATCCCTGCAGATCAATGATATGGAATACATATGATTGTAACAATTTTTAGTCATGGGGAAAAGTGATGAAATTCATAAAGCGTAACATCTTTTAGATCGAGCTTGAAAAAATCAGTAATGTTGCACTTACACATAGTTCAGGCCATTCAAGCTAGTAAGGTTTGGCATGGGGCCAGTCAGCTGATTGTTGGACAAGTGCCTGAAAACATATTACCATTAGTCTCTCTTTAGTAAAGTGAAATCCAAACAACATGTTTGAAAGTGAAAATTCTTTGTCTGGTACGCCGTTTTCTTACAGTTCGGCCAATTTTGTAAGATTGCTGAGGCTTGAGGGAACGGACCCATTTAAGGAATTCCTATCAAGGATTCTGTACCAGAACAAGATATTCAGTACAACTAGATACAAGCCACAACTTAGGAGTATCTTGGTATAAATCTCTTGTGAATATGAAATACTCACACCGCCTGCAGTGTCTGCACAAGTCCGAGTGTGTAAGGAATGGCACCAGTTAGATTATTTCGGTCAAAAACCCTGCACAGGCAAAAGTACTCAAAGCAGATAAGGTAATGTTTTTCTCTTACCAATTGAGATCTTCAGGTGAAGAAAACTTACACATGTAGCAGAACCATCTTTGAGCTGAAAAGTCGAGGGGGAATTGTACCCGAGAGCTGATTATTTTGAAAATGACTGTATTTGAAGTGTAAAAAAGAATCAGAGGGGCACAAAACCAAGGTAGGCAAAAGATTAGTCAGCTCAGGGTTAACTAGAACTGACGTACAAGTGCCTCGCCTTATGTAACATATCAAGACCGGGTGCAGTCCTGTTAGATACTGGGATTGATCCCTGAAGTTGGTTGTCAGAAAGGTCCAGAAAGGAAAGATTGGCCATATTACCAATGGAAGGCGGAATCCAGCCACTGAAGCTATTGTTTTTCAAAGATCTGCAGCAGGATATAAATGAAGAGTTGCAGTGTTGTAGGATATTGGCCTGTTTAAACGCCTAGTTTGGAATGATCAAGGGCGAGAGGGAGAGGAAGGCTTACAGATAAGAGAGCTGCTTTAGAGATCCCATAGTGTCTGGAATTCGACCAAAGAAACTGCAACCAACCAGGTTTCTGACATGCAAAGTAGAAAGCAACAAGGTAGTTAGGTGGATGAATAATCACAACCAAAAATTACTAAAGTGAAGAAACCGGTAATTCTTTTTTACAAGTATACTAGTTTCGTCAACTTTCCAATTGATGCCGGAAGCAGTCCCTTCAGGCCCCTGTTAAAAGACAGATTCCTATATGAAAAAGGGTGAGAAAAGAGTTACAAAAGACTAATGAGAAATCTATAACCAAGAAATGAATCAAATAATGAAGTGAAAACTATATTAATTTCAGTAACGATTAAAACGCTTTGAAAGAAAAATCCTGGATATTTTGGTTCACATATTAGTTGCAAGTGAAGTATCATAATTATGTAAAACGCAATGCGGAGAATCAGATTGAAGACGTACAGAACCTCAAGCTCAGATAACAGCTCGATATCGCTGGGAAGAGAACCTGTCAAAGCCATATCTGCCAATTTTCTGAAATTAAAGAAGCCAATGTTATCCGAAAATGGAAGAAAATTAAGCAACATCCAGGAGCAACGAAAATGGTGGAAACAGGCAAAAACTTACATGGAGGTTACATGCGAATTCGTGCACGTAATACCTTCCCAGCTGCCGTCACCACAAGGATCTAAACCCACCCAACTGGTTGGTCTTATGTTCCACTCATCCATGAGAATCTTCATAGGGACATCTGCATAGAATTTAACACAGTTCAATGCTCGAACCGCAATCCATGGATCTATCAATCTATTATACCGTACTACTAAGTTTCATTCACTGTCATATTGATAAGTCCATAATCATCAGAAGGAATGGTTATGAACTACTCTACAAGTCTAACTATGATCCAAACTTTTGAATGCCGCTAACGAGTTCTGCCCATTTAATGGAGAAGAAGCAGTTACATAAAGGACGTAGCAGTTGGATAAAACTTACATTCCTGAATGTTTGCCTCTACTGCAATAACAAAGAAAGGGATCAACACAAGCAGGGGAAACACATGATCAGTGGCTCGAGTTCGATCCATCCCTTTGCTAATTCAGGCCTTATTTGGCTTTCAGTTCTTGATATTATTCTTCTCATAAAGAAGGCAGATATATATAGTACAGACTCGACTTACAAGGTATGAATATACAATAATATTCACCCTACGTCCTCAAACGGGAAATAAATTGTTGAATCCCACATTGGTCATACAAAAAGAAAAGTAATAGTTTAAATATCCTAACCCCACTTTAACTAACACCGAAACCTTTTGTGATAAAACCCCACACCTAACGGATTCTGCAGGTGGTAATTACCAAGTTAGGGAAAATATCGGTGTTGTTGGAAGTGGGCATTATGGCCCGTCTCTCTATTTTCTACATGGTACACGACAAGATGATGGTTTTGAATGAGAGGAATGTCAACTAGTTTACAGTTAAGCATTCCGATTTCTGTCAACAAATCCAAAACATATTTCCTTTGAGATAGAAAGATGCCTTGTTTCTGCCGAGCCACTTCCATACCCAAAAAATACTTAAGCCCGCCAAGATCTTTCATCTCGATCTCGGTTGCCAAGTAATCTTTTAACTTCAAGATTTCTTCCTTATCATTGCCTATAACAAACATATTAATGAGTGGTGTTAACTACTCATTCTACATTTGATAGTGCATGGTCGGAATTGCTCTGCCTGAACCCATACTTTATCATGGCTGTTCGAAATCTCCCAAACCACGTCCGAGGTGATTGTTTCGGTAGATACAATGCCTTGTTCAATTTGCATACTACTCCTTGTTTTGATACTGATGTGTACCTTGACGGGATATCAATGTACACCTCTTCCGTAAGATTCCAGTGTAAAAATGCATTTTTCACATCAAGTTGTTGTATTAGCCAATCTAAATAAACTGCCAAAGAAAGCAACACTCTAACTGTATTGATCTCTACCGGAGCAAATGTTTTTGTATAATCAACGTCATATGTATGAGTATAACCTTTGGCCACTAGTCGTGTCTTGTACCTTTCAAGCTAATGCAGATGGAATGAACAATATAAAACCATTGAGCTACCTGCTTTTACTAAGTCCTCGGAAGAACTTCACAATGAAAAAAGTAAACGGTATCCCCCATAATTTTAACCAACTGCAATTGGAACCAGGAAAAGGACAATCTTGAACAGTTCTTCATACAACCTCAAAATTGTGGTAAAGAAAGAAACATTCAAATGAAAAAAATAAAAGAAGGAAAAATAAAAAATAAAAAATAAACTCAAATATATATTAAAATTTCAAATATTTTAGTGATAAAATTTGACAACGATAAGAACCAGAGTTTAACAAACTGATCCAGCTGAGAAGATCTGCCTGACGTTGCACCCTTTCGTATAAGCTAGTGAGAATAAATTGGTAGATTAATATTGTAAATTAAATGATATAGAAGTTGATGATTAAATTATTACTTAAGTGTTGATTAAAATGTTTATTTTTTATTGGTGACACATCATTTAATTTACAAATTTAATCTACCTAGCATTACCCTTTCATTTATATTCCTTGTCAGTGTGGTGGGGCCCAGCCAATCAGACATAAGAGATTTTTCAGTGTAATCGGAACACGGGATGGTACACCACGTGTATAAATGGTAAAATATGTGTGTTAAAAAAATTAATAACTTAAATATTAAAATTTTTCATCATTTATATAAAAATATGTATTGTTCCAATCGCGTTCCAATCACAATGAAAATTTTCTCATCAGACCATCCTCCTCCCTTTCCACATTCTATCTTTTTCCCCAGCCAGGTAAGGATCTCACTTAGTCCCACTTTTGACTATTGACCTTCAAGTTGTAATTCATTTATTTATTTATTTATTGATCTCACTTAATCCCACTAGAGAGTATCGACCTTCAAGTTGTAATTTATTTATTTATTGATGACACGATTATATTTGAGCGGGACCAGAATAATAGAGATGGGTTGTTAGATGAGAGTGACTTATATAGAACATAAATGATATGATCGAATAATGCAATGTTATGTAAAAAAAAATATCAAATATAAAATGTTATGAGCATATGCATAGCAAACATCTTGATTCTTTTTTTTTAGTACATCAATATTTTTATATTAGGAGGAAGAGTTCGACTAAGCCACACAATAAGCAGCCTAATTTGGTGTTGAATTCGCCATCCACGAGATTCGAACTTAAGACTTCTTACTTCTAAACGAAGATAAATATCACTAGACCGTAGTACTAAGTGACAGCATCTTGATTCTTGAAAGTGAAGGCGTTAACACAATCCCCAATGTTGTCACCAGTTTTACAAATACACCAATATTCGTAGTTAATATCAACTATGACAAAAAAAAAAAAAATAGAAAATTTGACTTATTTTTTTAAATTCAAGAAAGTTGAAATAGTATGAATGAGGATCCTCGCCGAATCCTCTTTGCGAGGATCTTGGGAATTGTCAAATCACATTCGTTCATCGTGCAGTAAAAAATCATTATAAATTTTATTATTTAAAACTGAATATAAACAGTATCTGACAAAAATTAACTGCACGATGTACAATGAATAAATGTGATTGAAGGATCCTTGTAAAGAGAAGCCGGTGAGGATCCTCTCTCAAATGGTATATTAAAATTCCACGCAACAAATACTTTATTCCTCTCTCTCATTTATAGAGAATAAAATACAAACCTATTTGAATAGGTAAACCAATTCAAATAAGTAAGAGTGATGCTAGAGAGCCATTTAACCATATTTCATAAATTACATGATGTTGCAGTTGATGGGTAGACTTCATTTTTTTTATTTATTTTTTTTAAATTAACTGCACTAAGGGGTGCCAACTGATCCGACCAGAGAGTTAGAGGGCCAAAAATAACTTGAAATGTCACGGAAACCGTTTCTAACTGAGTGAGAGCTGGACTAAATCGCTCATGAGTCCCACCGGGCCAAAAAAGTGGAATCAGGCCAGCCCGCTAGCCCCGGGCCGGCCTCTCTTCCTCTCGCGGGTAACGACTCAAGCTTCTCTCTTCCTTCTCTTTTTCTTCTGATTCATCTTCTTTCTCTCCCATCGAGCAAAAACAACAAACATCTTCCTTTGCCGTTGGATTCCACAAACAGAAGCTGGATCCTCCGCTGTGAACGGGGTTTTTCTTTCTGGAGATTAGATTAGGGTTTGTCAAATTCGAAATCGAATTTCCGCCGGACTCATAATCTCCGGTCAGTTCCGATGCTGGCGAAAGGAAGAAAAGTTTCAGGGCGGGGAGAGGCCGTGGCGGCGAACACCGCAAGTTCGCGGACGCTGGAGCTGAGGAAGAAGCAGTTTGCTCTGCTCCTGCACGTGGTACGTGAGCTATATTGAATTCCCGATATGTTGTGTGCATTAAGCAGTAGAATTAGAACGCTTCAAGACAGTGGGGTAATTTCCGGGTGTATTTTATGGTCTTGCAGGTGGATGAGTTGCAGAATACCTTAGAGGTAGAACAGAGGAGTTTAATTGAGGAGAAAGAAGAGAAAAATGGAATGGAAGAGCAGCTGGGGGCTCGGAAGTCGGAACCCATGCATGTTGATTAGAATACAATGCATCTCTTGACTCTCCGTTTCCAAGTTGTAAGATTGCGCGTTTCGGAAATGGGCACGCAAGAGAGTAGTTGCAGTATGCTAGCCATTTTATGAAATTCTTGTTGTTGTGCATTTGTATGATTCTCTTTGCATATATGAATTACCAAGTTTACTTGATGAGAAGGAAATTGCCGTAACTCTTTCTTAAATTATTTCTAAAGTAGTTGATCGTATAAACCTAATGCTTGGTTGCATTGCTTTCATTGCCTTTGAGTTTACTCCTTTGGTAGTGTAATATTATGCAGTTTAATTTCGGAGAATTTCATACTGTAGACGAAATGCTTGAGCTTTTCAAATTCCTTATAATCCGACTTTTTTGGCTTTGCCCGAGTGAAAGTACCTTGGATGCACAATTGCTGCATTACAAAGTCTTTACTATTTGATATTGGTCTTGCAATGCCAAAGAACGAATATGATTTGTCATCACATATGCTATCAGCATTTGTAAGACAACTTTCTATTATATTATTGACTGTAGTTGTATTTGTACTTGATTTAGAAAGCGATGGATATAACTATTGATCTTCCAGAACAGGGTAGTGGGTAGACTAGACGTTTTATTAATTAATAGATCACTCGTTGTAGATTTGCTTTTCGTTTTCTTTATTGAGAGAGTAAAGTACATGTTACACATATCTTTCAAGTGAAAACTTTCTGGAAAGTTATTGCATTCAACGCCACATTTTCATAGATTTGAAATTTTGTGTAGACGCTAACAGAAAGTGGATGGGCTACTGGAAAGGAAAGAGGCAGATTTTGTGTTATGGCTTGGGACATAGGCAAGCTGAGAATTGCGGTTAGTTTTGTGTTTAGATTTGTTTATGTTCTTGTACTTTTTTAATTTTATGTTTAATTTCCTTATGGTTTTTGTACAGTATGTATACAGAGTTTCAACAAATGATATTAAGACTTGTATTTGGTATGTGTGAAGGAGTTTGCTTTTGATTTTCGAGACATGCTTCTGCTCATCCCTTTCTCGATACAATTGGTACGAAAGCCCTATTCAAGTGGGCATGTTTTGCCAGAGTATAGTATTTGTTAGATAGGGAAATACAATACTAGGGTTGTAGGTGAATATGTTGGAGCTTTCTTACCATCTGCAAGCATATGAATGCGAACTTGTTCATATGGAGTTGTGGGATTATTGGAAGCAGATTTTTGGTAACATACTGGATTGAGATGGAAAGCATGCATGCGTTTGTCTGGCATTTCCTCCTTTCGACTGTTGTTTGAAGTTTTGTATTGAGGCTCTTTGTGGTAATTTAATTTAAGTAACCATAGTAATTCAATTAAAATAATAAATTATGTTTGGCCCTATGGTCTTTTAGCCCCTTCGGTTTGAGATGGTTTTTTGTCACAAGGTTATGTTTTGGCCTATGGCCCTTTAGCACCTCGATTGGAGATAGTAAGAAAAATGGCCTTACTCCGAGGGCTATAGGGCCAAAGAGAGCCCTCTAACCCCCCTTCGGTTGGAGATGAGCAACCGAAGGAGGGCCAGAGGGCTCGTTTTAGCTCTCTGGCTCTCCAAGAAATTAATAATTTAATAAATAGTGCATGACCATATTTCTTACCATCTCCAACCGAGGGGCCAGAGGGCCACGGCCAAACATAGTTTTGTGATAAAAAATCATCTCCAACCAAGAACCAAAGGGACATAGGGCCAAATATAATTTATTATTTAAATTTAAAAACTAAGATGGAATCCGAATGTAAGAACAGTGGAAATCCTCGAAAGGATACCCAATGAGCCATTTGACAGAGATACTAAACCATTACTTGAATCGTGTACCTAAAAACGTTTCTTAATCTCTAAGGAATGCCGAATCAGGAAACACTCCAATGTTTCATCAGAGAACATGGAGTGGCAAAATATGCAGCTTCCTGTAGGCTGTAGTGCGGTGGAGAGCGATTAGAAAAGTATGGCTGGCAACCGGGGAGACCTGAGTTGGATGGAACTGGTTATCTGGTGGTGCAGTGGTTGGGTCGTTGGGGCAAGGTGGCCTGAAGTTGCAGATCATCGGTGCGGGGCGGGGTAAGACCAGGTTGGGGTGGAGCCTGGAGCCACCATTATCCAAAACAGTATGAGGTTGAGCTAATGCAGCTCTCTTCTTTCTATTTATCACTTGTCACTGAAATACCGTGTGGCATACAACGGTCGATGCTGGCCAACACACAGCAATTCAGGCATAGATGGTCATGAAAATTGTTAACTTCCGACTTGTTTCTCAATCGGGTAAAATCAGAAATATACGTGCACCATTATCCAACAGATTTCGCGATCGAGAACTCAATTCATAACTTGCAACTAGAATTTCAACTAACAAGATTTACATTAGCACATAATATCCGGTCTTACGGAGGAAAAAAGTACTGAAAGAGGTCCACTTGAATTCAAGACCAAAAAGCATAAATAGCATTGATGAGACAAAATTTCTTAGGCTGGGTGAGAAGTGCCCTTCTCGCGATTCTTCAAGGAATTGCAAAAGAAGGTGAAACCCGCTTTTAGTTCTCCCGGGAGTGAAAATTGAAGGGGGAGCACCAAGGGACGAACTTGCTCACTTTTCTTCCTCACAGAAAATGGTTGTGCTAAAGCCGGCTGCTGCTTGTTTAACCCTTCAATAACAAATGAGAATGCCCCAAAAGTGAGACAGCTTTGTAGAAGAGCCTGGGGTGCACCTGCAAATTAAATAAGGTATTCTAAATTAAAGATACAATAGACTGTACAGAAACTGCTTCATTGATTAGCGCAGAAAAGACTTGCTCGTTATAACAATCCAAAAATGAGAGAGAACAAAAATCGGGAGTGCTATAGATATTAAGAATTTAAATTTTAATGGCACAGTCAATGAGTTTATTGCTAATTTATAAATTATCGAACTCTGTAATACGATGGATACCTGGAAAACTAAGAGCAAGACCAGTGCAACATCCAGCTACTCCGGCATTAATGACTGCAGAGGAAGAATGAGTGAACACGATATAATGAATGAATAACGTAAAAGTACTATTTCTGCATTCAAGTTTCCATACCATCATCCTTTCCTCGCAGCCTCTTCAACATGCAGACAACCAAACTGTGCACTCCGGACAAAACTGCGAATGTCTGAAAAGGGGAAAATATAAAAAGAAACCTTAACAACTGAATTCAAAGAAACATTCGACATTGTAAATAGCAATTCACAAAAATACTAAACTAATTAAACTCATATTGCAATGCTATCATTTAATAATAGGAATTCCCATACCTTTGCAGAAGATCCTGCATCTGCAAAGGATCCTTTAAAACCTTTTTTCTTGAACAACCCCGCACCTGAAACACATCCAGGCAAGGTAAAATAAAAAAATCTCAGTCCGATTGACATGTGTATGTAAAAAAAAGATAAACTGGGGCTGAGTTTGCTGAAGCTGGGTTTGCTCATCTAATAATTCATTGCTAAATTGATATCAAGACAATCTTCAATCTCTAGCTGTTTTTACATGTATAAAAATCAGGCGACAGCCGCCACACTGAGCAACGCAATATCGAGCCAAACTCAACTCAACCAAAGTTTGAGTGGCATGTTTTGTTCTACATCCCCTCATTATGTGAACATGGCATAGAGAAATGACTGGCATTATCCAAATGGACTAATTACTCCATAAATCTAACAATCCCGAGCCTTAAAATATCAACTTCACCTCAATTTATTGCTTCACTATATATTATCAGTTCCAGCAGTAAATCATCAAAACTGGAGTCCATATTACAACAAATTAACTAACTTTACCCCAAATTTACCCTATAAACCACAATTTCACATATCAAAACACAGGAGGAATTATGAACAAAACCCACCAAAAAATCGGAAAGAGAAAATTCACTCCTTTTCCTAAACCCTAAATAATCATCTAATAAAAGCATAAGCACCACTCAAATTCCCATATAGAAATACCACAATTATGCAATTAAAAGCTTCACAAATACAAACATACACACACGCGCGCGCGCACACACACACATATATATAGAGAGAGGGAGAGAGAGAGGGAGGACCGTATCCAAAAATGGAGCCCATGAACGCGCCGCCAGCGGAGTCTCCGGCGAACCTGAGAAGGCAGACAGCAGGGCCACTGGGGGAGGCAGGGACTAAGGGGTTTGAAGAATTAGGGTTAGGATTAGTATCAAGCTCAGTGTTGGGATCCATCTCAGTGTTTGCAGAATCAACCGACGTCGCCGCCATGGCCGGCTGCTACTCGCTCTGCCTATTCAATCTCCAAAAAGCAGCAATAACTCAAATGCCAAACTGACAATACAATCAATACGCCTCCTTGTTATTTCCGCATTTTATTTGTTTAGTACTTCTTAAAGATTGGTTTTAAACAAGATGAAACGACGTCGACCGCCACTATTTTGATTCTTTTTATTTTTTAATAAACAATATTATCTATAGAGATGTGATCTTAGTCTCACGATCACTGACAATAATATGGTTCAAATTCAATTTTTATTTTGATTCATTTTAGTTACTAGAGTTTTGCCCTAAATTCAATTTGTTGACACTACCTTCTAGATGTATAGCCGATGAAAATTTATAAATTATGTTTAGGTATTCGCGGATGCTTAACCCTAAGGAGGTGGTTATGGAGGATAGTAAACGGGCATGAGGAGGATTTGGGGTCCAAGTCATGGATCGATGAAGATATTGCCATTCCCGATATGTACCCGATTCGATTATATGTAATTTATAAATGGGGTTTTTGAACTTTAATCCTTTAAGAAGATTAAAATTTAATAAAAATTTGATGTTATATTGGATATTGATTTGAGTTCCTTAATGGGTACTTAATTCAAATTTATATTATATTTTTGTTTTAATATTTAATAGATATCTTATTTAATGTCATTACATTAAATTTTAAATTTATTATTATACACATTTTAATTTATTAATTTTATGTAACTTCCTCTAATTAGTGTACATAAATGTCCGTATCATAATATATTTTACTAATTTAGCGTACCTAAATGTCTGCACCTAAATATATTGTAGTAAATTAGTGGCACATAAGAAAATATGCAAAAATGTAAGTGTACTAAAAATTCTATACCCAACTATACGATCCTAAATTAGTACTGAAATGTTGATACCTAAATATATTATACTAAACTAGTGTATCTAAAAATATTATACTAACTCAGTAAACTGAAATGTTCGTACCTAAATATATCAATTAGGTTCTAATAATTATTGAGCTTTTGTATGTAGGTTACATATTGATCCTCATAAACAATAAAAATATTATTTGACAATTATTAATAAGTTCCCACAATAAAAAGCCATATATATCATATATTCTTCATTGTGTGTAAATTTCTATGTATATATGTATACGCATATTACGTACCTATGTATGTATTATATTTATGTTCTGAGACATTTTGTACCAAAACTTATGTACTGATGCAATCGTACCAAAACTTATGCACTTATACCTGTGTACCGAAATATATATACTAATGCAGTCATGCTGAAACTTATGTATCGATGCATTCGTATCAAAACTTACGTACCGAAATTTATGTATTGATACATTCGTACCAAAACATATGTACTGATTCATTCGTATCGAAACTTATATACCGATGCATTCATACCGAAACTTATATACCGATACAATTGTACTACTATATTTGTACCGAAATTTATATACCAATACATTTGTGCCAAGACATTGAATACATATGCTAGCATTTAATAGAGTCTAAGGACTAAAATCAATTTTTAATCTTATATAAGACATTTTCTAAACTTCATCTTATTTAGGGATAAAAATCTAGTTTTTTATTTATAAATTATGTTTGTGAATCATCTTTATTGGTCTTGCAATGTCTCGTATTTTCTTTTTATTGAATAACTCTTTTGACATGGAATGAAACATTCAACTCATTGTAGGTTGCTATAACAATTGTGTCAAATTTTTTTTAAAGTTATTTACTTTTCGATAGGTTTTTTTTGTTTACGTAATCACGTTACATAGTCAAAGTTTAGAAATACAATTTTTCATGATAAGGGGTTGGCGACTTGGGGTTTGGAGGTACCGGAGATGGGGAAACCCGAATTGTGAAGGTTGGGTTGGCCATCAAACCCGTCCAACATACCTGAGTTGGACTCTAATATTAAGTTACTAACTAATTACAGCTTGAGCGCTCTGATCAAATACATCGTTAGTGGCTTTAGCGTTGATTATGTAGAATTTTAAATTCATACTCATAGGCCCAATGGAAGCCCAGCGGTGAAGTGTGAACCAAGCCTAACAGTCCTCCACTGCCACTTCTCGTCCCCGAAATTCAGTTCATATTTTCCCCTTGAGGCCTCCTTTCACCCTCACACTCAGAGACTCCGACAATCCATCACTCTCTGATCTTTAATTCATTTGTGGGTTTTTTTCTTTTTTACAGTCTCATTCCTCATTTCTTGTAATTGCCCGGATTGCTTTTGCCCTTAAACACCGAAATTTCATTGTTAATTATTTGGTTTGACGGATGGAGCTTAACCAGAAATGTGATTTTGATTCAGGGTTAATGTTTTAGGGTTTAGGGTTTAGGGATTGGTTGTAAACTAATTAGGGTTAGGGTTTAGTATGTACCAGCTGAAGACATTCTATGTTACGTTGTAGACTGAATACCAGTTTTGGGGTTTTAACAGCCTGTATAGACCTTGATTTGATCTTTGACACCTCTGTGAATTCATGAATGCTTACTTTTCTGGAATCAGCATACTAAAATAATGCACGTTTTGATTATGTAGCGTGAATGCGTCATTGTTTGATTAAGTGTGTGTTTGTTGTGGTGATACCTGCCCCTAAAATTTTAGAGAAAACTTGACTACCATTTGCATTGTAATTAAGCTGCACTTAATACTCTATCAATTCTTTTAGTATGTTTGGGTGAGGAACGTTCAAATTCGAAGGGATTTAGGGATGGTGATGAAGAGATGGATCACAAAACAAAATGATAGGAGGAATTAGAAATGCACCACATGAGCATTACAAAAGTCATGATGGAGAGATTTGCAAATGACTACTTGGGAGGAGTCATTTACAAATCCCATAGCTTTGTAATGATCATGAGGTGCATTTTCTAATTCCTCCTATCTAACTTTCTTTGATCCATTTCTTCTTTGTTTTGCCTACATACCTTGGAATTTGGAAGTCCGTCGCCCAAACATACCTTTAAGCTGGTATGGCTTAATGTTATTTCTTCTGGTTATTACTCAAGTACATGTTAAAGCAGACAAGAAGATGCTGCAGTATATTGTTTTTTACTACTTTATATCAAAGGACAGGATAGGATACCTTCAATTTTGGCATTGTTCTTTCTTTGGACAATATTGAAATTAGATAAAAGAACTTTTTTAACCATTGAAACAATAGTTAAAGCGATTATAAGAAAAATTGGGAAGCTTTAGTATGCTTGTATTAAATTTGAGTTGTTGGTTTTATTTCTCCAAGTTACGAGAATTCTTTCCTGACCCTGTACTCAAACAAATATACAGGTGAAGGGCCATTACCCTCCATGGATTCCCTTATGTAGGATTTATGTGCAGAAATGTCACCTAGTTTTCTAGATATACTTTTCAAGATTTCAAATCTTCATGTCTTACTTCACAGCTAATCACTCCAACTACACAGCTGTAAGAGATTTTAAAAACATCACCACATTACCATTTTGTTTCTGACAGAGCCTTCATTTAGGTGCGTGACATTTGAGGGTTGGATTTTGCACAGAGAAGGATGGGGAGAATGATATTGAATAATGCATTGAGATCGATAGTGAATGCGGAGAGAAGGGGGAAAGATACTGTGGAGTTGAAACCCATATCCACAGTAATGTCATCATTCCTCAAAATCATGAAAGATCGAGGTAAAACCCTATAGTCTCCTCTTTTTTATATATGTTTTGATAATTGAGACTAACTATTTACTATGTACTTTCGGAATATGGATTTTTTGTAAAGTTGATTTGTTGAGAGGGTTTTGAAGATGGTAAACTTGTAGTGAATAAGGATCTATAGAACCAGGTTCAGTTAGTTGGGGTGGGCTCTAGGAATTTGGCTTTAATCAACATAGGTTTATTTAATTTTTATTTGTATTATTTCACATAAACAAGAAGATGGTATCTGGAACAGGCTGACCAGTTTTAGGGCTTTATTGTCCCTCATCTGAGCTTACCTACGATGTCAAATGCTGTCACTTATTTGTTTTGTTGGTCTCATGGATTTAATGTCAATTTATGAATTTCATAACACTGCCTTCATTCTGATGCATGCCATAATCAGGCATGCTTGAATAAGATAAATAAATAATAAGACTGTTCGAGGGTATATTGCTTTGAATAAATTGGTGATGGTTTTAAAACGCGCTATTAGAGGACTAGCATTATAGGCAACTTGTAATTAATTATGGGATGCTTTGGTTACATTTGTAGTTTTAATTGGAGACATGGTAATACTTTTTTGAAAAATAATATTTATATATGATATTCTTTCTCTACTTAAATGAAGAAGTTCGTAATTGGCTTACGGAAAAAGTTTACTTTCTAATATAAATTAATGTTAGGATGTCTTTCAACAGTTATTTAAATATGCCTGTCTTCGAAACCAAATGGGGAATTTAGTTTCCACTGTATTTATAGAAGGGGGCTCTGTTGTATAGTTGTATTGAAAATACAGAAGAAAGACAGTGGAGCATTTTTGCATGTACCATGTGCATCACACTTCTTGTTTGTTTCTTTGGGAGGGGAGTAGGAGGGGGTGTATCAAAAAGTCCATATACAATCCAAATATTATTTATCAATTTGTTGCATGTAGTAATTTTCCTGAATGTGGTATGCTTTATTTAGGTTATATCAAGGATTTTCAAGTTTTTGATCCGCATAGAGTGGGGAGGATAACAGTTCAACTACAAGGCAGGGTTAATGATTGTAAAGCTCTTACATACAGGCAGGATGTGAAGGCAAGAGATATTGGAGAGTACCAAATGCAAAAACTTCCGACACGACAGGTTGGTTAACCTCTTGGTGTCGAAAGATGTGTTAAAAGTTCTTTTGTTGTCCGTTATTATTTAAAGTTGCCTGCTGGGATGTGTGGATTTTTCTGTTAATGGGTTTTGCTCTCTTCATGCAGTGGGGTTATGTTGTGATTACTACTCCTGAAGGTGTGTTGGATCACGAAGAGGCTGTGAAGCGTAATGTTGGGGGTCAGGTTCTTGGCTATTTTCATTAGATGGGAAAGGGAGAAATGTTCTCTGGTATGATGATATTCCAACTTCACCAACGTGAGTTTGTTGTTTTGTTTACCTCAATATCAAGTTATGTGAATTTGGTGTCAACTTATGATTTAGATAAGGGGAACTTTAACGAAAAGCTCCCAGTACTGTTCATTTTAACGAAAAACCACATTTTTACACTAAAAAGTCAATACTGGTACAGGTAGAACAAGATCATTCCTCTTGAAACAGCGCTCTTGTTTATTACAAAAATGGTAGCAGCATTTAGTAAACCAGTCTATTACTCTTTTAAACCTATTTTGAAGCATATTTTCCTGGGCATGCTAGTGAATTTTTATTTGCACAATTGTTCACTTTTTCTTTCGGGTCAGGGTTTGCTGGTTTTGATTTATGCATCGGTACCGAGAAAGATGTGATCACTTATCTAGCGTATCCGTGGTCACTTATCTAAAGACATGACCTTTAGAGGTCAACAAAGATTTGTGTGTTGATGGAAAGATGTTTTGATTGCAAATGGTGATGGGCAAGTGGAACACGCTTACAGAAAATACCATATACTACCGCTGCATCAATTCGACAGTAATTTGCATCAACGATTCACTCTACTTCTACGATCTAGGGAAAAAAAAACGTAGATCCATCCACTTTGCCACCAAAATTGTGTTTTTGTATCTCATTTTACCTCCTACTGTTAAATCCTTTAAATATTCTGTAAATATGTCGACGTCTCCTATAAGTTACTTGTTTTATTATCGTAGAAATATTTTTGCTCACCACCTCATGATTATTGTGGAACAAGTCATTCTCAAAGGAAACAATTAACCATCCTCTCCAACTCCCCACCACCTTAGAAATTTGACCCTCTGTTTTTGATCAGTTTCAACCTGATATTCATATCCCACTAGTTCTCTTCTATCGTCGTTGTTGCGATGAAGTCAATATTGATCTCCATGCATTCTCTGTTTGCTGAAAAACTCAAGCTTCTAAAGAAATCATTATCGGAAGGCCTCACTCGCTTATATCCCTTTGAGGGAAAAGTCGACTACAATGTTTCGATCAGCTGCAATGATCATGGATCTGCATTTCTCGAGCGGTGAACTTGAGGAAATGATTGTCAGCTCAGGTTTTGGCGCCGGTAAGCATATTGGGGCATCTCGTGTGGTGCTTCAGGGCGATGAACTTAGAGAGTGAATTAGACGCGAAAATTTGGTTGTCAAACTCCGAAAAGGCATTGAAGTATATAAAGAAGAGTACCCTAATGGTGGTGTGGTAATCCGCGCAAACCATCACATGATGTGGAAACCTATGCTTGTACCAGTTGGCGCCGGCTTCCCTTCTACAAAGCCAGTTTCGGATGGGGAAAGCCAGCATGGGTGAGCATTCGTAGCATCGAATTCAAGAACATGATTGTGTTGATGGATACGAATGATGGCACCGCCATAGAATCCACAGAGAAGCAACTTTCTGTCATACACATGAACACATTAATTGAAACATTCTAGAGAGCGAGTGATGTTGATGGAAATATGTTTTGGATTGCAAATGTTGATGGGCAAGTCGAACATGTATTGAATCGACAACAATTTGCTTCAACAATTCACTCTACTACGTTCCAGGAAAAAAGAAAAATGTAGATGAATATATACGTTCAAGATCGTTTATCAATAAGAAATGCTGTAACTTAGACACGTGGTGATATAATTTTACGAGAAAAAGTGTACTCGTATGCGAGCTCAGTCAAGACTCGAAACGACTACCATACAATGTCTTTGTTGTTCGGTTTCTGCCGAAGTTGGGAATCAATAGGACGAGTAAGAATGCATGTGTCTTCAGCCAGCCATAGCAGTAACTAGTACAGGACTGCGACTTTCCAAAATGTCTTATACACTTCCTAGTCGATTTCAACTTTCGACCATTCATAAATGCTCTTCATCTCCGAGTTTTGCTCTTCACGCCTGATCACCGTCTAAGAGCCTAAAATATAAACTCATCATCGCTCGTAATTATATCATATGGATTAGTAACACCACATGTTGAATTTACAACCCTCCAAATTCTGGTACTGCCGATGGTGGGCGGTTTGGGAAAATTAGTTTTTCCTTTGGTTAGGTTTTTTATTTTTCTGAAAAAAAAAAAGTGTTGAATATTCAATTTGGATGTTATATAACATATTTTGGGTTCCAAATGAAATTAACATGATCGATGCTATTTCATATTTTTCATATATGTAATGTAACACATGATCAACTTATTAGAAGAGATAAAAACTCACTTTTTATTTTCAATATTGTAGAAAGTATTAGAAGAGATAAAAACTCACTTTTTATTTTGAATATTGTAGAAAGTATTTTGAATATTGTAGAAAGTATTAGAAGAGATAAAAACTCACTTTTGATTTTCAAAATTGTAGAAAGCATTAGAAGAGATAAAAACAAAATATTTTACTTTGCATATAGGAATGGACTGTAAGATATTGGAAGAAATTAATTATCTATATCCATTGCGACTGGAGAGTACAATATATATATATCGCAAATGATTAATATGCAATTTCATTTTCTATCAAATTCTGCAAGTCATCTTGAAAAACCATACAATTTGCTTGCAAGCTTCTTAACTTTCAAATTTTTACATCTTAACATGCAGCTAGGATCATTGCAATGGGGAATATCTTACTTTATCGTTAGTGTTTTGTTTTGCTTTGAAATATACAGATAATCGACGTCAACAAACTGTTAAGAACTAGAACTTTGAAAGCTAAAGAGTTCAAAAGTCTGAGAGAATGTTCTTGTTATTCATTGACTCAAAAAACTGGCATAAATAGCCGTACAGGAAACAATCAATCAGAAAAATAAGCAACAGAATATCCCACGTCTAACAACCCTAGACTATTGGGATTCTCCTAAAGATTAGGTCAAACACTAACCATGTTCCCTGACAAATAGGGATTATTAGCAGAAGCAAATTAACTAAATAAATCAAATAACAATAACAGATAGATATCCAACATTCCCTCCCTTAAACTGAAAGCTATTCAAGCAATCAGTTTACAGTAGATCCTGACCAAACTCCAAGTAGACCACGCAGCTTCTCAAAGGCTTCTAGCTTCAGAGGCTTGGTGAATATGTCTGCAATCTGATCTTGACTTTGACAATGAACTAGATCAACAACACTTGCCTTTGTAAGATCACGAAGGAAATGGAATTAGTTGACAGCTTCTGGCCTAAACTTCTTTGGGATGTCTTTCTCTGTCAGCATGCTTCGTACCATATTCATAATAGTACGATTTTTCCTCTCTGCCACCCCGTTCTGCCGTGGTGAATAGGCTACAGTAAGCTATCTACGAATTCCATTCATTTCACATAAGTTAGTAAATTCATGTGATGTGAATTCACCGCCACGATCAGTACGAAAAATCTTTATGCAATTTCCAGTTTCTTTTTCAACATGTGCACGAAATATTTTAAATGCAGCAATGGCCTCAGATTTTTCTCCCAAAAAATAAATCCATGTCTTACGACTAAAGTCATCAGTAAATGTAATGAAGTACCTTTTGTTGCTGTTTGACGTTGGATTAATTGGTCCACATATATCTGAATGAACCAATTGCAATACTTCTGTAGCTCTCCATGTGCTCTCTTTTGGAAATGAGTCACGATGCTGCTTTCCAATAATGCAATCCTCGCATATCTTTGAAGGAGTCTGAATTTGAGGTAGTCCTCTTACCATCTTCTTTTGCTCCAGGGTCTTCAATCCATTAAAGTTTAGGTGCCCATAATGATAGTGCCATAGACATGTTGTGTCTTGTGTGGTTGAAGTGAAGCAAGTTTGATCATCATGTGGAATCTGTGTGGATAGAGGGAACATCCGATTTGTTGTCATTTTGGCTTGTGCAATAAGCCCCTTCTTCGGATGATGAATCTGACAGTTGTCTTTCTGAATAAGGATTGCAAAACCCTTTTCTTGTAGCTGACCAAGACTAATCAGATTACTCTTTAGTTCTGGGATATAAAATACGCCAGTGATTGTTTGCATGCTACCATTCAATCAAATTTTAATATTCCCTTTACCCATAACACAGATGCTAGAATTGTTTCCAAGCTTCACATTTTCTCTAAAATTTTCATCTAGATCAGAGAACAAGAGTTTATTACCACACATATGATTGCTGCAGCTGGAGTCTAAATATCAAGTATCACCTGATGGGTTTTCCTTTTTGTCAATGTAAGCCGTCAAGAGCATTTCTTCTTCGGTCTCAACAAGATTCACCTTAGTTTACTTCTCTTTATCAGGGCATTCATATTGATAGTGGCCAAACTTGTGATAGTAAAAGCATTCGACACTTGCCTTATCAAATTGTGCTCCTTGATTGTAGGAAAGTTGGCGTCCTCTGCCTCTGCCTCTTCCTCGAAAGCCCCCGCGTCCTCTACCTCTGCATGGAGATGTTCCTTCATGAGTGGTGATCTTCAAGGCTTGCTCCTCCACAACATGACTAGTCATCCTTTGCTCATGAACCAACAATGAACTTTGCAACACATCAATCGAAAGATTGTCAATGTCATTTGATTCTTCAATGGAACACACCACATGGTCAAATTTGCAGGTCATTGAGTGAAGGATTTTCTCAATGACTGCAACATCTTCCATATTTTCACCATGAATACGCATCTTATTTGCGATCACCAATGTCCTTGCAAAGTAATCATTGATTGACTCTCCTTCCTTCATGTGGAGAATCTCAAACTCTTTGCGAAGAGCTTGAAGTTGGGCACGTTTCACTCGTGCTGTACCTTGATATTTCTTCTTCATGGAATCCCAGATATCCTTAGCAGTATCCTTCTTGAGGATGGTTTCCAGGATGGCACGATCTATTGCTTGAAACAAGTAGTTCTTTGTCTTCAAATCCTTCAATCTTTGCTCCTCCAATGTCTTTCTCTGCGTCTCTGTCAAGACAGCCCCACTAGCGGGCTCTGTGATACCGGTTTCAACCAGAGTCCAATACTCCTTTGATCGCAAGAAATTTTCCATTAGCATGCTCCAATGGTCATAGTGACCATCAAATCGTGGAATCGTAGGTTGCACAAAATTGTTTTCAAACACCATTGAGTCTTGCTGCTGCAAGATGAAAGCTGCTGCTTTTTCAAACCAGGCCCCAATGGGGGGCTCTGATGCCAATTGTTAAGAACTAGAACTTTGAAAGCTAAAGAGTGCAAAAGTTTGAGAGAATGTTCTTGTTATTCATTGACTCAAAAAACCGGCATAAATAGCCGTACAGGAAACAAGCAATCAGAAAAATAAGCAATAGAATATCCCACGTCTAACAACCCTAGACTATTGGGATTCTCCTAAAGATTAGGTCAAACACTAACCATGTTCCCTGACAAATAGGGATTATTAGAGAAGCAAATTAACTAAATAAATCAAATAACAATAACAGATAAATATCCAACACAAACATCTAAAATTTGTCAGAAATTCCTCATTTTCTGTCAAATTCTGTAAATCATTGTGAAAAAGCACACAATTTACTTGTAAGCTTATGAAGCAAGAAATTTGGATGATTGTTTTAGCAAATATAAAGTAATAAATTACTGAGAGATGAAAACACAATAGAATAAGATATTTTGTATTTAATACCGTGTATTGTGAATCCTTGGCAATAGAATATAGAGTCTAATTATTATCCCGAAAAATAAATTTACGAGACATAGCTTCAAAACAAACACTTAATCATATGGATTGAAATTAAAAGAATGAATTCATAACACTGTTGTATTTTAAAGTTTATGTTGAAGCACACAGTAAAAGAAAATAAAAGGATTCATAATACTGTTGTCTACTGCATGAACCCAAGTTGGGTCTCATCCAGATAAATCGGTAGTTGAATGCTTGCACTGCCAGTGAGCAGACCAAAATTTTCCAAATTGCATTTTGGTTTCCAAATTTGAGCAGTCAGTAATGTTCTTGATATATGGCTCCGAATTCTGCTCTCCATGCCTGATCATCATCTATGATTGTGTTCTGCGGAATGTCAGAGTCCTCCCGGTTTAGTGGTTGCAAAGCAGACTCTGGCAGTTTACTCTCTGCCATGTATTGCTTCATGGTGATCAGCTCCATCTTGTGTTTTCTTTTAAGCTTCTCCATTTGCTTCTTCAACTTTTCGTTCTCTTGATGCACATTCGTAAAATTCTCCTGTGTTTATGGGAAAACAGATGACAAAAACAATTAATGAGAGACACAAACAAACTTCAAGCCTTTCTATCCAAAAAACTTGGAACAACCATTAACTTGAGTGGTCTCTAAGCCTGAATAATTTTGAATCATGACCCATGGAAATGTTTTCAAGTTATCTTGAGGCTCTTTGTAAAGTACTGTAACTGTAAAATACTCAAACAGAATGGTGACTACTTGATCGCAAAATTGCCGAATGTTAGGCTTTTCCAAAGTAAGCTATATCCAGAGCACCAAGACATATGTTTAGGGGTGTGTGTGTGTGAAGTAAAAAGGGGTGTGTATTTAAGGGTGAAATATGAGTTACCTCTGCAACTGATGCTGAATGTTCAGCTTCCCTAAGCCTAACAAGGAGTTCTCCGGCAGCATGAACAGCTTCTGCAGTATCTCTCAGTTGAATCTTGAGACTCTTGTTCTCCTTCTTCAAAAGCTCCCTCTCCCTCTCCCTTTCCACTCTCAATACTGAGAGCTCTGTTGCCAGGGATTTGGAAAAGCGAGATCCACGACCTTTTGCTCCTGCCTTTGCTGCCGCCCTCTTCACTTCTGCTATTCCTGCCATGATTGCACGGTGCTTTGCAACCAAGTCATTGTATTTATCTTGTAGTTCAGCATAGTGTTCAACCATGCGAGCATGCCCAAGGACAGATCTATGAAGTGCGTCATCCAACTCTTCAGTGCTTTGCTTCTCCAATTTCAATTCCATCTCCACTTTCTCTGCTTGCCGACGGTTGGATTCAAGATCTATCCGCAAGTCATCAGTTAAGGAAATCCAATCACTCTCCATTTCTGTCCATCTCTGTCTTTCCTTCTCTAGTTCTTCATCGCTGTTATCTCGAAATGCACCACTTTTTCGCAGTTGCATGGATCGTGACAATAAAGAGGATCTCAGACTCTCAGTGGACTTGTTGGGTAATGCATCAGTGCGTGACTGCAATTTGGCCCTTAACATCTGAACTTCCTTAAGTAGTACTTCCTTCTCATCCATATCAAAATCTGCATTCCCATACCCAAGATCGAACTGAGTCTGAACTTCCTGTATTTCACATTTCTCCTTTATAATCTCTGGTTGGTGAATATCAACAGAACTGCCCCTCACAAGCTACAAAATCACCACTAACATGTAAGAGAACTTGAAACATCCAAAATTAAGGAAGTTAATATCAGAACAGGAAAAGGTTAAAAACATAAAGCACCCCGACCTACCTTCTTTCCGTCTTTGAACTCCTCATAAGGTATCATTTCGTTACCATTTTCTGCACAACTTTTGAATTGCTCTACCTAAAAACAGAATAAAAGTCTCTGAAATGTAAGAGACACATATATGGAGAAGAAATAGTTTATTGAGGTCAAAACCGAAAGAGAAAATGTTACCAGTTGATTTAACTGCTCAATTTTAGCTGCTTGCTCCTTGCAACGATTCTCAAGCTCCTCCTTTTTAGCTTCTTCCAATCCATCCTGAATAGACGAAAAAAAGGAAATTAATAAGGCATATTCCCAAATCAGAATTCATTCCTGAGTTTTACAGCAAGGTAAACTTAACGTACCTCAACTACTACAGTCCATGTTTTCAAGCTATCCTGGACCTGATTGGCATCATCTTTATACACCATTTTTTTACATGATGCACAGAGGAACGAAGAAGATGGCCCATCTGTGGATGGCCTTGTTTCTGGTAATGTTTGAGATGAAGAACTAGCTTTAACAGGTTTCAATGCCAAATGCTCAAAGGAGAACGAGACTGCAGATTTGCTTGATTTGGAATTCTGCTGGTGGGAATCAATTATCTGCAAGCCCCTCTGGAGACTGGCAGCCAATGACTCAGTGGGGCCTGGAAATATCTTGCTTGAGCGCAAAGAGGATTGGATGTTTTCACTTTGGTTAAGTGAGTGTCTCAATACATCTGACTTGAACTTGGAATTGTCTGGTACATTGTTCTGACTAACTGAACAACTTGGTGCGAAAGTGACACTCTTTCTTTGTGCATTTCCAATTTTTGGAGACTCAGACAGTGTTGGGTCTTGGAGGAGTGGGGACCGACAGCATAAACTGATTGAAACGCCACTTCTGTTTTCTAGACTAGTGGTGGTAGGAGAAAGGTTTTCAGCCAATTTGTTGTTGTCCTTAGGAGGAAGCTCATTCTGAGAAAATTCCAGATCAATTTCTTCAAATACCTCAATTTCTTTTTCATCTGAACTATGAAAGTCAGCTTCCCTTATCGAGTCCGTATCACAACTTCCACGCAACTGATCAGAATCTTCACTGACAGAATTGTCCCTAATATCCTCCTCATAAGAATTATGCAGCTCATCTAGCTGCTCACGTAGTTCCCTTACATCATGTTCATCCATATTTACCTCTTCATCAGAATCATTATCTATGCTGGGTAAAATCAAAGATCGATTCAGGCTCACCCGCAATTGATTCAAGCTTTCACGTACATTTCTCCCTTGGAAATATCCATTCTTAATCACAAGCGATCCACTAGACTTTGCTCTTATAAGTTCTTCCTGCAAAACACACATTTCATATATCTCAAATTTCTATCACCTTCAACCTTTACAACAGAATTCCAGATAGAACTACAAAGAACTTGGTACCTTTAACCGGCGAATTTGATCACTCAGATCATTAACATCATCCTCTGTTATTTCATTTATTACTGGTTCATTCCTAACAGATTTCACTCGTTCTCCAAACCTTAATGTTTGCAGTATCTCACCATTATTTCTGCATTTGACAAGCACAACCAATGTTTCTGAGGATTTACAGTACATTGACTACATGTTTCATCAGTAAATGTATGTATGCTATGCAAGTATGCATGTACATATATGTATCCAAGCATACTAATGATAAATCAATTTTCATAGCAAAAAAGCAAATAGCAGAGTGCAGTCAAATACTTGTTATCCGGGGAAATTGCACATATGACAGTAAGTTTTGAGTTGCCACCAATTGATTCTCGCAGTAAATGTGTTAAGCAGGAAGACTTATATGGAACATCTTCAGATTTTCCAGACAGAGGCGCTTCTGCAAGAGTATTTACCAAAAGCCTGCACCAAAACAACAACATTAATCGTTGAAAAGTAACACCACTGGGCATAGACAAATGATCGACAAAGTCTAGAAATACTCAAAAGCTTTGTTATCTTTCCATAAAAGAGATCCTTGTGTACGAATAATAATAATTTAATGTCGAAGAAAGATTCCTCATATTGTAACAATAAGTTGTTTACCATAAGGTGCCCGAGGGAAAAATTTTAAGGAATCATATAAGAAGAAGCTTGCATTCATACCCAAGCCTTGACAATGACTTCTTTACATATTTGTCTTCCCTCGCACATTTTCTACCTGTATCATCATCACCTTTATTTCTATCCAGGCCAGCAAGATCAACAAAACTCATCCTGCTTGTTTTTGATCTACCAAAGCACTTGGATGAGGTCTCCTGTAGAATCAAGTAATTAAGCACTATGCTCAAGTGACAGACACGAAACTAATAATTAAACCAACTTCTACTCTAGAAAAATAATGTCCCATTAGTAGAACTAAAATTTCAATGTGCATTTACCTTACACCAGGATTCGATGATGAATGTACAAACAATATGGGACCTTGAGCTCTTGGAGTTCATGCTAGTTGCTCCAACTTTTCTACTTGAAAGCCCCTGCTCCAGGTACAGAAAACTTGATGAGTATGTATGCGAAGCAGAAAACAATAAAAAAAAAAGACATTGGGACCTCGATGGTAAATAGAAAATTGTAAGTATATAGCTCACCTTAATCAAAATTTGTGTCACATCCTCATAGCTAGTCACATACTCCTCGGTCAGATTCTCAACATAAAATCCATTTTTGGGGTCATCCTTAATCTAAAACAGATTAAAGTAATACCCATTAGTATCTTAAGCATTTACTAATGAACCAAAAAAGTTGAAAAAAAAGCATCAGTGAAAGAACTTAATATTAAAGAAAACCTCCACCTCAAGGTTCCGCAGGGTTGGATTAAGTAAATCTCCAATTTGTTCATTATATATCTGTGGTAGAGAAAAATTTACAAACCACATTACTAAATAAGGATCCTAGGCTATATATTACAGAAAGAATTTACAAACGTACGAACAAGTATACCTCGAGAAAAGAACAACGGAACTGGTAATTCAACTGTTTCCCTTCAGAGTTCTCTTGCTCCTACACGTACAAATCCCAAACAAACATTCATGAATACATGTCAATACACGCCTGCTTAGTGCTTTCGCAACTTTCCAGCTATAGAACTAAACAAGAAACCAAAAAGCGTACCTTCTGAATCTCAGAAAACAACATTTGGAAGATGCGTGGAACAATGCCTTGGCAACTTCCAGGAGAGGCATCCTCAACCATAGCACTTGGCGGACCCCATAGCGTGTATGTCTTGCCACTTCCGCTCTAAAGAGAATTCAATAAAAGATATTCACACAACAAATACAAAATTGTCCCACTTGAAATGACGTTCATCTATGGATATGAATTCGTACCTGTCCATATGACAAGATGGAAGTATTGTAACCGGCTAACGCATTTTTAACCACAGGCACACCAACCATCTGAAAAACATCTTCCTGGTACGAACCAAAAAGTAACCATGAATCAAAATCCACTTAACTTTCGTTTTCGAAGCTAAGAAGAGTAACAGAAATCCAATTCCTCACTCTTCATATTGTTCAGGTTTCACCTACTCAGAGTTTAAAAATGTAATTCCATACTAATCAAAGAATCATACCTGTCCGGATTTCGAATCAAAAACCGAATCAAATGAAAATGTACGGTCCCCAACGGACAAACTGCGCGAAGAAACCTTGTTAACTGTCCGATCTCCCCAATTTGCACCATCTTTAGTAGGTCTAATTCTCACCACAACCTATACAAATTTAAAAAACCCAAAGAAAATAAGAAAAACAAAAAGTAATGATACAAAATATAAGTAAATGAATGAAAACTCAAATTTCAATTACCTTCACTGATGGGTCCAGAGGTGGCAGGAGTTCACCCTGACCGTTGGATCGATCAATCACACTCTGAAAATTGAGCAGTTTCAAAAATTAAGCTTCTAATGTTCAATTTTCAAATTGCTTAGGTTCTTAATTCTCAGATTCCGAATTTAGACAATAAAAGTAAACAATAGTTCATAAATACCTTCACCGTTGGGGAATTAAGAGAAGCCGACGCTTGTTCCTGGCCGTCCGATTCTGTGGTCTGAGATTCGGACAGATCGGAGAGTACAGGCTTGATTGGCAAAGCGGAGGAATCGTCGCCAGCGTGGTGATTGGTCTGGATGTTAGGACTGAGTGGAGGAGTATTTTCGGAGTTAGGGTTTCGAAGACTGAAGATGGATTTGCTGTTCTTGGTGGAAGTGGATCTGGGAAGGAGGTTTCGGAGCGAAGAAGCCGAAATGGTTCCTAAAAACCGAGACTCGCCGGCGCTGTCAGTGTTTTTGTTCTTCGTCCTCATTGTTCTAAGATCACAAGCAATCTAGAGAGAGGGGAGAGAGAGGGAGAGACAGAAAGAGAGAGGGAGAGCTATACCGAGAGAGTTTGAATTCGAAAACGTTGGAGAGAGAGGGAGGAGAGCGCTGTTTTTTTAAACGAGGAGGAGGAGAGGGATTATGACCGTTGAGAAAGATGATTTTGATATGTTTTTAGGGGTTTTCAAACTTCATTTGAATCGAACTGGTCCCGTCCAAAAACCTAAATGTGTTTTTAGGGTTTTTTCTTTGAGGTATGAAAAGGGCTGGAAAAAAATCCCAAAAATTCCAAACCAAACCGAAAAAATCCCGATCCCAAACCAAAATTCCCGAAATTTTCGGTATGTCATTCTGAACCAAATCGAAATTTTCGGTATGGGATTCGGTATTGCATCTCCATTTTTTCGGTATTCCCATACCGAATAGAATTAAATATTATATATATATATATATATTATTTTTTAATATATCAAGGAAACAAGGAAACAAAGGAGCAAAGATCATTATGCATGCATGAACATATCAGTATACATATATTATATATATACACGGACAAGGTGGGTACAGGGCATGCAATTAGTTGAGCTCAAATTTTTTTCTTTTGTTTTCGAGTACACAATATGGTTGTTCTTTCAGACATAGGCGCCGCCAAAATTTTCATTTAATTACAACTATGTGGAGGAGGAATCAAAGTTGGAATGTGGGGTGAGATGGCATTAGATTTTTTGATATGATATGCTCGTTCTGTCAAATTATTGGCATTAATCAGTATATATTATCATAATTATTGGATATGATTTGTTTGTTCAACTGGCATGGCTTTTGGCATTTTTCCAGTCATTCATCTCTTAGTAAAACTGTATATGTGTTTCGTTTTCTGCATAATATGTCAAATTTTAGCCCAAAAACATAATATGTCAAATTTTAGTCCAAAAGCCCAAAAGCATTTCGGGATTCCCGATTTGTCCCGAAATCCCGAAATTATTTCGGGATTCCCGAAAATTGGGATTCCCGAAAATTTGGTTTGGGATTGGTATTGAATTTGGGATTCCCAAAAATTTCGATTTGGGAATCGGGACAAGGGTTTCGGTATGGGATCCCATACCAAACCACCCCTAGGTATGATATCAAATCATTTTTATTTTTAATATTTTTCAAACTAATGATTAATTCAAAAAATAGGAAAATGACTGAAGTGAGAAAATGTGTAAACATTTATGTCGATATTTAAACCATACTTCTTCTTTTTTTAATATTTTTTTATGGATGATTCTTCTCACTAGATATTAGTAAGAAGTTGGCATATATCATAGACCGCATACAACATATAACAGTCATATTTATAAAATTCTCAAATTTGTTTTGTCCCACAAATTAACGAATCCATTTCAAATATAGTAAACCATAAAATAGAATAAAATTTTCCTGTGCATATATTACACTTGTAATCCAAAATTTTATTTTACTTTATGGTTTTGTTCTTTTATCTTCAGTTGTGGATAAAAAAAACACTCGTTATTTTTATATTTTAAAACTAAAATCTCCTATAATTTTGTTTTCTCAAGAAAATATAATTTTTATTTTTTTTAAATATAATTTTTGAAATAGGGCTAAACTTAAAAGGACAAATTAGTCAATTTGCCAGATAGTTCAAATTAGTAGCCGTTACTACAGCTCAGGCGCGGCCACATGAAGGAAAAGGCTTGGATCGGGTTAACAGGCCTGCCTAGTCTACAAATTAAGGAAACGGATTGGGCTTCTGTACCCGAAACAAAGTGAAAAAGTGTGAACTTGGTGAATGAGAGCCCACGTGAGTTTAAACCTATTCATTTACCTTGGCCCAAATATAAAACATTGGATTATCAAACGATTAGGTTTTAAAAAAAAACTAGAATCTTAACCATGTCGTAGCCTTGGAACGTAGAAATCTCTCATCCAAACATAGCCTAATTTTCAAAGCCCAAGTATACAAAGGTGGACAGTACTTGCATCCACGACCCATGGATACTTTCACTGTACAAATTCATGACTGACAACGTCTTATTCAAATCAAACATCGTTTAAGCATGACAATTAAAAACTGCTTTCACTTCTAAACAAATGAAAGTACAAACCAAAAATTTTAAAGCGAATTTGTTATGAAATGGCACCTTAGAGTTTTGGTAGTGTTTTCCTGACAGCCTAGGCATTTGTATTTCATGTGAAGGTGATTGTTGATAATAAATTCTATATAGATGAAGAAGAGATCTTGCATGGGCTTATAAGTATGTTGGGTTATACTCCATATATTGCCGACTGATTTTATGGTGTAACCTAAAATTTCTTCATATTATCAAAGCATGTTGTCCTTATGGGAAACTCAGCTGCCACACATGTTTCATATCACCGCATTTGTATTGTTCACGTGTTTGGCTTGAATATTCGCCATACATAAGAAGGCGTTTTGAAAGGACCTTAAATAAGTTGGATTACTCTCCATAATGCCAATCAGTTGGTGAAAACCTCGACTTTCTATAATGATACACGTGTGCCGGGATGCATTAGCATAAAAATTATGATATGAACACACAAACAAACAACTTAAGGCATTGCGACCAGAACGATTTAAGATGAGGGAGAGCAGGTTTCTTCTTTCTTGTCTTCCTCGTAAATTTCATCATTCTTTTTTGTAAGTTCCATGTCTTCCCAGTTCCCCACTCACCAACTTCCAGCAAGATCAACTCCCAGTTCCCCACTTACACTTCGAAATAATGATTTTCATTTATCGTAAATTGATTTATAATAATATGATCTTCCAGCAGATTAAGTTATAGGTACCAAAAGTATGCACATAGTCTAAAAAACAATGATAAGTATGGGAATATTGCTTGCATGCGTATTAGGGGTAGTGCAAAAAGACTTTAGATAAAACGGGAATGTTCTGCAACTTGTTTAATCAGTGATGGCATCCGTTTATACTAATTAGGAAATTGGGAATGTGGGATTAGGTGAGTATAATCTGCACCACGTGAACTCTAAAGTCAAAAAGCAGCCTTTAAATATTGAAGAACAACGTCCCCAACTGGGATAAAAGGACCATCAGTATTCCACAATTTCAACTAGAATGATTTATACGTGAACTAGTATGTCGACATCGTGATATTTTTCTTTATTAGTAAGTGAAAAATCTTAAGTTCGACCCAAATAAATGATAATGACATATTATATTTTTATTGAGTTCTATATTTAGTTACTGACTCGTTTATTTTCTAGCCTAGCCCAATTCTCACCTAGTCTTCTCCCCCTACAATAGATTATCGTCGCATAAAAAATAAAAGGACTCATATGAAATGGTTCATAGGATTCTTTCTATAACAATGAATTATTGAGTTCATGGGATTCTTTACATGACAATAAATTATTGAGTTAAGACGGTTTAAGATAGTGAACTCATTACATATAAATCTTCATTATTTTCTAAATGCGTGTTTGATTTAAGTAAGTTATCTAGAAACCCTAGCTAGATAATATATATTATTGGTTTTGAGTTGAAGAAGAGTCAAGATTTGCTGACATTAATTTGTTTGAAGACAACGAACAGATAAGAGAACCGAATAGAAGCACCTACTTGTGTCTCTCTTGTTCTTCACTATGACGAACGGACAAAGCACATAGGACACTCCGTCAGTGAGCCACTACCATAGCACTGTCATTTGTCAAGAATTTATTCGAGTTACGATGCAACTGATCAATTTGTACGTGGCCCAATTGGACTTTGTAATATTCGAAATTTTGCTTTTTTGTTTTTTTTTTTTTTTTTTTTTTTGTTTGTTTGTTTGTTGTTTATTTGTTTTTTTTTTTTTTTTTTTGAGAAAATGTAACATGCATTACCAACAACAAACATTACAACACAGAGGCCCAACAATAAAAAAACACAAACAAACAACAGTGGGCCAACCAAAAGTTGAGACCAAAACAAAGAAACCGCAGAAACAACCGGAGTTGCTGTGTCTTTCGCCATAATTGCCGCTGCAACCACCAAAACAGCAGCAATGCATGTCGATCTAGCCAAATTCACTCCCTAAACAAAGCCTCGCCTCACCGATACCATCAACCAATTCCAAGCTTCACTCCAAGCCCAGCTATAGATACCTGAGAACCTGCAACCAAGTGAAAGAAGCTTATGGCAGTCCACGAGCAACACTACTAACAAGGGCAGACAACAAAGAGAAGGTCGGGGTGCAAGGAACACCCGACCCCGTGCGAGCACCAGATCAAAGCACACCAACTTGAAACATCGCAACAAATCGCGGTAAAGGGTGACTGAAGCTTGGAAATTAGATGAATATGGATGAGAGATAGCAGATGGGAGAGAAGAAGGCAAATCGGCCAATAAAACCAGGGAAGAAAACAACAGATGGAAGAGGAGAAAGAGAGGGAGGAAGAAACAAAAGAAACCCACCGATCCCAGCCGGAGCTAGGATTGGCAGCACCATAATTGGACTCAATCGGGAACCACTCACACAGATCGGTGAGATTAACCCTCACACAGAGGGAATGTCTCTTACGGAGAGAGAGAAAGGAAAGTTTTCTTCTTTTTTTATTTGAAATTTTGCTTTTGGTTCGTTTAATATGTGAACACTACGACTTATTGGATGAGAAGAAATTCTTACATAATATTATATATATTTTCATATATTTTATAGGGTGAAGTGCCGATTTAGTCTCTGAACTATCACTTTAGTGAAAATTAGGTTACTTAATTATTTTTTTGGTAAAATAAGTCCCTAAATTCATTAAATATTGCTAATTTCATCCTTACTAATATGTTCAAAGCTATTTTATCCAATTTTTCGTCAACTTAAGTTACTCGACACACTTTAGAGTGTAATACCGTTATTTTCTCACCTATAAGTTCTTAACATTTCATATAGGTTGCTAATTTAATATCTAATTTACTCTCCAAAGTTAACTCCATACATATTTTTCTAGGAATAGTTACCAATCTACCATTTAATATGCATCACATACAAGTAACATGACTTAAATTGACGGAAAATTGAATATAGTAGCTTCGAATCTAATATTAGGGATGTAATTGGCAGATTTTTATAGTTCAATGACTGATTTTTTTGAAAAAAATAATTTACGGACCTAATTTTTACTTATATAATAATTTAAGAACTAAATAAGCACTTCACCTTACTTTTATATTACTTTTTGCCATGTGATCCAGCTGGGATTATCTTTCGTATATATTTTTATTGTCAAGCAATAAGTACCATAAAAGATATGTATTTCGGCCATACTTCTAAAATCACAAATGGGTTAGGATTAAGGCCTCTAATCTTGCGGTTAATTAGTAATCACTCCACATTATTCCCAAGTTGACAAGGCGTATCTTGGATAATGCCAATGGTAATTGATTAAAAATAAACCCTAACGAACACAAATCAAATAAAAAGTCACTAATCCGTTTTGCTTTGGAATGAATAGTCAAATGGTACCGAATAGTTGAAACATAATTTATTAGTGTATAATATATGCTTTAGCATCTTATTAAGCACTGTATGAACACTCTTCAAAAGCCTCATCATACGCCAATTACGGCATGCAATACTCCCAAAAGCTAAAAACACTATTTGATTAAAGGTATAATGACAAACGAATAACACTTTTACTCATCAAATATATCTCAATAGCTAGCTTAGGTCTCTATCCAATCCATCCACACCGCCCTAGAAACAGTAATGCTACATTTATCATATTTTTAATATCACGTTTGTATTATCTCTCTAATAAAATAAGGTCTACTAACACATATGAATCTCGTCTTTATTAGATAGGTTATATAAATGTGATATAAAAATTGTGATAAAAATATCATGTTTACCCTACAAATTAGAAAAGATAAGGACATAGACAAATGTTAAAATAAGGAGGCAAACTCTCACATTGCATTCAATGTATTACAGGGGCACACTACTAACGACACAAATAAAAATTATTTATTTAAATAATATATTATACGTCTGTTAAATATTGTTCGTAGCGTGATCATTTGCAAGAACGAGTATCTTGTCAATGTAAATTTTTCACCACATTATTATTTTAATAGATTGCAATGTTCTTATAGCGGTGAACCATATTTATGTAAATTGCTCTGGTCAACTAGAGAGAAAAATAAAAAGGGAAAATGTTGTTGTCCGTATATCTTTATCGTGGGGAGACTCTTAATTTAGTGGCCAAGCGTCACATTGAGAAAAGGGAAAAGAGGACGCTTCCGATAGGTCTAGTGGGCAATTTTTCTCCAAATGTCTACTGTGGATGGATTGTATTTATTTATGGTTGGATGGATGGATTCTACAAATATTTGTCAAAGAAGTGGTTAAGGATCATTGAATAAAAGTGCACAGCGATGACTTGGTGACCCTTCAATTCGTATTTGAATTAAAAATCAAATTACCCTACCGTATTAATTAATCACTGATCTTTTCCCCCTAAAGCTGTGGAATAATGCAAGTAAGTTAATTAATACGGTCAAGTGCTTCTTGGTATTACGGTCTAGTAATATTTTTCTTCACTTGTAAGTAAGAGGTTTTAGATTCAATTCTTGCCAAAGGCGAATTTGAACCACATTATTGCTAGCTCATTGTAAGGCTTAACTCACTCCCTTCCCCTTAGTATAGATAATATTGTTTGTTAAAAAAAAAATTAATACGGTCAAGTAATATTTATTTTATTGTTAAAGAAGAGATTTTAAGTTCGGCTTATAGGTTATGACAATTTCGACATGTTAAATTATAACACCATGAAACCACAACAAGTGCCCCAGTGGTAAAGGCGTGGACAACAACTACCTAAATAAACAAAAAAAATGTGGAAGGTCCCAAGTTCGATGTTCCGAGTTGGTGAGTCTGCTTGACTGTGGCCACAGGTAGAATGAAATTCTTCATGATCTCTCCAAATTCGAAAATAATGAATAATCGTAGCTTGTCACCAATTTTCTTCCTTCTTGATAAGAAATAATTCATAGCAGCCCCACTCTGTAATTTAGTCTAAATTCTTATCCCCAGTACATTGTATTAAAAAATAATAATAATGCTGAGTAAGGCTGGGTGTTTCGCAAGTATAAAAGCACTTTTTAATTGAAAGCGCTCCTAATAATATTTGACCAACAAATTATAAGTTTTATTGATTACATATGCATTAAGTACAGGACGAAATGCAAATACATATTTTTTTTATACAAGTGATATTACGGGAGGTGGATCGTATCGAAGATCTTAAATACATAAATATAAACCATTTGAGCTACAAGCCAATTTATATATATAGAATGTTATGAGACAAAAATAATTGAATTCAGTTTATATATTGTTTTGGAGGTTATTGCTTGTATTTGAAGTTTAGTTAAGATCTCAGTTTATATATAGTTTGGAGGTTGTTGCTTGTATGACTTTCTCATATTGGTTTTTTATTCATTGAGGGGGACACATCAAAGACTAACCAATTTAATGTTTATAGCACAAGAGAAAATCACAAGGTTTAAAAGGAGGAGGAAGAACCCCTTAGTTCTGCAGTTTAGTTGTATTTCTCTTTTCTTGTAAGTGAAAAGTTTTATATTTGACTCTCGCCAAAGGCGAATTCAAACTACATTATTTTTAGCCTATTCTGGGACTTGACACACTCCTCCTACTCTTTAGTGTATATTATATCGCTTGTTAAAAAACAATTAAAAAAAAAAAGGAGGAGGAAGAACAAGTCTTCTCCTACTCTTTAATATTTTCTTATTTTTGTCTTAGCATATATTCAAAAAGTTAAATTTCATTGTAAGTTAATTCAAAATATAGCCTGACCTTTTATATAGGCTCTTGTAGATTTCTTAATTATTCGATGTGAAACTCTAACTTAATACCTCGCAATACAACAAGTCCCCTACGACTTGATCTAATTGTTTGTGTAAATTTGATATGCTTTAGTTTTAATTCAAATCTTCTGCATCCATACGTGTATGTGAGATTTCTAAGGCCTGCTTAAAATCATGACACTTGCCCACTAATTGAACCAAAACTTAACAGGTGTCAAAAAGTTAGAGAGGTCACAAAAATGAGTGCAGAAGGGAATGGAACTGTGGTAGTGCAGTCTTAAAATTTGTGTTTATACGATTGAAGCCTTTTTCATGATTTTCGTAGTTTTGTTCAAAAACAAAAAGAGAACATAATTTCTTTTCTATTTTTTTTCAATGAGTACAACCAAGATGTAATTATAAGGTGGGGACTGTCCCTCTGTCATTTAGTACAACCAAGATGTAATTAGAAGCATTATCCATATCTGCCTATGAATTCAATTAATCTTAATCAAGTTCCTTGCTTACAAAACAATAGTGTATTTGTTTACCAACAACAATTGCCTTAAGCTGGGAAAGAAATCCTCTCCGGATTCCTTTTACCTAATCTTCTTCATCAAACAATTCAGACCTTTGAAATTTGATCCAACGATTAAAAACATGGGTCCACTTTAAATGTTATAATAACTTTAGCCGTTGAATTAAATTTTAAAGACCCATATTGTTTGATGAGGAGGATTAGATCGAAGGAATCCGAAGATGATCCCCTTCCTTAAGTTGGAGGCTTTCGTTGGTGGGTAGAAAAGAAATACTATTGTTCCTTGTCATGATCCTTTCCCTTATTTTGGATCTGTTTAATTATTATACCCTTTCGAGTTACTTAATGATTGATCCAATACTTATGTATCTTGAATTCTTGATTATTCAAATATTCAAACCTCACAGATTTCTAGATGACATACTAAGAATTGAAATTAGTATTATTTTTTCAATCGTACTTTTGTAATTGAGTAATAATGTCAAAGAGAACTATGCAGGGCTCTCCGAGTAGGCAGGCTAGGCGAGCTTAAGATCTGGTTTGATACTGAGGTGATTTTGAAAAAAGTTGGTATAAAAAAAAGCTGGGAGCTGTTTTTGTGTTTGGTAAACATTCAGCTTCAGCTTTAGCTTTTTTTTTTCACAGTTTTGGGTAAAAAAAACCAAAAACAAGAAGTTGCAAAACCCAGCTTTGAAAAATCGGTTTTTTTCACATATGTTTTACATAAAAGTTTACCTAACACTATAATATTTTTTTTTTTTTTTCAAAAGCACTTTTACAAAAAAGTTTACCAAACACTCTGCTGCTTTATTTCACAATCTTTTATTCTCACAGCACAGCAGAATCAGCTTTTTTTCAAAGCACAACAATACGAAACCAGCCCTAAATGAGTTGGGTGGCTTATATGTTACAAAAGAACATCTCTAAAGAAGTTAGCAAATTTTTTCTTTAAAAATGTCCTTTGCTAACTCATTTAGAATTTTTTTTTTTTTTTTGCTAGGTAATAAACTTTATTAAGATAAGGAGAATCCCTGAGAACAACCGGAACCCATGCAGTTAAATAAAAACGCTTGGCGTGCCTCACTAGGAAGCACCCTATTCCTAATACAAATGTAGTCAACATTGTGACTAATGAAACTAATAGCATATGCGAGGAAGTTGGCTTCTTTATAAATACGTTACCATTGAATAGAATCAAAAGAGATCGTCAGCCGTTTGATGTTCTCAAAATAGTTCTAAGCCTTCATGAGATCTTGCAACGTCGAGAATCCTATATATTTTAAAAAATACTTTTGAATAAAATATGGATCCAACGAGTACACTTGAAGAATTATTTGGTCTTTAAATATCCTTTGTGAGGTCCAAATTTTATTTTCAAAAGTTTTACTAATACTTTTGAATAAAATATATTGCGGGATCCGATTTGCTAACTTGAAGAATTAGCAACTGATATTGTAAATATACAAGGTTAGTTGCTACTTCTTTAATTTGTTAAATGGGTTGCTACTTCCGTAGGAGATGGGTTGCTACTTCCGTAGGAGATGCATTTTTTTACGTAGCACATCTAATCCATCTTTGCCACCCAATTGCTACATCCCTCAAGGATCCTCTAACAAATTTAATTAAAATAAGAAAACTGCCTATACCCGCCTTAGCTACACAAGTTAAGGAAATAAATCATAGTTAGAATTTGGTATAGCTGATGTCACATTTCATCTCAAGTTCATGCATAGCCAATACCACAAAAGCCCAACTTAATAAATAAGTTGTTGAACACTTCACCAAACACTGTCTTTGTAATACATCTGTCATTTGATAATCTGACTTCACAAATGGCCGGATATAATAATCTTCGCTTCCAGCTTATCAACCTCAACATGTTGAATTAAATTATGCACAATATCAATAGTAGTTTTGTTGTAGACATTTAGTTCAAAAAAAAAAAAAAAAATCAAGAGACAATAAAAAAGAAGTGTAGAGATCATTTCTCGTTAGTAAAATATAAACATCAAATAGTCAGAGTATTTTAACCAATAAATTTCATATTAGAAACATAAATATCAAAATTTAACAATTAAAAAACCCGCATCCTCAAATTTTTGCACTATAAAATTCATAGATTGAAAGTTAACTATAATTTTTAATTTGACAGGGTAGACACACTTCTTGTTAATTTTTATCTTTTAATCTTTATCAATTCAATCATTTTGATAATAAAAAATTAAAAAAATATATAAGAAGTGAAAATAAGTGATCACCTACCAAAAAGAAAACACCTCGAATGGGAAAGCATTGGCAGTGACGCGGGAACACCTTAAAAAGAAAAAGAAGAGCAGAAATGTAGAGACAAGCCATATGTTTCATGTCCCCACCAACAAATGCGCACTCATTTCTTCTCTGATTGGTCTGCCCTTCACACCGTGTGGGACAGTGTTTCTGCAAACCCCACCCTCTTTGGATCATAAAACAAAAATAAAGTTAAAAGTAAGTGCCCAAAAGTAAAAATATCCCAAAAGAAGAAATAAGACCCCAAAAGGATATTTATTATATAGATAATGTTAGAGAGGTTAAAATTACAAGCTAAATAATATGTCATCAATAGGAATAATATTTGGTAATAAACTAATCATCAACTTTCATGTCCTTTAGTTTTCAAAACATTATCTATAAATTTACCCTTCCTAGCATAACATAACCGACTCTTGAAGAATTTGAGAGATTTTCCGATGTATCCAGAAGGTGAATTAGTACATTACTAATATAAATTTAGGGAAATAAAAACGGACATTATTTATCTACTTACTTGCATACATGAAAAAATATATTTCTGCAATTGAATTTTCTCGTTCTCCCTTATTGGTTTTATTTCTCATACTACAAGGCAGTAGTTTGTAAAATTTGATTTTTTTTTAGGAGTAATGCTATTCATACTATGTTTTTATATCACATTTTCATACCACTTTAGGTGGCATCTAACGTGGACAACCACATTATTTGAAAAATTTGCAAAATCCAAGGACATGAAGGAGAAAGACTTCTCTTATACCACAATCATTATTTAATTAACTAGTTTTTCTTAATTATTAGTTTATTAAATGCTACCTAAGGTGGTATGAAAATATGATACAAAAATATGGTATGAATAATATTACTCTTTTCTTAGCATTACTTAGGAAAAAAAAAAAGAATCGAAAATGTAAAACAAGAAGTTTGAAATGAGAAGATAGTATTTCTGTTAGGGTAGTGTTATCCACATTCAACTTTACTTTACACACACTCTCTTAAATACGAGCGTCGAATTCAATAAGTTAAAGAAGAGCAAACATAAAAAATTAACAGATATATGATAGGTAAAATTGAGTATTTGAATAACACTATCATACGTTATTATATAAGGAAAACTAATGAAAAGAGTTTGAAAGCTTTGAGTTTTAACCATAAGGACAAAATAAAGGGTAAAGTAAATAGTACTAAGATTAACTTTTTAGTGTAAAAATATAATTTTTTGTTAAAATAAACAGTACCGAAAACTTTTCGTTAAATTTGCTATTATATATTCTCATCCAACACACAACTGCACAGGCTTTCCGACAAGCTTCAACACACACCCGCATTTCTCCATTAGATTATCTTTATCATTATTCCTTCTCTGTCCTTCAGAAACTTTGGTTCTCTAGCAGCAGCAGCAATAGTATAATCTCGACTGATGAACTGAGTGTCCTTGGGTCTTGGACGGATCTTCAATTGGAGACAAATTTCAAATTTCAAGCAAATCGCTTTGACTTTCTAGCTAAAGAGCCAAAGGTAATGGAAAAAGGAGCAAACCTATCTCAGCTTTTCCTTTATTTTATTGTTACTTGCTCTTTTGGGAGCTATTTGTTCATTTTTTTGGTTCGTTTTATGTGACTTTTCGAAGGATTCAAAGGTCGAATTTTGTTTTTGGAATTCTGTGGCACGATCTTGGTCGCTGTGCTTTCCTTTCCCTGTTTTGCTCCCTTGGATTCCGGTGGTAGAATATAATCTCTCCGTGTAGAAAAGTAGGTGGCTTTATTGGACTGTGCAAATATCTTTGCATTATTATTAAAGGGTTTACTTGTTTTAAGTTTGGGGTTGTGTGTTTCGGAGGAGCTTACTGGCAAAGTGCTTTTTTGGGGTTTTTGGCTTCTGGGTTTTGCTTGTTTTTGGTTGATGTGAAAGATTTCAAGGTAAGGGTTTCTGGGTTTTGAGATTGTTCAAGTGGGTTTTGATCTTTGAATTACAAGAAATATTTGTGTAGTTTTATATCTTGCATTATTGCTTAAGGGTTTGCTTCTTTTTAAGTTTGGGGTTGTGGTGGGTTTTTGAGGAGCCTACTGGAAAAGTGCTTTTTGGCTTCTGGGTTTTGCCTTTTTTTGGTTTATGTGAAGGATTTCAAGGTAAGGGTTTCTGGGTTTTGAGCTTGTTCAAGTGGGTTTTGATCTTTCAATTACAAGAAATTTTTGTTTAATTTTTTATCTTGCTGAAGTTAATAGGCTTGTGTACTCTCAGTTTCTTGTGGTGCTTATGCTTTGGTTTGGGGTTTGAGTGGTTCTTATGAAAGTTCCTTCTATGAATGTTTGTCTGCTAAATTCTATATGTTTGAGAATTGGTGTTTATTTCTGGACATGCTAGGATTTAGTTATATTTTATTTTGGGGTCTCGTTTTAAGCATCATAGAAGGTTACAATTTGTGTTCGACTGACGCCTTGGATTTAACTAAAACAGTTCGAGTTTCTAATTTATGCGGTAACTACGCCTTGGATTTTACTGGAGTCGTACGAATTTCTAATTTATGCCTTGAGGTGTTCTATATTCGAATTGGCTTTATATGTTTTTAGTCTAAATTGTATCCAGTTCAGCTAAATATCTGAGCTCCGTCTTTGGAATTAACTAGGTGGTGCTTTCCAATTTTAGACTTATAATTTTGGAGTGACTCGAGTTTTCTCAGAAAGATCTTTGTCGTGCTTTGTCAGGTTAACTTCCTAGGTGTTCATGATCATGGATTCTCCTCAATCTGTTGTGTCTCCATTCAAAAGCTCTGTTGCCGAGCCTGAGAAGCAGTTCATTTGTACCAGCGGGCCCGTATCCAATGCAACTGATGCCAATATAGCTTGTAACTCAGAGAACTTCATTGGTGTTCTCGAGGTTTACGTTCATCGGGCTAGGGACATCCAGAACATCTGCATATACCACAAGCAAGATGTCTACGCTAAGCTATGCCTGACGAGTGATCCTGAAAACACAGTCTCCACCAAGACCATTAACGGTGGTGGTCAAAATCCGGTCTTCAATGACAATGTACAGCTCAATGTTCGGAGTGTTGATTCCTCCCTCAAATGCGAGATTTGGATGCTGAGCAGGGTCAAGAATTATCTTGAAGATCAGTTGCTGGGGTTTTCTTTGGTGCCTTTGTCGGAGGTCTTCGTTAAGAATGGGAAGTTAGAGAAAGAGTTCTCTCTTTCTTCAACTGATCTGTTTCATTTCCCAGCAGGGTTTGTCCAGTTGTCCCTCTCGTACACTGGAGATATCCCAGAAGTAATGTCCCTGGCCTCAAATCCTATTGTGCAGGACTCGGAGACAGCTGAGTCACGTGAATTAGATAGGTTAGAGTTCCCAGATCCGAACATCGACAATGAAGACCAGAGAATGGTTTCCGAGTACATTAAGTTCCCATGTTCTGAATTTGAGTCTCAAAGCTCTGAGAGCTTTGTCATTGCTGACTCTGAAACTCAGGTTATTTCCGAAGTGGGTATTCATGCTGTTGAAAGTTTCTCGACTGCTACCATTGAATCTACTCCTGTTCGGAAGCTTGATTCTCCCCCAAGCAGTGTGTCAACTAATGGTGTTTCATCTCCATCGGGTCATACAAGCTCAGAGTCGTATGATGCTCCATCAGCTGTGAAATCTCCAAACCACGAACAAGTTTTGGCGGTGGAAGAGAAAAAGGTGGATAAAGATGAAGAGATTAATTCGTCTGGTGGGGTGCCAAGTGAGACATTTGAGAATCCTACTGTCACAGTCACCGTTCCAGAGCAAACGGCGAATCCTACTGTCACAGTGACCGTTCCAGAGCAAACGGCGAATCCTACTGTCACAGAGACCGTTCCAGAGCAAACGGCGAATCCTACTGTCACAGTGACCGTTCCAGAGAATACGGCGAATCCTACTATCACAGTCACTGTTCCAGAGCATACGGCGGTGCAGCAGGATTTTGTAGACATGTACATGAAAAGCATGCAGCAATTCACCGAGTCCTTGGCAAAAATGAAGCTTCCGTTGGACCTTGAATCACCAACCAATTCAGGAAACTCGAGCACTGATCAGAAAATAGAGACACCAAAGAGCAGTGGTTCCCGGGTGTTTTATGGCAGTAGGGCTTTCTTCTGAGCTTTCGTTTCACTTCATCGGAGGAAGAAAAACAGGTGACTCTAGATTTTAGATCACTCGTACTGATGTGTAATAATGTTTTATGTATTGTGGTGTTTCCCTTTGTATGTTGAGGTGCTTTAGATGTCACGAAAATCTTGACTTGTACTTGTTACAAGCTTTGTTCTATCACCTCGTATTAGTGCATAAGAACTTCTGTTACATCTTTCCTCCTTGTATCTACTTTTAATTTTAACCTTAATTTTTCGATATCAAACTCCGTCGAACTATATGCTAATCATGTTTATAATCATGAGTTATGTTATAATCCCACAATCACATGGTGTGATTAACGTCAAAAGTGTGGAAGGCCAGAGCAGCTGCAGCTGTGCTTTCGGCCATTGAACATGATTGGTTTTATAATCCAATGGATCTAATCATGAAAAGGCAAAAAGAATCCACCAGAGATCTTATCCATCCCCATCCATGTGACTTGGACAAGTTTGGTTAATCTTCCATTATTTCATACGTCTCCTTCACAAGTGGATGTTTTTGTGCCTCTTGAAAATTAGGTGTATAATTCGATTACATAATTAGTGTAATCTCCGCGACAATTGTTAATGTTAGTGATAAATACTTTCAAGAACCAAATATAGAAAACTCCTCACATGTTAACGGCCGATATAATAATGGTCGGGTGCAATAACAGTTTGGTTCAGGATTTTTTTCCTTTCAAGATGGTGTTTCGAGTGTTTAGTTACGAGCTTATACTGAAATTTCGGGATCTTTGTAGCAGAAGACAAATAAAGAAAATATTGATTACAACATCAAAGGGGAAATCTAGGATTCAGGTTATCCAATTCCAAACCATTTCAGATGCATAATTTCAAAGTGGCACTTCAATTATTTCATGTGCTCTGAGGTTAATATGCCTCCTGCAGATCCGTGCAATCTGACTATCGTCTCTGTATCTCACTCTCCATAACCTGAACTTCTAAGCGATATCCTTTCTGGTTGAGCATCTCCGTTCCCTTAGGAAATCCAGAACCCATTGTTGCGGGGTTCTCTCAGCTTGCTGGATATCTCTTGAGCTTTCTGCAGCCTTGCTTCTGCTCCTTCCATGCCCAATTGCTGCAGCCTCCACTGCACCGGCAGCAACTGCCCCTGCACCTGCGGCTCCATCAAGGAGGGATGAATCGGCCAGGTGGGCAAGTTCCCTGCTCAAATCCGGTATCATTTCTCCCATGCCAGCTGCTAGATGGGCTCCTATCTTGAGATTAAATGTTAGCAGTTTCATGAACTTTGTGGTGTAGGGTGCAAAGACTTCACGGTCCTGTTGTCAACCTGCATCAATTCACACCCCATTTGATCTTCAACGACATGCATTTCTCGTTGAAATTCGCACAATGTGTGCAGTCGAATAGCATTCATGCCGGGAACCATGTTGGTGATCAATCTCCTCGAGTAATTTTCTGTTCTAACAAAGTAGAACATATTCGGCACTTTCTTCGATTTGAACGTTGTATGTCACGAGGTAATTCACTTAGCGATGAAGCTCAGCAAGTAGTCTATGCTCGTAATATCTCAGTCCTTGGCTCTCCTGTTTCAAGTCTCTGATTTCTTGCTCAATGATCTTCAGCCTCTGCAAAACCGCTTCAACCCCCTTGGCGATTCCACCAAAAGTTGGATCAACTTTGTCAGGCTCGTCACTTGTGGATATTGTGTTCTCCGGGTTGCTCTCTGGTGGGATTTGCAGTTCTTGAGCAAGTTTGCATAGGTCATGATATCTCCGATGCAGCACTTCACGGAAGTCATCATCTGATAGGAGGTCCCAGGCCAAGTCAAAACCAGGTCTTAGGATTTGTCTTCCAGAATCTGAGATTGGATCCCAGGTGTGCTGGTAATCATACATGCTGTCTGCAGGAACAGAAAGTAATGCCTGATTTAATTGTTGCAACGAAACAAACTGCGTTTTCTGGTATCTGGGAGGGGTGAGATTTTGAACGCATTCTGGCCGTATGACATTTTCAGTTAAGGTGATACCGTTGCAGAGGCTATGAATTGCTGGAACTACAAGCTGCTGGATGACCCTTAGGGTTTCTGTCAGGTTCTTGGTGGAGCATGCGAGGACATCTATGTAGTAACGTAGTTGTCCTCCCAGTTCTACTCTGATATAGATTCATTGATATTTATGGAGATCAGGTACTTCTCTGGACTGTAAGATCGACTGTGAGCAATGTTCATCATATATTGTAGCTAAGGACTACTACATTGACTGGTATTGATGTTCGTGTTGTAAGAAACGCGCGTGCGCATGCGCACATGTATTACTAGAAACCAGAATAACTTGACATTTTATTCCAATGCAGTTATTGGAAAGATTGTATTAAAGTTGAGATATTCAAAGCAGATAGCTACGTATTTTATGAATTTGTGCTGAGGTTTGTTTTGGAAAATGAGACTCAATAAAATCCAAAATAATTCGAAGAAAAAAGTAAACGAAAATTGAAGAGCAAGTTAAAGGGAAGGATTAGGGAAATTCTTGCCTGTAATCGGGGAAAGAAGCTGGTTATGAGGAACATGTGGCTGGAATCATCACATTCAAGATGCCTCCCGGCATAGAGGCACTCCAGTCTGCTTAACTGCCATCTTTGTGGCTTTCCTCTTCCTTCTTCAAGAATGGAGGGTATCAACAGCAAAGAATTACGATATGATAGGTTTTGTTAGTAACATAGTTCCAGTTTAAGCATCATTCACACAAGATCACTTCCATCCAAGTTCTCAAATACCTTCGAACCCATTCCAGGAATCGGACTCTGCAAGCTTCCTCTTAGAATCTTCTCCAAATCTTTCTTGCTGATGAATCCATTATTCTCATTGGAGTTTTGGTTTCTTACATCAAGTCTTATTAGTTGGCCAAGCACCTCACCGCAGAACCACACAATCTAAGATCAGAAACCTGAGCTCATAAATAAATTACCTCTCCTATGTGATGAAGGCAAGTAGCAACAACCCGTCTCCTCATTTCCACCTTCTCTTTGTTATTGTGTCTTGATCGAATTCTTGGTGATGGAACCTTTACTTGGCATAGCTCGTTGAACTCCTTCCACCCCATCGCAGGCTTGTTGTAGTTCTCGGATCTCCAATCTGATAATATTTGTGTCAGATCGTTGCACAGCTGATGGATTCTTGGGACTCTTTGGAGAACTGTCTTGCTTGTCTTTAGAAGGCGGTGAGTGAGCTTACTCACTGATGCCAAAGATCTTGCATCAACTGTGAACACTGTCGGGTAGAAGTCAACAAATCCTTGGAACTTGTCTCGCAATTTCTGAATCGAGTTCACAGCAGCCTGTAAGTTTTTTGAAGGTTTGATGGATTTTGTACTAGTGCGTGAGTACGACTGTGACATTTGGGAGCATGCATTGCTGCACTCCTGTTCTACAGTTTGAGACTATGAACCTGAGCCAGTACTGGAGGTCCTCTTCTATCTCCATTGAGTTTTTCGATTCTCTGTTGTTCGTTTTCCTGAGTAAACTGGATACGATGACAAGAATGACGCAATGCCATGCCCGGGAACATGAGATCATGGAGACAATAGAATTCATGCTGACCAACAAGATTCCATCTCGAAATCTTTGTGTTGTCATCATCTTTGAAAGTCTTTATCTTCATTCCAACTGTTTTAACAGCTTGCTCAACTGGGTTCACTAGAGATCGTACTTGGTCCATGTACGGAATCTTTGAAGAAGAGAAACTCTGTGATATTGAATTACACAATGTAGTCTTACCTGAAAGTCGAAACCCAAAAAGTTTTTAGGAGATGTCATGTACTTAAGCCAATTCAATTTTTAAACAAAAGTTTCACAGTTACCTGCATATTCTTGCCCACAGAAGAACACTCTACAACTTTTCAATACTGGAAGTGGCATGGCTTTAAGCAAATCCATTTCTGGTTCAGCCTTCCCATTCTGCCCTAATCTTTAATGGACCGCATCGGTCTTTCCTGAATTTTGCAGCGGTGTTCTTGCGAGATCAATACTTTCGAGCCAAGGATTTACCTGTAATGTCTCCATGATTGCCTGCAGTACCAGCTCTCCTTGAACACCGTTGCAGCCCTGTAACGATAAGTGTCTCAAGCTGGCATTTTTCTCCAAGCTTTTGAAGAGTTTAACAAAATCATCGGGCCTTAAATTTTCATCATCGTATATCCCTAACCGCGTTAAACTTTCGTTGGTTGGCAGCATCTGTAAAATGGTTACAAGTCCCTCCCTCCCAATGTTGGCTCTTCCACCCCCAAGTGTTACCGCTTTTAAAGTAATGTTTGCTTGATATTGCAAGGCAGAGAACCTGCTCAAAGGGCAGAGTAAATGCTCAACTCCAATGCCTCCAAACGTGTTTCCATCAAAATACAAGCTCTCCAAGCTCTGGTTTTTGAAGAGTCCAGCTGCTACATACACAACTTCCGTCCAGTCAGGTCGAGTGACTGACAGTTGAGTTCCACCCGAGAGCGCAGGCAACCCTGCAAGCACCCTACAGATCAAGCCTGTAAATTCTAAATGTGCTGTTTTCGGGTAGAAATTCAGCCACCTTCGAACTTCTTTCTCCGTTTTCTCCACTCCAAACATGGACTTGCATAGTCCTATTTATAGCTAAAACTGCAGAAACAAGTGGAGTTGCAGTGATTGAATTCGAGTGAAAAATCATCAACACCTTCAGAGTTGAGTTCACTTCAATCATCTTCGAGAGCTCCTCTGCGCCTTTCGACCCAATTGAGTCTTCCCATATCTGCAACTCCTCCAAGCTCTCATTCACCTTAAGAGAAGAAGCAAGAAATGCAGCTCCAGCAGACCCGATGCCTGATTCCGAAAACATAATCTCTTTGATTACTCTATCCCTCTTCACAATCTCACACAACTCAGCCAAGCATTGTGTGCCAAATCTGTTTCTCCTCAACACCACTTGCTTGATGCTCAAACTACGCTCAAGCAACGCCGAAAGCTCGCAAACCTGCTGCACTTCCCGGTCGACCTGGTGAAACTCCAAGTTCCTCAAAAATTGGTTGGTTTTGGATGTCGCTAAAACTGCGACCCAGAAGCCATTGGAGATCTTTGAGATTGTTCTGGCTTGTTGCCATTGCTGTAACAAAAAGAAAATGGCCAAAATATTTGTTTTGTGATGATTATGTCAGGATCAAGATCATATCAGTGACATTGTTGATAACTGTTGTGTAAGTTAATAAGAATTTGTAGTAAAATAATTGGCAAACCGCGTATTCTTTATTAGGTGTAAGGGTGCAACTTTTGCCTTTTATGATTCATATATTCTCAACTTCTACATCAGGGTATGTTGCCTCTAAGCCATCTTGTTTCAGAAGGTGTAACGTGAACAATTGTCTCCTTGTTTTGCACTCTGTGCATGGCTAGCCATACGAGGGAGAACAACTTACATAACATAGCACACCATCATGTGATGTTTCGTGTAAATGAATTAAGGAAGATTGACAAGAATTTACATATGTATTTACTTCATTAACATGGGACACTACTGTAATAGTGTACCAGTGTCATATTAATCCTTCTCCATCTGAGAAGGTCATGTCTGGATAACCTACTATTTTGTGGGAAGGGATATAATATGCGGTAGCTACCACCGCATAATCGATCCGCTATGCTCCACTGTTATGTCGAGATAATTTCGAATCCTGAATCTAGTCTAGTCCTACACATTATCCTACCCAACTTTACCACTAGGCTAACCCCGGTTGCTTAATCAATCTATATAATTTAATGTGGAAAAATCTAGGCAAATCACTAGCAAGGGCCAAGCATACAACATAGGAAAAGACAGGTTTTGAGGGCAATGACAACTTTATTGACATTTTGAGCTGCGAGCAATGCTTCTTTTTCTCTTTTTTTCCTTTCCAACTGAAAAGAACAAAGGAATCCTATACAGCACAAGAAAAAGGTGAGTGAGTGTTGGGGGGACAAATAGAAATCTTACGTGATTTCCAATCATTGGGACTCTACCGTTTAGCTTCAATTAAGTTCATCAGGGAAAGCACAGAAAATATAAACCGCGCACTGTTTTTCTCCTGCACGCCCTTATTTGTTGATGCTCTTTAATTCGCCTTTGATTTAAATCTAAGGGCCAGAAACCAACGAAGAGTGAGCAAGAGGAGAGGAGAAAATGAGCGTCGAAATTGCTTCCCTAAAATTATTTACATTTTCCACAGAATTGAGAAGAAACAGAAAATAGTATGAGAAAAACGAGGAGAAAACAATTGAACTTAAAAACAATGAATCAAAATGTTAAGTAACTTATTTGATTGGGGTTACCCCAGTTGGGAGTCCCTCTATTGTTTCACACTAGTAAATCAGAAAATCTCACATACAATCTGAGAGAAAAAGCAAATCCCAGAAGAAATATAACAACCAACAACTTCGCCAGGCTAACAGAAACGAAACAAAATGAAAGAAAACCCGAAATTCAGAAAAATCAATTGCTCTATCTCTTTCGACAGACTAATGCTGGCTCGTCCCACCGGAGATGCAAGGTACATTAATTGAAACCGTCTTCCTGAGTATGTATCCCGCAATCTGATGCTACACCTCAATCGAATTTGAAGAAAGGAACCTAAGATTTCGAGGAACAAAAGCAAATCCCAAACCTTGACAGAAATTTCCATGTAACTGCTTTCTCTCTGAATGTGTATACTTCCAAATCAAGGAACCTCGTTAGAACTATATCAGTTTCCTTATAAGCTGAAAATCTTAATAAGGGAGACGTATAATATTCACAACCTTCAACGTTTGACTGGTTTCAGTTCACCTACCATCACCTCTTCATACCCAAACAAATCACCTAAGCAGCAACTCCTGAAGTACATATTATCAAAGAAGAAAGAACAGAAAACAATGTGAATTCGATGAAAATAACGTCTAACTATTAGCATACAACTAATTTGACAAGTTAAAAGAGAAGCATTAAAAAATCTTTGTATCTGTTACATATAATTTGGACAACTTCAACGTGCATGACCGTTAATGGAAACTCAATTAACGTCATCCATATCAATTTTCAAAAATTTAGGTTTGGCTGCTGGAATGTTATCTTATCTCTTGCATACATGAATGTGAACATGAAGAATGTTGTGGAATCAGTGTTATTAGTATGACATAGAAAAGGGGCTGTAGTTTTCTATCTTGTGTGTAAAGTTTAAACATATGTAACTTTCATATGAATCATCCGCAATCGAGAAAGATAAATCTTTTATATTCAAGAAAAGAGTTGTTCATTTGGAATTACCGTGTTCTCTATAAATTTCAGTTATAAGGAGATAGTTACCTCTATTTGGTTGTGTACTGGTAACGTTGTAACCTCCAATATATCCACCAGAACTTTTGGCTGTGACATCTGCAGGTAAGTCGCTCAGCCCATAACCAAACGTGCTAGAACCATCTGGATCAGGACTGCTAGAGCGCCAAGTTGAGTCGCCATAAACTGAACCGTTCTGGTACAAGTCCCCATAAAAGCCCTCATAACCAACAGTTGATCCGGGAAATGAAGGCATTGGGGCTATACCAGTGCCACTGTTTCTTCCATATCCTCCTCCTCCCAACCCAAAGCTGCTACCTCCACTTCCATAACCATTGGCACTATTATAGCCAGAATCACTGCCTCTACCTTCTGTTGAAAAAGAATTAGCACCCCAATTTGAACCATTGTTTCCAATCATAACTTCAAAACCTCCATTTGCAGAGCTCAAGTAGGCCCCGGTACTGGCAGGGTTCGAGTTATTGTTGATGCCACTATTTCGCCAGACACTCCGAGTAGTTGAGTTGACTACAGGACTGCTCCTTCCATTACTGGCATTATATCCAATAGGGGTACTATACCTGTTTGAATTGCCACTATAAAAGGGGCTCAACATCCGTGCATATCCTAGACTACTGCCAAAGTTGGAATTTCCGCCATAGGTTGGGCTCAACCCTGGCTCCATATTCACACCTATTCCATATCCAGAAGTGCCAAATGGAGACAACCCACTACGACCACTAGAGATTGGATTGAACCTGGTGTCCATGTTAATGCCAAAACCTCCGATTGGGCTCGTATTATAACCCTGAGCATAGCTGTTAAGCAAACTATTGGTCCTACCCGGACTATAGTTGTATCCTATCATAGGGCTCCTGCTGGGTCCTGGGGATAGCTCCTTAGGGACTGCCCTCTTGACCTCAACCATCTTACCATTGAGTTCATGAAATGTTTTATGCAGAACTCTGTCAACAGCCTCCTCCGAGTCATAAGTGATAAATCCAAAGCCTCTTGGCCTTTGAGTGTTGTGATCATACATTACTACAACATCAGTGACTGTACCAAATTGATCAAAGTACTTCTTAAAGTCACTCTCGGTCACTGTGGATGCTAAACCTCCAACAAAAATCTTTTTTGTGCGTCCAGGACCCGGGGAACCATTGACAACCCCGGTTCTGTTTAAAATGTGCTGATCCTCCTTAGGAACAGCCTTCTTTGCTTCCACCTAAAATTGAAAACAACAAACTTAACAAAATTATTAGTGCCATCCGAAGTTTGCGTGTTGCAGATTCCAAATAACCAAATGCAATTTGAATTGATTGACTCAAATCTAGTGAGAATACAGATAATCGAGCTAAACGGTTTTGTTTCGTTAACCATAAATGCGAACTAAACGTCATGTCTATGAGAATATGATCCTTACTAAAAATACAAGTCTATAGGACAAATTGCAGCACTGCAACTAAAATCCTACAACAGAATTGACATAAAGATAGATCAGAAGCGATACTCACTGTGCGGCAATCGATCATGTGCTTATCCATGACAACTCTTTCTGCAACCGCAGGATCCGCAAAGACAACAAACCCGAATCCACGAGCACGACCGGTTGCACGATCTCTCATGATCACAGCCTCCACCACCTCTCCATACTTCCTGAAATATTCCTTGAGCCGTTCCTCATCTGTGTCCCAGGAAATCCCACCAATGAAGAGCTTCCCATGATCTGGTTCCATCTTTTTCTGCAACAAAACATCACAAATCCGACCACCTAATTCAATTCTACTGAAAAAAATGACACACTTAGAAACATATGCAATTCAATCTGAATTGAAAATCCGCCAAAGAACTTCATAATTCAACAGGAAACGGCAAACTTTTCATCGTTAATAAATCTGAAAAGACTCTGATAATCGAAAAAATGGAAACATAGAGATCAAAACGTGCATGAGAACAAGACATTACCTTGTCCAAAATTCAGACAGAAAACCCGGATAGTGCTCTGATTGAAACAACAATTAGGAAACGTCAAATCCAATCTTGGAGCATCAGATCCTTCATGAAACAATCAGAACAACAAAGTGGATTTCCTAAACAAAAAAAAGAAAAAAATAAAAAAATTGAGCGGAGCTGTTGTGGATCAGAAAACCAGACAGACCCAACAATTCAGAAAACAAGATGAACAAAAAAAATCAAAGAAGTTGAAAACCTTTACCATTTGAGGAGGACCCAGATGAGAAAAAAAATGAAAACTAAGATCCAAGGAGTAGGATTGGAATATATGTAATGAAAAAAACAGAGGAGGATGTGGTGGTCATCCTCTCTATTTCTCTCTTTTGCTATTCTCTGTCTCGTGGCTATTCCACTCCCTGCCTTATAAGTATATTTAAAAATTTTAAATAATAAAAAAGAAATGGGGAATTTGGAGGAGCTTCAGATAGGTAAGGGGTAAGGGACAATTTTTATAAATAGACTGACAATCCACTGGTCTAAGAATATTTGGAGGAGCCAAAGAAGGGAAGATGATGACAGAGAGGAGGTTTCTTTTGCTCGAAGAAATTTAAAAACCAAAAAACAAAATTAAAGTAAGGAAAATGTTGCATTGTTGTACTATACTCACCACATGCTCTTAAGACAAATTATAGAGCATTCAAGTACAGTTGCTTGACTTCTTTTAAGGTCTTTTTTAAGAAGTATACGATATTTATTGATTAGAAAAATGAATAAGGACATAGTTGAGAATTCAGTGCATTATAGAGGTTTCGATAAATTTTTTTTTTGGAGATTTTGACTGATCAAAGGAAAAAAGAATGTACTACACGTAAGTTACCTAAGTTTATAAATTATAGCAATCTTGAAATAACATATAATCAATTAAATCAGGAATTCCTAGAACCAAATCAAATCATTTCCCACCGATAGTTCGAAGCATGCGATTGCAAGTAAGCACCAAACCTAACATTAGACATTTGTATTTTGGTGCCCTTAAAACATGACACTTAGTAGTACAATCTAATAGTATTCTTGTTCACTTGTAAGTGAGAGATCTTATACCCTTTTCCAGCAAAAAGCTCTCCCTCTTCCAACAAACCCTAGCCGTCACCCCCTTCGCCGCCGGCCTTTGGCTATGGTGGGGGGCTGGTGGCAGCCTCTCCCCTCCATTTCCTAGCTCTTCCTCCCTTCCTTCCCCCATCTACCCTTTCTCAGCCATCCCCCTCCCCTTGCCATTCTCGTTTCTTCCCACCACCTTACCCCGACCCCTCCTTCCCGACCCTTCACTTCCTTATCTCCCCTCCCTTGCTTCTCTCCCACCATTTTGGGTGTAGATATACATGGATCTATGCCCTATAGCCTGGCATGGGCCTTGCCTGTTCAACATTTTCTTCGATTGGCGCTCGTTTCCCAATGTGGGGTTTAAATCTGTGCTGCAGGTGGGCTGGATCCCCCCTCTTCAACTCGGTTTCCATGGTGGTGTCTCCCTCATCGATGACTTCAATGATCTCCGCTCTGGAGGTTCGGCTTGGTCTGGGAGCTTAGCAAGTTCGTCTCGTTGAGGCTCGGCTCGGCTTTAGCGTCTTGGTGCGGCTCTGCTTGGCTTGAGCGTGGACGCCAGCGTCCCACAGTCCGGATTTTGTGGGTGATCTTGGCCTAAGCACCTCGGTCCCCCTGCTTTTGAGTTGTTCATCGGATATTTCTCGGTGTAGTTTAGTTCCTGTTGCTCTTGTGCACCGCGGTGATGCTGGTGTTTTGGCTAATTTGGTTTTCGCCTTTGTGCGTTGTTATTGTGAGTCTCGTCTGCTAACAATGACTTTGTTGTGCATGGTCTCGCACTTTTGCGATGATTTTTTGTGGCCTCGCTATTCAGCGATGACCGTTGTGTCTACCACTATCTCTCTGTTGTTGCTATTGTCTATTGTGACAGATCTATACTGGTAGTTTTGTGCGCTTGGCGACTGTGTGATTGAACTTGTGGATGTCTACTAGGGGTTTAATGTTATTTGTCTACTTTGTGCAAATTATGTGGACACCTTATGAGATTTATGTGTAAGAGATGTACTCTAAATGTGAGTGAGAGCTTTAATATGGTATATACGTGTTCTGATATGTAAGTAATCAGACAAATATTAGTATTGGACTAAATATGTTTAATTCTAATCAATTATTATGAGGAAAATTAAATGAACTCGTTTTGAATTAAGAAGTGATTAAGACCTCTTAGGAAACTCGTTGTAACCGACTCCATGATAGGAGTGGTTACCAACACATATGTGCACATCTTTGGCCTCTTTTTCCCATGTTAACGTGTTCAATACACGCTCGTCTTATTGAGGGCAAGAACTTAAAAGAAAGAAAAGATCGAAGCACGTATTCATGATTTTTGCTGGTACGAGCTGATATTGATTAGAGTTTACTTCAAATTAGACGTACTGACCAGTAGAGCGTGGTTTAATGACTTTATTGATTTCGAAGTTGCTCAGTAATGGTGTATATTTAATGTTTTCATTATGTGTTCTTAAAGTAATACACATTTCCAGAAATTACCATGCAACAAGAAGAAGTTTGACTATCGCCGCATAAATTAATTTATTTTTCAGATAAGTAATGCTACATTTATCACATATTTGTATAATTATTTGTAATATCTTTTTAATAGAAATATGGCACACTAACACATGTGGGTCTCATCTCTATTAGATGGATAATACAAATACGTGGTAAAAATAATATTTTTGTTTTCTGAATAAGTCTACTCATTTTCCAAAACTAATTTTAGTAATCGACACTCTAATTAGAATCAAGAATGTGAGATCTACCGACTACCAACTCTCCATGAGACACTTAATTCATTGGAAAATTAACCTTTGAGGTATAACATCACCATTCAAACTCAATGAACTTTTGCTGGCATTGTCTCTCAGAATTTTTCTTGATATTATTATTATTATTATTATGTGCTCTCCAAAGTCGTGATTTTCTTTAGTAGAGCAATATCCTACTCTAAACAATGGGAAATTAGATTTAAGTCACCATATGAGTCATCCATAATAATTAGGTTTTCAACTTGTCGTTTAAGTACGTTGAATCTGAGATATTCACTTACAAATGAAGTGATGACATAAATACTGATTAGTCGCTTTGCATAGTGATGAGCCGCTGTTGTAATACTTTCAATTTCTCAAACAACCGACCCTAGTAAAGAAAACATTTCCAAACATGAATACCGAGGAGGTTGAACATGTCGTTATAGATCAAGGAAGCATGAAATGTCCTATTTGTGGCCTTTTTTGTTCTTTTTTTTTTCTTTGGGCAATACCGAGTAGGAGGCCTTTGTTAATTTGTTCGTGAGTGAGTTATATACAGTATGTAGTGGAGAGAGGACCACATGCATTCCATGTGTCATGTGATTCTAAAGAAAGATATGAGCCAAAAATCAAGCATATCCTGATTATCCATTTATTTATTTGTCTATGGAATAATGGACGAAAAGATAGGAGTCGACGTGACCACACATAAGATCAACCATTCAACCTCATGATCGATCGATATCAAAACTGAAATTCCATGTGATTGCATACAAACATAAAGGTGGCATTTACATGTATAGAGACATGAAAGTTGACCTTGCTGGTCACTACAAGAAAAATGAGCTTTGGGTACAAAACAAAGGGCACAATTGAAATTTTTGTGTCTATTTGACCACCAAAAGGCTGAAACAATTATCATTCCATAGAAGGCACCATCTATATATGGTGCCCAATGTTAAAAAAAGAGAGACACAAAACAGTAATGGGCACAGAAGCCGTGCCGAGTAGGGTTAGATGACAACTTTTTTACTGAAGATGGGCACAAAAAACATTTTGTGCCTATAAAATATGTTTGTCAGCAATGCTGTATGTCCATCCAGCCTTGCATGTGTCAGATTTGGAATTTTTTTTATTAATTTACAAAATCATGACAAAGGTTATTGTGCCCTCTAGTTTAATATATTTAAATAAAAAGAAAGTTTTGTGTCCCTACATATTTACTTTTGTGTTGAAAAGATTGGTGGGTAATGAATGCCCACAATACATTGGTAGAAGTTTTCAATGCCCATGCAAAGTGAAATTGAATTTGTAAATGCATGGAGGTTGTATTGTCAAAGGAAGTGCTGTAAACTTCAATGCGCAGTTAATGCATCAATTTGGAGTTACTCTATAAATAGAGCACTCCGTATACTTTCAAGTGATAGAAAAATATAAAAAGAAGAGAACGAGAGAAAAGATCAATAACATCATCTATTCCTCCGTCTTTTATTTGTTATCCTCTTGTGCTATAGTTTCAGTGTGATATTTTACACCTGCTTTACTTCATTCACTAAAATGTTATCTCTCTAACTTTGACTTATTTATAACACGTTATCAGCACGAGTCTCTAAATATAATTATTCTCTCATCTCTCTTCACCGAACGAAAGAAAGAAAAAAAAAAGTTTCCTCTAAGGTTTTTACTGTTCATCTTCTTCCTCTGCCTCAACTGCGTGGTATACCCTCACGACGAACTGTTTGCTTCATGCTTGCTCTTAGTTCTCAACCTAACAATTACATACATCTTTGATTTCTTGTTTGGTTTGGATATTGATTACTAACTCAGTGTTTATTTATGTTAATTTTACTGCAATCCAAGATTTTTGGTATAATCGTCCATCTTGAACTGCAAATTTATTCTTACTGCGATTCAAGACGGTGCGGTATCATCACCTATCTTGGACTGCATATTTAATTTTACTACAAATTTTAGTTGGAGTGATATAATCGCCCACCCTACCCTGCATATTTAAATTTACCTGCTGTTTAATTTCATTGCAATTTTAGGTGGTGCGGTATAATCGCCTACATTGCTCTACGTATTTAAATTTTCCTGCTACTTGAGTGTTGCGGAATAATCGCCCATTCTATGTTACATTATTTCAATGAGAATGGTGCGGTACAATCGCCCTTCTCATTCACCCTGAAAATCTCGAGCCAGAAGTTTCGACTGTTTATCATTTTGGCCTGAAGATCAAAATGAAAAATTTGTAAGAACCAGAAGTTCTAACATCAAATTCCTCCAGGAATACATAGTATTGCAAGTTCTTACACATCTCATTTTCTTTCAGAAAAGAAAATGGCAAACTTGGCGAAGCTTGAATTTGCTGCCCTAGATATTACTGGGAAGAATTACCTGACCTGGGTACTAGATACCAAGATCCATCTGGAAGCAGAGAATGTTGGAGATACGATTAGGGAAGAGAGCAGCTCATCCTCTCAAGATCGAGCAAAGACCATAATTTTCATTTGTCGCCATCTTGATGAGGCGCTAAAGAGCGAGTACTTAACGGTTGAAGATCTGTTAGCTCTCTGGAATGCCTTGAGAAACAGATACAATCACCTAACAAGGGTGATTCTTTCAAGGGCCCGCCATGAGTGGACTCATTTGAGGATCCAAGACTTCAAGTCAGTGGCAGAGTGCAATTATGCGTTGTTCAGAATTACCTCTCAAATGAAGCTTTGTGGGGATACTATTACTGAGGAATATATGCTGGAAAAGACTCTCAGCACATTTCATGCCTCTAACGTGCTCCTGCAATAGCAGTATAGAGCGCGAGGCTACACTGAGTACAACCAGCTGATATCTGTGCTCTTAGTAGCTCAACAGAACAATGAGCTCATGATGAAAAACCATCATTCCCGACCTACTGGATCTGCACCATTCCCAGAAGTGAATGCTGCTTCCCTCGAAGTGAACACCACATCCTTTGGTGGTGATAATCATAAACGAGGACGTGGCCACAAACGAGGTCGGTGGAACAGGAAAGGCAAGAACCATGGAGTTCAGTTTCACAACCAGGTTCCGAGGCATAATTCAGGCCCGAGCTTCAAAAATATGAATCGCCACAAATGCAAAGGTCATATGAACAATGCTCCCAGGAACGCTGAAAGAGCCTGCCATAGGTGTGGTAGCAATGGGCATTGGGCGTGTACTTGTCGTACCCCAAAACATCTGGTGGATTTGTATCAAGCCTCCCTCAAGGAGAAGAGTGTCGAGACCAATTTTCTCGACTAGGCTAGACCAATGAATATACTTGATCCAGTGTTGGACTTATCAGGGCAGTTAAACACAACTAACCTAGATGTTCCAGACTTTATTGTGGAAAAGGGAAATGAAGTATACCGATCTGATTGAATCATTGATGTATTTTTATTATGCTGAACTTGTAGTATTTCAGATTCAATAAAAATGGCAAGTAAATTTCTTGTTATAACTTGCTTTTAACTCTGATTCTCTTACTCAGAGAGCATGGATAAAAACTGTGGTTATTCTCAGAACATGAGAAATGGCGGAGATATTTGTCTTGCAGACAACGCAACCACACATACAATACTTCGTGATCGAAAGTATTTCTCAAGCTTAATACTTACAAGAGTAGGGGTAACAACAATATCAGGACCTTCAGATGTAATTGAAGGCTCAGGGAAAACCCAGATTATGCTACCAAATGGAACAATATTTTCCATACAGAATGCATTGTATGCTACTCGATCTACTCGAAATTTGTTGAGTTTCAAAGACATATGTTTAAATGGATACCACATTGAAAAGAAAAGTGCAGAAAATGTGAAGTATCTATGCATTACCTCCAATGATACCCAGAAGCGCATATTGGAGAAGTTGTGTGGTTTGTCGAGTGGATTGTACTATACATACATAAAGACAATTGAATCACATACTGTCATGAACCAGAAGTTCATTGATTAAAAGGTTTACATGCTTTGGCATGACCGTCTGGGTCATCCTGGATCCACCATGATGCGTAGGATCATTACCAACTTTAATGGACATTCATTAGTGAGCAGACACATTGCTATCTAAAATGATAACCCTTGCAAAGCTTATTCTTAAGGGAAGTTGGTAATTAGACCATCACAACTAAAGGTTGATGCTGAATCCCAATCATTTCTGCAAAGAATTCAAGGGGATATTTGTGGGCCTATTCAACCATCTTGTGGACCATTTCGATATTTTATGGTTTTGGTTGATACATCTACCCGATGGTCACATGTTTGTCTCTTGTCTACTCGGAATGTAGCCTTTGCGAGACTTCTTGCTCAAATAATTAAGTTACGAGCACAGTTCCCAGATTATCCTATTAAGTCAATCCGACTTGATAACGTTGGTGAATTTACGTCTCAAATCTTTGATGATTATTGCATGACATTGGGCATTGATGTTGAACACCCTGTTCCTCATGTACATACTCAAAATGGTTTAGCAGAATCATTGATCAAGCGGCTTCAGTTAATAGCTCGCACACTGCTTATGAAAACCAAATTGCCAGTCTCTGCATGGGAACATGCCATCTTACATGTTGCATCATTGGTTCGATTGAGACCTATAGCCAACCATCAATACTCCTTAGTACAACTCGTGTTTGGACATCAGCCAAACATTTCACATTTACGAGTTTTTGGTTGTGCTGTTTATGTGCCTATTGCATCGCCACAACGCACTAAAATGGGACCTCAGTGTAGACTGAGAATTTATGTGGGTTTTGATTCACCATCCATCATTAGATATTTGGAACCTTTGACAGGTGATATGTTTACAGCTCGTTTTGTTGATTGTCACTTTGATGAGACAGTCTTCCTGTCGTTAGGGGGAGAAAAGACCGTTCCAGAATAACGAAAAGAACTGACATGGGTTGTTCCCACCTTGTCTCATTTTGATCCTCGCAGTATTCAATGTGAAAATGAAGCGAAAATGATCGTTCATCTTTAAAGCATTGCCAATCAAATGCTAGATGCATTTAATGATGCTATGAAAGTGACAAAATCACCTATACCAGCTGCAAATGCACCTGCCAGAATTGATGTCCCTGTTGGACAAAATAAAGTGGCAGCGAATGATTCATCTGGTGCACGCCTGAAGCGTGGTAGACCCCCAGGTTCAAAAGATTCAGCCCCTCGAAAGAGAAAGTCGAGGGCACAACTGAATCCAAATGAAATCATTCAGGAAGAGAAAATGAATGAAAAATCCATAATTCATGATTCTGGACTTCTAGAAAAAGAAAATGTCCTTGATGAGACACATGTCCCTGAAGAGACAGAAGTACATGAAAGCAAAGAAATCTCCATAAATTATGCATGTACAAATGAATTGTGGGATTGGAATGAAATAATCATCGATGATATGTTCACATTCGCAGTAGCCACTGAAATCATCTTAAGTGATGATATTGAGCCCCGCTCTGTTGATGAATGCAAACAGAGACATGATTGGCCTAAGTGGAAAGAAGTAATCCAGTCAGAATTAAATTCCTTGGAAAGGCGGAATGTTTTTGGACTAGTAGTCTAAACCCCGCCTAGTGTAAACCTCGTGGGTTACAAATGGGTATTCACAAGGAAATGCAATGAGAAAAATGAGATTGCAAGATATAAAGCACGACTCGTTGCACAAGGCTTTTCTCAAAGACCTGGAATTGATTGTGAGGAGACATACTCTCTTGTAATGGATGCAATTACGTTCCGTTACTTAATAAGTTTAGTGGTTTCAGAAAGACTTGACATGCGACTTATGGATGTCATCACTGCGTATCTATATGGAGAATTAGATACTGACATATATATGAAAGTCCCAGAAGGACTTAAGTTGCCTGAAACAAGTAACAAACCACGAGGTATGCTCTCGATCAAATTAAGGCGATCATTGTATGGGCTGAAACAATTTGGACGAATGTGGTATAATCGTCTTAGTGAGTATTTGATCAAAGAAGGGTATATCAACAATGTCATTTGCCCTTGTGTGTTCATTAAGAAATCCAATTATGGATTTGCTATAGTGGCAGTATGTGTTGATGATATGAATCTAGTTGGAACTCCTGAAGAGCTCAATAAAACTGCTGAATATCTGAAAAGCGAATTTGAAATGAAAGACCTTAGAAAAACAAAATTTTGTCTCGGCCTGCAAATCGAGCATTGTGCTAGTGGAATTTTGATCCACCAATCAGCTTACATTGAAAAAATTCTGAAGCAATTTGGTATGGACAAGGCTTATCCACTCAGCACACCAATGGTCGTTCGTTATTTGGACATTAAGAAAGATCTATTATGTCCAAAAGAAGATGATGAACTGGTCCTTGGTCCAGAAATACCATGTCTGAGTGCAGTAGGTGCTTTGTTGTATTTAGCACAATGTACTAGACCAGATATAGCTTTTTCAGTTAACTTGTTAGCAAGGTATAGCTCTGCTCCAACAATTCGCCATTGGAAGGGTATCAAAGATGTATTGCGATACCTTCGTGGGACAACAGACATGGGTCTCTTCTACTTAAAGAACTCCACAAATGACCAGGTCCTTGTTGGATATGTAGATGCTGGTTTTCTCTCTGATCCACATAAAGCCCGCTCACAAACTGGATATGTGTTTAAGAATGGAGATACAGGAATCTCATGGCGCTTAACCAAGCAAACATTAGTTGCTACATCTTCAAATTATTCAGAAATACTTGCTTTACATGAAACAAGTCGTGAATGTTCTTGGTTAAGATCAATGATCTATCATATCCGGAATTCATGTGGTCTAACTTCGAAGACAGACAATCCAACTGTCATCCATGAAGATAATGCAGCCTGTGTTGCCCAAATGAAGGAATGATTCATCAAAGGCGATAAGACTAAACACATATCTCCAAAGTTTTTCAGTGCACATGAGATTCAGAAGGCTAAAGTTATTGAAGTCAGACAAATCCGTTCGAATGAAAATCTGGCAGACTTGTTCACCAAATCTCTACCAAAGTGCACGTTTCAGAAGTTAGTGCAAAGTATCGGATTACGTCGACTTACCAAACAACTAAATTTGGAGAATGCGGAATCAGGGGAGATACATATCAGGGGGAGCATCCATAATACATGCTTGTTGTACTTTTTTTCCTTCGATTAGGATTTTTCCCACTGGGTTTTTCTTATCAAGGTTTTAACGAGGCAACATAAGCATACTTGACACTATATCAATGATCCAAGAAAAGTTGTACTCTTTTTCCTTCGCTATGGTTTTTTCCCACTGGGTTTTTCCAAGCAAGGTTTTAACAAGGCAACTCATGTTGATATGTGGGCATTCAAGGGGGAGTGTTGAAAAGACTGGTGGGTAATGAATGCCCACAGTACATTGGTAGAAGTTTTCAATGCCCATGCAAAGTGAAATTGAATTTGTAAATGCATGGAGGTTGTATTGTCAAAGGAAGTGCTGTAAACTTTAATGTGCAGTTAATGCATCAGTTTGAAATTGCTCTATAAATAGAGCACTCTGTATGCTTTCAAGTGATAAAAAAAATATAAAAAGAAGAGAACATGAGAAAAGATCAATAACATCATCTATTCCTCCGTCTTTTATTTGTTATCCTCTTGTGCTATAGTTTCAGTGTGATATTTTACATCTGCATTACTCCATTCATTAAAATGTTATCTCTCTAACTTTGATCTATTTATAACATTTTGGGATTTTTATGGGGCAAGTAAGGAAACCAAAAGAGGTTTGTATTGTACCTGCATTCAGATTTCAGATAGGATAAGTTAAATACATTTATAAAAAATATGAAAAACTTAAAAAAATCTCTCTTCCCTTCACAAACGTCTAACTCCTCTATCTCCCATTTTCCTTCTCCTCCCTTCCCCTTTCGTCATCTCTCTCTCTCTCTCCTTCTCTTTCACGCAAGCCGTCCACCGGTCACCAACGACCGTCAAATTAAACCTCCAGAATCCTCTTCACGTCCTCTTTCCAACCCCCAAGTTAGTTTCTACAAATTTTTAGCCGAATTTCGTCAATTTCATATCTAAGAAGCGGTGGCCGCGGATTTTCCGACAAATTTTTGGCCAAACCTGTCGGAATTGGACCTCGACCCAAGAGGTAAATATGATCCTCTCATTGTGGGCTGTCCTCCACTGTAAGTTCTTTTCCAAAATAAAAAATTTTAGTTTTGGGGTCATTTCTAGATTTCGAATTTTAAATCCATTTTCTGTATGCATGTCAAAGATTGGGACGAGGAAGGTAAATCAAGTTTGTTTCCAACCTGGGCCGAGAAGAATTAGACCAACCCACGTATGGATTTTTTTTTGCTTAAATTCATCCTAGTATCACAAGTAGCTTATGGAAGTTTATGGAAGAGCTTATGGAAGTTTATGGAAGAGCTTATGAAAAGATTCACATCCGTTTTACTCGTTTAAACTTGAAGTAGTTAATTGTCTTATTTTCGTTTGGGGCGTCTGGTTCCACTTTGTTGTCCTGGAATGCATGACGGTAGTTGATGATGTGCTGTGCATGTGGGTAACCTGTAAATTTGAAGTGTTCATATATAGTACAAATATGTTCTATTTGCCATCAAGCTAAGAATGCCCCTCATAATGTTTGGTTATAACTTGTAAGTATATATTTGTGTCTGATTTGTGGTTCTCATAAAATTATACAAAATTTACAATATTGTATGTTTACATGCAATTTCTCTATGTGCATGAACACTTATGTGGAGGGGGTTGGTCGGGTTTGGGAAGATCGGTGGATGTAGAGCCTGAATCGGAAATCGCGTTGGTAAAATCAGGTAATCTTTTTCTAAGATTTTTCAATTTTAATGTGTTTTAGTTTCTAGGTAGTACTTTGTTTTAGTATTTCTTGTTTCAAATTCATGATCGCTGACTGGTGTTTATGTGGTAATTAAGTTATGTAAATCTTCATTTCTTGACTGATTTTAACTGGGTTTCTTTTGGGGAAGTTTCAATTTGACTATAGAAGATATTCCCTAATTTTTTTGCTCAGATCTGACTCTGATTTAGGTAATTTACATTAGGTTTCTTTTGGGGAAGTTTCAATTTGACTATAGGATAACGTCATTATCATTGAATGTGAAAATTTGTCAATGTCTTACAGTTAATTGTGATGCCCATGACGAGATGTGCATTTTTTTTTCCATTACACTTACGTGTTATGTCAATTAAACTCCAGACCAACTACTAATTATCTCCTAAGTTCCTAAAATTCGTATTTGTAATATGTTGTAGAAAATGACCTATTTTGAGATATTTTTTTGCATATCTCTCTTTTATTCTACATTCGAAAGAGGTAGAATCGCATTATTGGGATTGTGGATTGCTTTTTGCATGTGTTAATCTGTGTGACGATTGATTGCCATGCATGAAGAAATTAAAAATGTTACTAAAGTGTCTGGCAGAAGTTATTATGTTTCAATCACAAACGAGTGCATGTATACATATTACACCAATTAATCTGTGGGAGGAAGGATATATAGCATCTCATCAGGTTAAGAAAAGGAATCATGATTTAAAAATTTGGAAGCCATTACATACTCATTCTTGCTGCTCTGTGTAAATGATGTCACCTTCATTTTCAAGAGCTTCTTGGTAGTCTAAATTTATAGTTCATTTTTTTTTCAGCGATATCCAATGTTATAATGTATTTTATTGCTTGATATATTTCTTACTCATGGTCATTTTTGGGAGGCTGTCAGAGCAGGGGATGTCAATTTTGGGTTATTTGTGGTGGTTGAAGGTTGTTTGGCTTCCGACGAATTCAAATGCAATGGTATTAGGAATTATTGGTTTCATTATCTGTATGAATTAGTTTGTAGAACTAAATCATAAAAGCTTGTTTTTGCCCTACCCATAGTTTAATTGCCTGAACTACAAGATATTGATATTTTGGTGGATCGATTGGATGGTATCTTTAGAAGATATACAGATGCTTTTATTAATCTCTGCAAGGAGAAATGGCTTGAGGGGTTTGCTGTTTTGCATTCTAGTTATACTATGTCTTCTTGGAATTGTATATAAGATGCACTTTTTTCTTTAATTATTATTACTAAAGACTAAAGAGTATCGGCTTTTGTTTGTGTGTTTGTCTTGTTACCAGAGATTTGGAAGTACCAGCAAGCTGGCCTCCCTATTTGGACATTCCACACTTTGAAGATTTAAGTATCATCGACAATTAAGACTCATTTTCTCCATTGTTTAGTTGAATATTTGTGAATATTCTATTTATCCATTGTTTCCAACAGTTAAGACTCATTTTCTCCTTTAAAATTGCAGGTTTATTGGTGATGTATACTAGATATGTCATTAAAATAAGCAACTCACTTTGACCCTAAATAATATGCAAACTTACATATTTTTTCGATTCAGGTGACTCGGTGCTGAAGAAATGTGTTGTCTCAGACCCAGAAGGTACTTTTACAACCTGGAGTGAGGAATATGAATCTTTGATATGGTAGATCTGGAACTTGTATGTATTGATTTTAACTAACTCCTTTTTAGGTGTAATTTTGGATTAATTTTGTTTTGAATTCGACTGTATCTGTTATGGCTTCTGATGAGGTGCAAGGCTTGCTGGGGAAAATGCATCTGTCCAACAATGTGTGCTTTCAAGTTTTATTGTATTAGAGATAAAATATGTAACATTACATTATGTTTGTGAGATTGGGAATGTGTTGTAGGCCTTTTCATTTTAAGAAAATTAAAAATTTTCATTTCCTCAATTTTAGTTACAAATTTTGATTTTTTTTTTAATATTTAATTCATGTTGGCACAATTACAATATGAAGTGCCAGACACAACTTGTCTGGAAAAGGTTATTTGACAAGTTGTCAGAAATGAAGCACAAATAGTTGTCCATTTGTGTCTGCCTCCTTGAGCAACAAGTAGTCTATTGTGCTCTTTTAGCAAAGGTAACGTCTATAGAGGGCACATATAGAAATATAGTTGCTGTACTGTTGTTATTGGTCTATGGGTACATATTTTGGTGCTCTTTGGCCTCAAAGGGCACAAATAATTTATTGTGTGCAGTGACCATATATTTTGTAGTGAGTGTTCTCAACTCTAAAACCTTCATTTGAAGGGTAAATAAAAACGTACGTACGAAAAGAACTGAAACCATATGGTAACAAAACTATATTTTCACCCATAAAATCATCTATCTCAACTTACGTGTGGTGGTCACGACTCGTTATTTTATCTGCCTTCTTATATGACCTAACACGTGAGAAGAAAGATAAAAAAAAAGGAGTCCATGAGCACGGTTCCAATTCTTTTGTCAAATCTAAGAAATGCATGTATTATTCATTTTGTCAAACTCTTGCGTCGTTTCAATTTTGAGGAAATGTTTAAGCTAAAAAGCATGTAGACATGAAAAATATACTTTTGAAATAATCTGATAAACTAAGTATCGATATGCATGTTAGCATGTTTAAATTTTTGTTGACCCAAAAAAGATAAAAAGCAAGTACATTTTGTATAACAGCAGGAGCTCACCCCAACCAAATATATGAATAAGCTATGAAATCATGCTAATACAAGAACTAAACCCTCAAACATAAAATATTGGACTTACGGTAAGTCACTTGCCCAAATAATAAATATTTCAAAAGTTTTAGTGTAAAATAAAGAATTCGATTTCGACTTTTCCAACATAGAGCAAGTAGAAAGCAATACGTTTTGGAAATTTCCGTGTGTTTGTTTCTCTCGCAGTAGATATCCTGCAACGTTTTTCACCTAATTACATATAATTTAATTGAAAAAAAAAATTACGTAGGATTTTAATTACAAAAAAAAAAAAAAAAAAAAAAATCATATTTGTTTCCTTTTTCTGGTCATTAGGAAGAAAGATTATAGAATGTATTAAATTTTAGAGTTAATTAGATTTAAACGCTCAAAATTTGAATTTCTTTTATTAAACATTCATGCCTTTTAGAATTCTGATCAAGGTGCTTTGGTACATTAGGTCACATTAATATGACACACCCCGCCGTAAAACAAGGCTTTTCAAAATCATTTCATTATCAAAAGTTCTAACCCATCGCCGTAAAACCTGTATAGTTTCCTAGAAAATAGAATATACACATATAAAGAAAACATGCTCAGAAATATGCCATGTCGAATGCCTCCACAAAAATGTAAGTAACCCAGGTAATGCCAAACAATGCAAATAACATATCAGCCGGAGTCACCTAACGTGACCTGTACGACTGAATCTAGAGCTCAAATCCCTAACTCACTAACTATACCTGCACACGAGTCGGAACCACCTAAAGTGGTCTGTACGACAGGACTGGGTGTAATTAAATATGTTCAAGTGCTACGATCACGTGAAGACTGGACGAATAATTGCGGGTCACCTACTAGTCGGAACCACCTAAAGTGGTCTGTACGACAGGACTGTGCACCTAACTTAGATCCAAGATGAGCGTGTGGTGCGGGAGGTGAACATCATGTGAAGGACTGTGCCCTATTCTGGGCGGGAGCACTAACATCGGGGGTGCAGGTTATGAGCTCACTATGTATAACACGTAACTACTACATCACAACTATAAACTATAACTTACCTGGCACTTACCTGTGCGTCCGCAGCACCAAACATACATATATGCAACTACTAATGCATAAATAAATAGGCAAACGCTATGCATGGCATTTAAAACATATAAACATTCCATTTCATTTTCTAGGAAAACCACAAGTATATAGGTATATACGGAAAACCAAAAGCCCACTCACTGGTATGTAGAAGGGTCGTAACCCCCTTGCCTCGAGTGACTGCGCTCATCCTCGGGATAGGTCTCACCTATATGCAAAACAACTATAAAAACGTTAATTTAAAGCACATAACAAAAACTAGGTAATAACTTCTCATACAATGCTCAAATGGGGTGTATGAATACAGCAATGTGATATACTTAACTTCACAAACATCCCCATATTTTTAAAATAATTTTTCGACGTCTCACGCGCCGGCCAAGGCACGGTCAAACGCGTCTGCCATGCGGGGCCACGTGCCAGGCACACTGACGGCATCAGTTAACGCCGTCAAGAATATTCCGTTGAAACTAACAGATTCCGTTAAAGTTAACCTAACGCCGTTAGGAATATTCCGTCATCTTCTCCGGCACACCTTCGGTGCCGTTGCCTTGCCGTCGCTGGAAAACCGGAAAAACTTCAAACCTTCGTTTCTCACTCGTTTTTCAACCAAATTTCAAGAAATTGGTACCAAAATGAAGCTTACAACAAATAGAACAAAACCTTACCACTTCCGAGCCCTGAAATTCACGGAATCTCGTTGGAGAAACTTCACAAAATCCGGCCAAACCTGTAACTCACGATCCCGACGTCCAAAACCTTCAAACGAACCACCCCGAGCTTCCTAAGGACCTCACTAAGCTTCCTACAAGCTTCAAATTCCCTGAAAAACAACATTTCACGTATGCATGAACAGTGACCAAAATCAGGGTTCTATGGTTCGACGTGAAATCAAAGGATTTCCTACCTGAAATGGGTATGGTTGAACTCATATGAACCTCACGAACACAAAGGTATAGTTTTCCACCTCGATCTACAACGTTTTCACAGGTTTTTAGTCTTGTTCGTAAGAAGAAGAAGAAGGGAGAGAGAGAGAGAGGCATAGGACAGGGAAGGAGATGAGGATGAGAGTGTGGGTGTGTGTGGGGTCCAGATGCAGCCAACCAAAACCCCAAAACAACCACACAACGAAACATAACCACTAGGGGCAAAATCGTCATTTCACACTACGGTACAAATAATCCGGGACGGACTGTCACAAATATTTCTTATTTTTTAAATTAAAAATAATAATTGTATTTTTTAAAATTAAAATTTAACATATTGATTTCTAAATTTGTCCTTTTAATTAGTTGAGAGAATTTTTTTTATCCGGCCTTTTTTTTATCCATGTATTTTAGGAGTTGTGGACTCTTTTTTAGGAGATAATTTGGTTTTTTTGCTCAACATATTTATCCAATTATCTCTTTTAATTTTTATTTTCGTTCAAAACATTTTTTTATCCTAAAATTGAAAAAATAATTGAAATGATGGACACTTAGATTTCTTTGTTTGTTTATTATTTAGTATACTTTTTGTTAGATAATTATTTTGTATACATTTGAATTTGTACATATTGTTGATTAGTGATAAAGGTACGTTTATTGTTTGTTATCATATATTGGTTTTGTATATATTGATTGGTACGTTTATTTTTAATTTTTGAGTGTACATATCGTTGATTCGTACATTTTGTTTTAACTTTCAGTACGTTTTGTTTTAGCTTCCGGTACGTTTAGTTTTGTTCTCGTTGATTGACAGGTTTTTTTCACGATTTTGTTACGATTGTTTTTGTATACATTATGGATTGTACCATTTAGTATCATATGGGTACGATTAATATTATACATATCGTTGATTGGTACATTTACTTTTGTTCAACGTTGTTTACTAGTACGTTTATTTCCGGTTTTAGTAGGTTTGTTTTCATACATATATTTTGACACACCCCGACTGAGACCAGGGCATGCTGGCCGTCACGTGGAAGTGACGTAACCATGTGCACAGTGCGGAAGCTAATAAAATAATAATAAAAGTACGAATAAATAAAAACCAGCTATACATAACGTAAGAACATACATGTGCAAGCGTAAGTGTGAAAACAAAGTTCAAAGCACGAAAACCTAATGCAGTCCGGGAGAAACAACGCTACAAAAACACACCCAAAGGTGGTCCTACACTGGTGATAATCTGTCAGATATGCCGGGGAAATCCTCTGGGGAGCCACCAAAAGTGCTAGCCAACTAGAACCTGGATGGGCGCAAAACAGAAAATGTGAGTGGGCAAAAACAAAGTTTTTCAAAAACCATTTCATAAACAAAGTTCTAACCCCTCGCCTTAAAACCTGTATATTTCCCAGAAAATAGCATATACATATATATAAATCATGTTCGGAAATATGCCATGTCAGATGTCTCTAAATAGAATGCAAGTGCTCATGAAATGTCAAATCAATGCCATGTAATCTGTAAGCCAGAGTCACCTAACGTGACCTGTACAGCTGAATCCAGAGCTCAAATCTCCATCTCGCTAACTATACCTGCACACGAGTCGGAACCACCTAGAGTGGTTTGTACGACAGGACTGGGTGTATAATAAGTACGCTCAAGTGCTACGATCACGTGAAGGTTGGGCGAATAATCGCGGGTCACCTACGAGTCGGAACCACCTAAAGTGGTCTGTACGACAAGACTGTGCACCTAACTTGGATCCAAGATGAGCGTGTGGTGTGAGAGGTGAACATCACGTGAAGGATTGTGCTCAACTCTGGGCGGGAGCACTAACACGGAGGTGCAGGTTATGACCTCTTTATGCATCTCAAATCACTACTAAACATAAGCATAAACCATACTCACCTGGCACTTACTTGTGCACCCGCAACACCAACATACAAACATATATATACTACTAATAATACATAAACAAACGGCAAACATAATGCATGACATATAAATGTATAAACGTTTCCATTCACTTTCTGGGAAAAACGTAAGTATATAGGTATATACGGAAAATCAAAAGCCCACTTACTGGTATGTAGAAGGGTCGTAACCCCTTGCCTCGAGTGACCGCGCTCGTCCTCGGGATAAGTTTCACCTATATGCGAAACAACTATAAAAACGTTAATTTTAAAGCACATAACCAACATCACGAAATAACTTCTTATACAATGCTCAAATGGGGTGTATGAATACACCAACATGATCTACTCAACCTCAGGAACATCCCCATATTTTTAGACAAATTTTCTGACGCCGCACGCGCCCCCACGCGCCGGCCAAGGCACGGCCACACGCGCCGCCCACGCGCAGGCACGTGCCTGGCACACTGACGGCGTTGGTTAATGCCGTCAGGAATATTCCGTTAAATGTAACTGATGCCGTTAACGCCGTTAGGAATATTCCGTCATCTTCTTTGCCCAAACTCCGGCACCGTCGCCGGCGCCAGAAAACCGAGAAAATTTTAAAACCTTGTATCTTCTTCGTTTTTCAACCAAATTTCACAAAATTGGTACCAAAATGAAGCTTACAACAAGAGGAACAAATCCATACCACTTTCAAGCACTAAAACCCACGGAATCTCACCGGGAAAACACCACCAACTCCGGCCAAGCTTGAAACTCACGATCCCGACGTTCAAAACCTTCAAACGAACCACCCCGAGCCTCCTAAGGACCTCACCAAGCTTCCTACAAGCTTGAAATTCCCAAAAACACAAGAATTAACGTGTGCATGAACAGTGACCAAATCAGGGTATCCCAAGTTCGACGTGAAAACGAAGGTATCCTTACCTGAAATAGGTATGGTTGAACTCCTACGGACCTCACGAGCACGAATATATAATTTGTTTCCTCAATCTGTGAAGGTGTCAAAGGTTTTGGTTGTCGTCTGTACAAGAAGAATAGGAACGGGAGAAAGAGAGGGCTCGGGACAGGGCAGAGAGAGAGAGAGAGTGAGTGTGGTGTGTGTGTGGTCCAAAACCAGCCAAGCAACACCCAAAAACAACCACACAACGAAACAACCATAATAGGGGCAAAATCGTCATTTCACCCCTACGGTACGAAAAGTCCGGGACGGGCTATCACATATTTTTTATTGGTACGTTTGTGTTATTCTCTATGTTATTTTCTTATATGAATTACTACAAAAAATTATATATGGATTACTACAAATATCTTAAATGGTATTTTATTTCTTCATTGAAAGGGTAAAAAAAAAAAAAAAAAACAAACGGCAAGATATTTTATTCCTTAATAAATTGTAGATAATCATTTTTTGTTTGGTATAATTATCATTAGAGGGAATCAAAAAAGCTAGATTGTAGGAAATTTGTTTCAATATCTCTGCATTTTTTTCTAATGTGAAGAATTTAGGCAGTGGTAAGATCTGTAATTTTGGTACAAATAAATGATAGTTATGATAGATGAGACTCCAAATTTGTAGGAGATTTTTTTAATTCAATCTCTAAAACCAACAAGTGTTTAGTCTATAGAGTTGAAAACTCAGGCACTTATACCAAAACGCCCCTAAATTTTAAATTTGTTGTTTTGGGGTTGAAAGCTTTGATATATCATTAATAATAGTACACTTATAATATAAATGGACTCGATATACATTGCAAAATATAACACATTGCGTAGTAGATGGGCACAATAATTTCCCATCTGAGTAGAGATTGCTTGGAGTCATTTTATAATGGCAAAGGACACATTATTGCATGTATTTTAAGAGGAATAGCTGGTAATTAATTCATACTTTAGTAGTTAGCAATAACAAATTACATGCCTAATATATTTGAGAGTATGAATTCAGGAACATGATCATAATTGAGAGTATGGTTTTAGGGGCAAGAAAAGGATAATGATTTGACATGAAAGCTTATGTCGGACACAATGGTATTGGCTTGATAGTGCGCCAGTAATTGAACTTATAAATTATTTGCCTCATGCACAAACCAAGCTGGAGGCCTCGAGCAAAGCATGTTTTAAAATGTCTAATTACATAATAATACAAGACAAAATCTAGCTGTACATTGAAACTCATGAGTTACAACATCAAAGTTTGAGTAATTTCTTTTTACAAACGATAAATAATCTGAATGATAAAAGAGAAAATAATTTGAACTCGAATTGCAGTTGGTTAAAGAGAAGAGATTTTTCAATGTACTCAGCATACAAAGAGGTACACCACGTGTCGTTATATAAATTGATGAACACTGAAAAATATAACCAAAAATATCAATTTTATCGTCCAGTTATATATATTATGATATATCTCTCATTAAAGAGGGAGACTATATCTATTATAGTAATCCACCACTTGCAAAGTTTGAGTAATCACATTAGACAGGACATATCTTGATCATCATCAGTTATATACAACACCTTAATTTGCATCTCTAAATCAGAAATTATGATATCATCCATATTTCTCTCTATACCTATTTTCTCCATACTCCAACCATCTCTTAAATTTCACCCTTCTTCGACAGAAAATTTAAAGACAAGAATTCGATTCACACCCAGAAAATTTTTCATTACATTTAATTGAATTTTATGGTAGTTACACTCCATTTTACAAACCAAATGACGTGTCACCAATAGAAAACGAACGCGTTTATCAACGCTTAAATGATAATTCAATCATTAACTTCTATGTTATTTAGTTTACAAAATTTTATGTACAAATTTAGTTTTATTAACATAACTCTGACTTAAATGGACTAGTCCTAGACACAAAAATTCTCTTTAAAATGAAAAAAAAAACTAGGTCTTGGTCTATGATGGCTGTCTTTCCAAAATTCCAACTTTGTTTCTCCTCTACCCTTGAATTTTTTAATAAAAAGAACCAAGACGACTAACTTTAAAACAAATATTTCCTAAAAGAATTCTACCTTCTCTTAAGTTCCCGGGGGCACATAACACTTGAGGGCGTTTATGTTGACGACTGTCATAATAATGCCCAAATATGGGGCTATGCTTTGTAATTTACCATTACATCTTTCGGTTAAAATAATTAAAATTAAATTTCAATTGTTGAACCGATCAAAGATCATAATTGACGACTCATTAAAATTTGATCATTACAACAAGTAAGAGCTGAAACTAGATCATTTCAGCCCACAACCCTTATATAAGTGGATGATGATTCTCTTCTCTCCCAATCTCTCTTTCTTTTCCTTTCCTCCTACTTGAATAGTTACGATTAAGCCACGTCAACATCTTATGTTGATTTTTTTATAAAGATAATAAGACAAAAAATAAAATATGAAAGAAGAGGAGTGAAGAAGATGAGAATAGGATGAGACATAATCCTACTCCTATATAAGTTACATTTTAGTGAGTAGGTCCGGAAATACAACAAATATCTATATAAAATTGATGAAAATTTCTGGATGTTGACATATTAAACTCACCTGGCAACGCCAATAAGTGACCAAATACAACCTAGAAAATAAACAAAACGTCCCATCCATAATGGCTTGTTGGTCACGGTCGTGGATAAAGAAATCTCATCCAACGACTTGACCTGTCAAGAGCAAGTCGAGCGTTGTTAAACGGGGGACCGGCTGCTTAATAACCCAAATCACCAGCCTTCCTTGCTCCAGCCCATGCATGTTATTGGGTCAAGGGGGGTCCATGTGAGAGAGAGGAGACATGAATCTAAGGCTTGAGCGCATGAGAGCGTGCTGATGTAAAGCTGATGTCAATCATGTTATAAAATTAATAAAAAATGTAAAAAACTAATAAAAATTAAAAACAAAAATGAATAAAAAATCCGATTTTTTTTCTATAAATATCTTATTATTATCTTTTACCTTACACCACAATTTTATATTTTCTCAAATACTTTGGATTGTAATTTCTTATTTAATGATACATGGCGCAACGAGACCGATTAAAAATTCTATTCAAAATTACAAATAAAATTATTTTTTATTATTTTATAAAATAAAAAATACTAATCTTTTATTGCCTATTGCCATGACTATTCAGTTTAGGAGTGAAGATGCAAAAGACAATTATTGTCCATTCAAGGTAATTACTATTCATTGAAGGGGATTTAGCAGTTGCCCTGGGGGGCCTTCCAACACTGAAAGTGCTCTAAACCAAGTGCAATTGGGACTTTAGCTCCAGGCTTCCGGCACGCCCTTCTCAGTATATGCATTCAATAAATAGTGGAAGAGAATAGGTTGTCATTTTTATGGTTTGAGTACGGAATAGTGTTATTCACACTTGTTTTTACTTCTCACATATCTTCACTAATTTTTTGTTATTAATTTTCTTCAATTTATTGATCGGACGGCCGAATATTGAGAGGGGTGTGTGAGAAGTAAAAATTGATGTGTAGATAGCACTACCCAAACAAAAAATTGATGTTTGGAAGTGCTTTTAAATTAATTGGAAGCACTTTTGGTGAAAGTGTTTTTGGTTACCTAAAGCATTTGAAGTGCATAGTAAAAGAAGCATCAGTTATGTGTTTCTTGTAGGAAACACTTCAAGTGCTTTTCTATGATTAACTATTTTTTTACTAAGAATTGGTTTCAAAAACACTTTCATTAGAAACGTTTTCGGTCATTAAAAATGCTTCTTTTTTTGTGATAGATAGGGTGGGAAAATACATGTGAGAACTCACGGATATAGTATAAAGAAGTTGAAGGATGATGAATAAATATGTAAGCAAATGTATATATAAAAAAATGTACACAAAATGGGCAGAAACACTTTTATTTGAAGTACATCAAAATTTTTAACGAAGCACACATCATGCATATTTTTCGAAAACACTTAGTTCGATTTTCAATTCAGAAGCACATTTAACTTTTTTTTTTTTTTTTTTTGCCAAACTCGATTAGAAGCTCTTTTGGTGGTATGAAATGTCACATCCCGGTCCGGGTGGGACTACTGCCCGGGCCCGCTCCATCACCGTAGCACGATATTGTCCATTTTGGGCCCAAACCACGCCCTCACGGTTTTGTTTTTGGGAACTCACATGAGAACTTCCCGATGGGTCACTCATCCTAGGAATGCTCTTGCGCGCTGCTCGCTTAACTTCGGAGTTCCGATGAAACCCGAAACCAATGAGCTCCCAAAAGGCCTCGTACTAGGTAGGGATGAGAATATACATATAAGGATCACTCCCATGGGCAATGTGGGATCTTACAATCCATCCCCCCTTAGGGGCCCGACGTCCTCGTCGGCACACCACAACCAGGGATAGGCTCTGATACCAAATTGTCACATCCCGGCTCGGGCGGGATCACTTCCCAGCCTGCTCCACCACTGTAGCATGATATTGTCCCATTTGGGCCCCAACCACGCCGTCACGATTTTGTTTTTGGGAACTCACACGAGAACTTCCCGATGGGTCACCCATCCTGGGAATGCTCTCGTGCGCTACTCGCTTAACTTCGGAGTTCCAATGGAACCCAAAGCCAATGAGCTCCCAAAAGGCTTCGTACTAGGTAGGGATGAGAATTTACATATAAGGATCACTCCCATGAACGATGTGGGATCTTACATGAAAGCTCTTTTAGTTATTTTCCAAAACACTTCTGAACATACCTACATGACATTCTGCACCTTCCAAAATAGATGGAGTGGATAGAGTTTTTGTATGGAAAGTGGTGGCTTACAGGTTCAAACTCTCCCCTAAGTCTAGTATTTAGAGTATGAATATCACTTGCAATAACAAAAAAATGTATTTGTATGCTCCTCAACGATGTAACGAAGCGGCTCACTAGGTGATTAAATAAGAAAGGTAATTTGCTCTTGCAATCCTGGTCACATGTAGCATGAATCACCACTTCATACATTAGTTACAAAAGAGGCATTCCTAAATGCTAAGATTAATTTAGGCGTGGGAGAGAGGGGATTAAATAAAAAAGAGTGAAAAATACATCCATTGTACATTTCTTCTACATATTTTTTTTTCTTGTATACTTATGCACTTATTTTACATACCCTCGGATTTTAATCCAAGATTCTACATCCGCTTGGTTTTTACTTTATGCATCTTTCCTTGTTCATTTCTTCTACTTATCTCTTACCATCCTTCCTTCACTATTCTATATCATCATTTTTCCAAGTATCTCTCATTTATCTCTAATATAAAAGTGAAAAAAAAAAAAAAAAAAAAAACGAAGTGCTTATCAAGCGGACTTTTAGGCCTCAAGAAGATTGGTTTGGATATGATTATTCATTATATTGAAAGCATTCTAAAGGAAGAATTGGATGTCAATTTTCTTATTTTGTCCAAGTTAAAGGTTACACTTGAAGAAAAGTTGTCTCTATTAGTCCTACCATTTTTAGAGGGATTAGTAAATATATCTTTTTCTCATGAAGAGCCTTCAACTTGGACAAAAATATGGAAAGTTCTCATCCATTTTTTCATTCAAAATGCCTTCAATACAATGAATAATCATATCCAAGCTCATCCACTCTAACAAACGAGGCCTTAGTTTACAGAATTCATGGGTAACTAATAACAATGATGATATAAACCTTCCTAGTTGAATTGAAAGAATTATTTATTTTGCCCATGTAATGGTTATGTAAACTGCTTTTCCTCAAAATCATACACGGTTATTAGTCTTTGATATGAGAGATTTTTTAGTGTGACCGGAATATGAGATGGTACATCACGAGTTATTATACAAATGGTGAGATGTGTGTCAAAATGTTAATAACTTAAAAAATACAATTTCCCACCATTTATATAAAAACACATGATGTACTACCCATATTCCGGTCACAATAAAAAATTTATCCTTTGATATATACGTGTGAGTGACTAAGATTGAAAATTAAGTAATTACCAAGACAAGAAGCTGCTTGATAATGAACCACAGCTTGACATGATATATATCATAAGTTTGTTGTACTCTCTCTACCTAATAAGTAATAAATAAATCCGCTGCTGCCTTCTTTAATCTAACAATATATAGCAAATACATAGATCTTCTATATAGAAAGTACTCAACGGGGCTAGTTGTTCTTTATGTTGAATGTAGATAAAAAGCTTGTACTGATAAATTCTATGTTTATTTGAAGTTGGTATTTTCGGGGAATTGTCAAAGAGCAGAAGAAAAGGTTTCAGAGAAATGTGCAGAGCTCCTTACTGAGAGCAAGCACATATATTTTCATTAAATATCAACACAACACTTTTCCTTACAAGCTATATCAACCCTTGATTCATAAAACAAAAATCTAAGCATACACTTGTCCTATGAGACTAAGCATTCACTTAACTGTTGGTTCCTTCCTTCTCAACCATTAGATCAAAACCAAATTTCATTTAATTCCAACACTCCCCTTCAAAATGAATTCTGGTTTTGATCCCAAGCATTTCTCTGAGATAGACAAATCTTTCTTTTGGTAGAGCTTTGGTGAAGATGTCTGCCATTTGATCCTGGTATTTGCAGTAGATCAGTTCAATGGTATTCTCCTGCAATGCTTCCCTTATGAAATGAAACTTCCTTTTGATATGTTTAGTTTTCTGGTGAAAAATAGGATTCTTAGTCATAGCTATTGCTGATGTGTTGTCACACATAAGTGGTGTAAAATCCACTTGCATTTCACCAAAATCCTTTAACACAAACCTTAACCATATAGCTTGAGAGGTAGCCATTGCAGCACTCACATACTCTGCCTCAGCCGTAGACAGTGCAACACTTTGTTGCTTGACAGAGGCCCAAGAAAATATTCCAGAACCAAATGCAAATGCATATCCTGAAGTACTTCTCATGTCATCTTCACTGCCACCCCAATCACTGTCACAGAAGCCTACTAGGATTGCTTCTTCTCCCTTCTCATACTTGATTCCATAGTCCAAGGTCCCTGAGATATACCTGAGTACTCTCTTAGCAGTTCCCATGTGAATTTTTGTGGGATTATGCATGAACCTTGATAAGAGACTGGCTGCATACATAATGTCAGGCCTTGTGGCAGTCAAGTAAAGTAGACTCCCAACCATTTTTCTGTATAGGCTTTCATCAGCAGGTTCAGAACCATCCATTTTACAAAGTTTCTCATTTGTGATCAATGGTGTTGCCACAGATTTGCATCCTTCCAGATTGAATCTTCCAAGCAATGATTGTGCATACTTCTGTTGATGTATGAAGATTCCAGTAACATCTTGTATTACTCCAATTCCCAAGAAGTGATGCAACAAGCCAAGATCTGTCATCTCATATAGTCTCATCATGTCTTTTCTAAATTCTTCAATCATTTCTTCACAATTGCCAGTAAAGACCACATCATCAACATAAATAGACACAATAAGCATATCAGAATTCTCACCAGTTTTTGTATACAAAGTAGCTTCACTAGGACTTTTGTTAAATCCACTTTTGTTGAAATAGGAGTCTATCTCACTGTACCAAGCCCTGGGGGCTTGTTTGAGTCCATACAGAGCCTTGTTTAACTTATACACACTCTCTTCTTCATTTGGAACTTCAAAACCTTGTGGTTGATCCACGTACACTTCTTCCTCCAGAGTGCCATTTAGAAAGGCTGATTTAACATCTAATTGATGAAGTTTCCATCCCTTTTGAGCAGCAAGAGCAACCAAGATTTTGATGGTGTCTAACCTTGCCACTGGGGCAAAGGTTTCATTGAAATCTACCCTCGGTTGTTGTGAGTAGCCTTTGGCAACCAATCTTGCTTTGTTCTTCTTTATAGATCCATCCAGATTCAGTTTGGTCTTGTAGATCCATTTCACACCTATCACAGGTTTATCACTCAGTCTATTTACTAATTTCCAGGTAGAGTTTTTCTCAATCATAGCAATTTCTTCACTCATTGCTTTCTGCCAAGATTGATCCATTTCAGCTTCTTCAAAACTCTCTGGTTCAGCAATACAATAGTTACAGAATGCATAGATCTCATCTAAACTCCTCATTTTTAATGGAGTTGTTCCTGGGGAGGAACCCTGCAATTCTTGTCCCTCTGCATTTGAAGTAGTGGACTGAGATCCTTGTGTTGGTGTTGAAAAATCATTTTGACTTCCACCTTGTATAACAGGTTCATTCTTAATTTGCACATCAGCTTGTGCTTTTTCCATTGTTAATGGAAATGAGATGGTGTCAATGTTCTTGGTTTCCCAATTCCATGCTTCATTTTCTTTTAACACCACATCTCTTGAGATAATTACTTTATGTGACTCAATATTGTAGAGCCTATAGCCCTTTTCACAGCTTCCATAGCCTACAAGGACACACTTGATACTGTTGATTTCAAGCTTGTGTCTTAATTGAGATGGTATCTGTGCATAGCAGATTGATCCGAACACCTTCAAGTGCTTCACACTTGGTTTTCTGCCACTAAATGCCTCAAATGGTGTTTTCTTCTCAAGTGCTTTAGTTGGACACCTGTTTAGAAGATCCACAGATGTATTGACTGCCTTACCCCAAAAGGAAAGTGGCATTTTCTTATCATGCAGCATTGGCTTGGTCATTTCAACCACAGTCCTGTTCTTCCTCTCAGCTACACCATTCTGTTATGGTGTGTAGGCCACTATCAGTTGCTTCTGTAATCCTGCCCCTTCATAGAATTCTTGGAACTCAATTAAAGTGAACTCACCACCTCTGTCACTTCTTAGTCTTTTGATCTTGAGACCACTCTGAAGTTCAACCATCACTTTGAATTTCTTGAAGATTGTAAAAACTTCACTCTTGTTTCTCATAAAGTATACCCAAACCATCTTGGTTCAGTCATCAATGAATAACAGAAAATATCTGTTCCCACTGAGTGTAGGTGTTTTCATTGGACCACACACATCTGTGTGAATGAGTTCTAGAGGTTGGCTTGCTCTCCATGCATTTCCAGTTTCGAAAGAGTCCCTATGATGCTGAAGGAAGATTTGTGAAAAACAAGTTCATTTGAGCAACATCAACAACATGCAATTAACAATTAAAAGGCGGAAACATGTTTATATGCACTCAAAAACAAAACTTAACCCATGAACTTCAAAGCCTAGTAGATAGGTGAACCAAGACTCAACTCAAAATAAAGTGAGTTGAGAAATCAATACCTTTGTAGATTCCTCTTTGCATAAGCAAAGGCTAATCACCCAAAGAGAGGGCCGTCATTCCTTGCATCTTAGATCCATGGATTTGGATGGATGAAAAGGTTTCTCCAAGTTCCCAAAATTGAGAACCTCTAAGTCTCCACACCAAGGCAAGATTGAAGAAGAAATGAGTGATCTAGAGGAAGTAAGATTGCTAGATGTTCCCCTCTAGATTGGCCGGCCATTTTGGAGAGAAAGGAGAGTTTGTTCTCATCTTTACTCCTTAGAAAAACCCTTAGGATGAAATGGCTACAAAGATGTCTTTATACCACCTCACAATGGAGTGGCAAACTTGCAATTAAGCCAAGTTCACTACCCTCCTCTAAATGGCCAAATTTAAGGGGATTTATTGGGCTATTTGGGCCTTTGTGAATAATTATTCATTAAGTTGTCATACAACTTAAGTCAATGGACTTGACGTTCGAAGCCCATTGGGCCTTAAGGTCCAAAACTATCCCGAGGTCTTTTAACGAACTTATTCGTTTGATTAATAATCATATTAATTAATCCTTGCCATAAATAATTAAACCATTTAATTATTCTTACTCATCTCCTTTGAATCTTCAATCTCTACCTTACACGGTGTACGATCCATTAGGTTCCTTTTAGCGAGGCAGTGGGCGATTCAAACTCTTTCAAATCGATTGTGAATTGAAACTTACTTTCAATTCTCCCGTTAGTGATAATACACTTTTAGGGCTTCCACAAACCATGGTTGACGCCTAGCAGCATGTCATGGTTACCCAAGCTAATCAGAAGAGGTGGAGAACCTATTCAGTTTTAGGATTACAAATGCAATACGGTCTTTCTCTAATACAATACTCTTGACCACATTGTTTGGTTTGATAGTTTATTCATGTCTACTATCCAATGTGAGTCTTGTGCTTATATGATTACCTTGAATGTGATCTGGAACGCATTCCAACATCTCATTCATACTCTGGCCAGAGATTCTAAATCATATCATAGAGTATTCTCCCTCAAACAGTTTGAAGGTTAGAGATCCCTTGTTGCGCATTCACTTGCCTCTATGGCTAAGTGGCTTAACCCCAACGATGCCGTGGACACCCTCCTGATGGAGTGACTTTGACATAATCAAAGATTAAGGACCTAACCACAAGACAACTGTGATGCCTCAGGTCAAAAGACTAATTTGCATTATCCCAACCATGAGTTCTCATGTGACATGAATATGAGAACTCTTCGTTGATCGTGTTCAGTGAACTCATTCTCTATTGAGCACCTACATGCTTGTCTTGATGTCACACACACCAATGACTCGAGACTAGTCACTCTCCCTGAGAGAAGACATAGCACGTACTGATCTTAACGGACTGTCAATGCCCAATTGACAATCCTATGATCAGGAACGTTTAGGATGTGTCAACGAAAGAATGGTCTCATGAATCTAACTTCTTTAGATCGCATTCTTCCAATCACATATTCCTTGGACTTATCGTTTAAGCATATAACATTTATATGAGACGGCTCAAACAATAATCTTTGCCCTTTACATTAAACTAGATTAGTTTAACATGTGAAATGTCCATAAAGTATCATCATATGATTGGTTTTAGGGCACATTTCCAACAGATGCTTCCCCAGTATGCAACCTTCACAAGGTTCTTTAGTTTCTTGTAACTCAAGAAGACCAGTCACCATTTGTAATCTCTCCAATCTCTTTAAACTGTGAAAGTTGAGATGTCCAAACCTCTTGTGCCATAACCAAGAGTTTTCTGCAACGCTTGCTTTTAGAGCAATTGAGTCATTGTAATCTAGCATAAGTGGAAAACTTTTGTTTTCAGTCATGCCAACTTGTGTTACCAAGTTTTGGAGACTTCTGTCGTCAAAGATCTCTACCATATCGTCTCCAAAGAGTAAGAAATAGCCATGAGCAATCATTTGTCCCACACTAAGGAGATTTTCATCAAGGCCAGGTACAAGTATCACATCCTTGATGAATCTTCTTCCACCCTTTGTCTCTAGAACAAGAGTTCCTTTTCCAGTGGCTTCCACAAGTTGTCCATTCCCCATTTTAACTTTGCAATTGAAGCTTCTGTCAATGTTGATTAACAGGGATTCATATGCAGTCATATGATTACTGCATCCACTATCAATGTACCAGATTCCTCTCTTATTTTCAGTTCTTGCAACACTACAAGCATAAAAGACATTTACTTCTTCTTCTTCTGCTCTACGTGCATAATTGATAGCTTGGTTCCTTCTTGGATTACAATCTTTTGCTAGATGACCAAACCTATCACACTTGGTGCATTTGGGTTTTCCCTTGAACCAGCAAACACCATAGTGTAATTTGTCACAGATTTTACACTTGGTTTTAGTAGAATCACTGCTAGTTTCTGATTTTGATTGTGGAGTATGCTTGTTGTCCCATTTCTTCCCTTTTCCTTTCCAGAATTTCTTTTGATTTGAGTTGTTCCCCTGAGCCTTGTAACTGCTATCTCTTTCAGTCACACTTAGGCTAGAAAAAGCCTTTTCAGCTAAGCTTTCAGAGTGCATGTTTAACCTATGCTCATATCCTTTCAATGTGCCAATCACATCCTGAACCTCAATAGAGTCAAGGTCCTTAGTTTCTTCTATAATAGATGCGATGGAATCATAGGATTTAGGCAGGCTAATAAGTATCTTCTGCACTAATCTTTGGTTTGATAGTTCTTCACCAAGAGTTTTCATTTGATTCACAATGTTAGTCATTCTTGTTAAATAAGCAGATAGAGCTTCACCATCATTCATCCTAGTGTACTCAAAATCTCTCCTTAAACATTGTAGTTTGACAGATCTAACCTTTTTGTCACCACGAAATTCTTGTTGAAGAACATCCCACGCAGTCTTGGAGGTTTCAAAGTTTGAGATTCGAGGAAAGATCTCGTTAGACACTGCCCCTTGAATGATACCTAGAGCTTTTGCATCTCTGGTTTCATTAATCTTCATTGAGCTCTTCACCGACTTTTGATCTTCATCACTAGACTCATCTCCAGATTCTGCGCTTTCAATACCCTTGTCCACCAAATTCCAGAGATCATATGATTTGAATATGGTCTTCATCTTGATGGACCAAAAATCGTAGTTGGACCCGTTAAAGATAGGAGCCCTCAGATCTCCTCCACTACTTGAAGTAGCCATGTGAGACCTTGTAAGAACAGATGAGGTTTTCAAAAAATCTGGGATTGAGTTTCCCTTTTTTTTTTCTTTTCAGAAGTACGAAGCACACAAAACGCCCATTCCTGAAATTTATCAGAACCTAAGCTCTGAGGCCATGATAAATTCTATGTTTATTTGAAGTTGGTATTTTCAAGGAATTGTCAAAGAGGAGAAGAAAAGGTTTCAGAGAAATGTGCAGAGCTCCTTACTGAGAGCAAGCACAGATATTTTCATTAAATATCAACACAACACTTTTCCTTACAAGATATATCAGCCCTTGATTCATAAAATAGAAATCTAAGCATACACTTGTCCTATGAGACTAAGCATTCACTTAACTGTTGGTTCCTTCCTTCTCAACCATTAGATCAAAACCAAATTTCATTTAATTCCAACATGTACGACCTACAATCCGATACAAAAGTACGAAAAAATACGTATGTAAAGTAGAAGCCTCAGTTAATAATTTGATCCAGGACTGTCCCAGGTCTCAGGTATGATGGAGTGAAGCATACAGCAGTTGTCTTGGTAGCCACCACACTCAGTAGTACAATCCGATGAATTTGAGGTGTCAAGTATAACCTCTTCAATCTTTCCGTAAACATTTTCCGCAGTTGGCCTGTTTGTAGGTGAAGCTGATACACACTTGAGGGCAATGTTGAGAAGAGGAAATGCCCATTCTTTTGCAGCTTTAGCAACCTCCTTGTCGAAGACCTCCCCAGTCCACTCCTCCTTAACCATGGCAGTCACCCACTTAGGAAGGTCTATCCCAGTTCCTTCAACAGTTTTGCCTGTTAGTAACTCCAGAAGAATCACGCCGAAGCTATAAACATCTCCCTTTTCTGATAACATTTTCTCTGGGGCTGTGTAACCATTGGAGGAAATGGTACACCCTTTCTTGGGGTCGAAGAAACTTGAAAGCCCGTACTCGCTAATCAGTGGTTCATCATTGTCATCTAAGAGGATATTTGAAAGCTTGAGATTCCCATGAGGGATGCAGTCATCTGACCTCTGATATATGAAGTCTAGCCCCCTTGAAATACCGCATGCTATGGAGAGCCGAAGCCTCCATGGAAAATCCCTCTTACCTTCTGTGTAGCCTGCACATAAATATATGAAGCAGTTAAGGGCATTTGTAAATTCTAGGTGATCGAAAATGACCAAGGAATATGTAGATGTGGGCAGTGTGCCCACCCCCTTGCACCCAAGTTCGAATCCCACCCCACCCCTAAGATTAGAATAGTACATAGAATAGTTTGATGTGAACTTACCCTCAAGCAGGTTTAGCAGACTTCCATTGCTTTGAAACTTGTAGATCAAAAGTTTTTCTTCATTAGTGGAATTGTAACCAACAAGTGGTAGAATGTTGGGATGCTTTATAATCCCTATTTGGCTCATTGTTCGGCCAAACTCCTCAAAGGGTACTTGCAATTTCTTCAATCTTTTGACTGCATATAGGGCATTGTTTTTCAGTATTACCTTGTAGAGGCTGCTGCAAAAGGACTGGTTTCTCAAGTCAGCTGTGGCTTCAAGGAGGTCTTCCAATTTAAAACTTTCATGTTCTTCAACAAAGAAGACAAGCTCCGATCGGTTCTCCACTGGCTTCTCTCCCTCTTGAACCTTAGGAGGCGGCATATTCTGAGGCGAGTCTCGAAGCGATTTGAGAATCTCCCTCTCTTCAGCTATCTTAGCAGCCTTCCTTCCTGCAAAGTACATGAACAAGAGAAAGAAGCCAAGCCCCACAATTAATGGCATCATGCATTCGTATCTCTTGTACCACGGTCTAAAGGTATCTGAATCACTGCCACTCCCACTGCTTGGTCTCTCGGACTCTGTTGCTACGGCCGCTGAATTTACTACCTTTTCCTGCTTCATGGCACCATGTCTCTGTAATCTCCTCGATTTCTTCAAGTATGTATGAATCGGCTGAACTCCCTCTTCAGAGCGTGAGGCAGTGCTAATAAAATGATTGTTGGAGATGTCCAGTCCCCTCAGATATTTCAGTTTAGTCAGAGCCTTGGGTATCCTTCCACTCAGAACATTGCTGCTTATATTCAAATATGTTAGCCTTGTGCAGTGCAATATTGAGTTAGAAATAGTTCCCCCAATTTGGTTTTTTGCTAGGCTAACAACTCGAAGATTCGGGAGATTACATAGTGAACCTACATCAAGTATGCCACTAAGATTCAAATTTTCAAGCCTGATTTCTGTTATCGAAGTAGCGAGTGAGTTGCATGTCACACCCTTCCACTTATGTATGCAGGGATTTTGCCGCATAGGTGCATTCTGGCCAACTTTAAGTATATCTTGAGGATCAACAGCTCTAATGAATTGCAGCAAAGCTTCAAACTCTGGTGACTCACCTCCCATGGATACCGTGATTGAGAAAGAAAACACCCCAATGCATACCAGTCCCTTCAGAAACAGATTGAAACCTCTCCTGCTCGGCATTTTTGTTGGTTCTCTTCTTTGTTGGACTCATCAGAAACTGGTTGAACTGTGATAAACTATGTTTCCATTTGTCTACTTTCCCCCCCTGTTTATCCCGAAAACATTGAAGTATCTCAAGGCAGGATTATAACTTATAATATCAAGGTGCATGGTTCTACTATTTGGTGCGTCAGATGAGGATATTTCGTATACTACAAATTTTTCTTTGTATTTTCTCCATTGTGTGAGATAACCAATGTTTTCAACAATTTGTTAATCCGTTACCTTCAATGTGATAAACTACAGCCATAAACATAATTGACCAAAAAACAAAAAAAAAAAAACAAAAAAATTTGCATAGAGTCAGTTAACCAGTCTGCATTCAAATGAGTTTTGGTTAGGACAATGGTCCTGGCACACCCCTTTCCTTTTCTTTTTTTTTTTAAATCCCTCTTTGTTTATGTCCCCTTTCTCCGTTAATTTATTCAACTCAAAACATAAACAAGAATATGCATGAGAAAATGGTATGAACAACTCATCTCTTCATATTTTTTTATTCATTTACAAATTGAGGAACTAAATATTGGATTAATCATTTCGACGGGTACATCTATAATTTGTCTTTGTGGAGATTATTAATTTATGGGAAAGAATATTACTTGCCTTTGACTTTTGGCTAAATTGTAAGCACAATATCATGATCAGGGCCAATATATTGATAGGGGGTGAGTAAAAACCAATGTACGTCTTTCGGAAACTCTGAACTCAAACGGTGGCTGTTCCGGAGTGGCCAAGATTAGGTTGATCATCTAAGAAATTTGCTTATGACTACAAACAAAAGTTGGACATCTCTATGCATCTAAGAAACAAGAATTTAGAAAGATTAGGATTCGTTGGTTTGTAGTTTTTACTTTTGTCTAATTGGCGATGTCCATTTTTAAATTCTAAACCAAGTTAACTTTTGTGGAGAGGTTTGCAGTGGTTGTAACTTTTAAATTTTGTATTTGTTTGTGTTTGATTACTAAAAATTGTGATTCATGTGTAATATGTTCCTTTGTGTATATTTATGACTTGAAATTTGTCAATCCATGTAAAGCTCGAGATGATGAGCATTTTGGTCCAAACCTGTGTGAATTGGAGTTAAAATAAGCCAACATATAAAAAGTGAAAAATGATAAGATATTTCAAGTACAGATATAATTGAGAGGGCTTCTAATCATAGTTCGATGATTGATGTAGTGGTTATGGGTGTTATGTTTTCCTTAAGGTGGAAGTTTGCAATCCAACCCATGTCACATATTCTCTTAATTTTTTTTTCAGGATCATTAGAGCGGAGGGACTCGTCGGAGTTTGATCGGCCATGGGCTACTAGTGGTGGACAACGGAGTTGGCTGGCAATATTGGTCAGTGATAGTCGTGTCCAGCCAAAGTTGGCCGATAATGGTGGTCGTTGGAGGAGAATCTCGTCGTAGTTATTGGTTAATGTTTGCATGGCAAATATGTATTAAAATTGAACTTTATCACTATTTACATGAATGGTATTCAATTGGTATTTAAACTAGATTTGGCAAATGCGTAGTGTTTGTATCGTTATTATTTCAGATTTATTATCTTAATAAACCAAGTTGTGTCAAATCCATTACCTTAACGGGTTTAAAACTTCAAACCCAAACATGACCCGTTAAATATCGTGTTACCTGCCTGATCCATTGCACCCATTAGGAACAATATATTAGTTTAATACAAGAAAATTTTATTTGAACTCATATAACCTTTTTCTACATCCAACTTAAATTTTAAATGTGAATTTTCTTTTTTATCCTATTGCATAATTACTATCAAGTACAAGGTGAAAATAACAACAAAACTAAAATTTATAAATAAACTCATACTCAATAATTAAACTCCACCATCACACAATGTTTATCCTACGTTCATTCCGGCTAAAATCCTAAAAGCTCCCATACAGAAAAACAGGTTTTTTTTTTTTTTTTTTTATCGATGGATGGTGATTTTGTAGTTTTGAACCCTCCAACTCAAGTATGAATCGATTTATGCAATTTTTTTTAGTTTGATTTCAATTTTTTTTTTTTTTAAACTTTGGAAGATGGGTTTTTGAGTTTCCTTGGGTTTTTGGGTTTTGCAACTACACACCATGTTACCATTACAATTAGGAACTTGTACCCATCTCTCCTTTAAAGGCACGTAGGCAAAAACTGTTCACGAAACGAAGTTATAAGGAAGAAGTTGTAAGCAAACAAAGTAAGGCGCAAATTGGTAATTTAACGCTTTTATATATAGTAGGCCCATCTGTTGGACTGGCTCATTCCATTTCAGAACCAACCTGCGAGCCAACCCAAATTATGTAGTCAGATCTATGAATTGACTTGGTTTTCTCGATATTTTTTAGACGCTATTTCACGGTGTTTTCTTGTGAACTAATCTCGATAACCACCTGTTGGAGTTATGCCCTACAAGCCAATTTATGTAACATTGGATATTATATAATAATTTCATATTAATTAATTAATAAAAGGGCAAGTATATTCATTGATGAGTTCGACTTTATACTATAGTGGTAATGTATTGTGAATGAGTCCACAAGACTTAAAGGTATGGGAGTAATGTCCTAAATGAGGTTATGTGTGAAATCATGTCATCGGATTTCACTATTTATATTTCGTATTTTGTATATATGCGATTTTATTTTATTGTTATTTTAGAGTTTAGCTTAGTTTTAAGTTTGACTTTTCCGTACTTAGTCATTAGAGATTTGTGGACCTCCAAGGTCACTCTTAGATTTTTTGGGCAGAGCCCAAACCCATAAACTCGTAGGCGAAAACTATTTGCGAATCGGAGTTTTAACGAAGGATTCGCGAGTGACGTAATTTAAGGGCTAAATAGGCTTAGTTTATGTTCTGAGAATTTCTATTTGGTTGTTAATTTCTTTTTAATTACTAACTAGTAGCTATGTGAGTTGCTGTTTTTAAACATTCATTTCAATTCAAGTCTAACCTTCAACAATAGTAATGTGTAAACCAAATTTGCAAATTATATGACATGTCACCAACAGATTTAATTTAGTGCTCATTCATTACTTATACATGTCAATTAAAGTCCCATATCGACAAAGTTAGTAAATAAGAAAAAAAAACACCTCACCATTTATGTATAAAACACTTTAAAAATTCAGATAGAAGAGAAACAAAACACATTATCTATTCACTTGTAAGCCCGGGATTTTTTGGTTCCCTTCTCTTAAATACAAAATACATTAGTTTTTCCATGTTTCTAAATTATTTAGATTGAAGTTTCTTTCTAAGTATAACTTTATCGAAGTCTTACGTGTGAAAACAAATAATTTTTCTTAGATGAAAGTAGAACACATTTTTTTGCATCGTCCCGGGCCTAAAAAATCTTAGGACCGGCTCTACAATCAACTAGATATATAATTGAGATAACATGTTATATGTTTATTTATTATTGTTCGTTGCGTACTTAATAATTCGAATTAAGCTAATCCAATAATATGCCTGATAACCCAATGCCACCACCATTCGACTCCTCTCGTTACCAACATCACATTCCACTCAAGTTTCACCCCATTTAACCACCGTAGAAGGTGGTTCAGAATCCACCGGTTTCTATGATTTCCTGGCCGGCGGTTTGGGTTTTTTGGCCACCCCGGCGTCAACCACTACCATCATTAATTACACTCACCTCCACCCCAGCAACAAAACCCAACAAGCTGTTAGACCTCTGATAATGGTGAGTTGAAGTTCGAAAGTTCTAGGGTTTTTCGGCCTCTTTCGCTATTTTTCAGATATTTTTCGGCAATTTATTCTTTGTGGCAGGTATCTTATATTTGTAGATATAATCTATATTTTGGTATATTTTTTGTCTACCATTTTGTTGGCCGGATTCTAGCGAGGTGTTGGCTGTCAACTGCACGTGCTGCGGCGCCTAGCCAGTGATCTTAACTTTTTTTCCTAAGCTGATTTCAATAACATGATTTCATTTATAATATTGGTTTGATGAGATTCCATCATTTGAATATAGTTTTATAATTCATCGCCACTTGACTTTTGTTATTGGCTGAAAACCAAGCATTAGATTGCCGGCGAAACTTTTTGAGTATGTTATTCGTAGTAAGCTTAGTAAATATTTGTGTACTTTGATAGGTGTCGGCGAACTTCTGATTCTTCGTTTAGCTTGCATTTGTACTTGTGACTGCTTCGGACGCAAGGTGAGTGGTTTGTTAACTGTTCCTACATAGAATATTTAAATAATTATATGCCAATACGTATGCCGTATTGAATTATCACTACCACCTAGCATGCATGAGTTAGAGATGAAGTATAGATGATGTATGATTGCTAGTGTGAGAAGAAGTGCCAGAGAGTTTATTAGAATTATTTTGTAGAACCAGTAGATTAGGGAATTTCTTGTGTTGTGCTTTTGTGCGACTAGATGCTTGGTATGGGGAACTGATAATGTGTGTGCCTATTGGGTAATTCAGCTAGAGTGACGTATGATTTGTGATATATATTGAGCATTTGGAGAGACTAGGTTCCTTGTACATTATTGTGTATATATTTAGATTGTATTTTATTTAACATTATACAACTACTGTTCAACTGTCACATGGTGATTTCATGTGTTTCTTGAGATCGAGGCGTGACATTTGGTAATGGTGGAGAGGAAAGTGCCCAAAATTTTCAAGATTGGAGTTGGACATCAACGACCTCTAGATATGACGCCAGTGGAATGGGTGTCACTTAAAGAGAGGGGGAGGGGGGACGAAGATGGTGTGGTAGCCAGTAGCGGATCTATTAAGGGACTTATGTGGTCCTAGGACCACCCAAAAGCTCGGATAAGTGGCTGTGAGGACCTCCGATGACCACCCAAGTCTGGGCAGACAAGGGAGGAGATGAGCAACTGCTGCACTATTTTCTGGAATTCAACAAACCAGAAGGAGAAGAAGAAGAAGAAGACTAATTATTCCTTTTTAAATGACTTGGCTAGATGAAGTCGTTTTACCCAAGCCATTTGAGTGAAACGGTGTGCTTTGTTATGGGTTTGAAAACAATCTCTAAGTCACGTGGGAGGCTGAGTTTCGTAGGGGCCTGACTTTCAAAAGAGCCCATTTTACCAAATCTTCTTATAACCTTTTAATTGCTTCCCATTGGGCCATTCCCCAATCCCCATCCCACCTAACCGAAGGCACCACTAGCTAACACCAATCACCTCTCCAGTCTTCACAGACCATGAATATCATGACACATTTTTAGGTATGACACTTTATCATAAACAAATTTAGTCTTTGTTGCTCGTAATGTTGTTGGTACAAAAATTATGAATGAAAAGTTGTAGTTTATGGTTTAAATTTTTAATATTATATTGGGACCACCCGACCTTAAATTCCTGGATCTGCCACTGGTGGTAGCGGTGGGGATATTGGAGCAGAAATGGGGTAGGCTTCTCCTCCAAAGATTTCTAATGAATTCATGAATTTATAACCCTTTTAAAATCTTTTTGAAATTTCAATGAATACCCATTAATTGTAATCCATTATTTTCTTAAAGAAATGAGATAAATGGGTTATGTTAGGATAATATTCTTTATACATATATATATATATATATTATTTTTTTTTAATACAATTACCATTATCAAAATTCGAATATAAGATCTCTCACTTATAAATGAAGAGAAATAAACTAGACACTAGTACTAAAAGATAGTATCATGTTTATATTTTTAAACTAACTATTAACGAAAATCACATGTTTCTACATTTGACAAACAGAAATCAAATGCTTGTTGGAGCAATATTAGAAAATATGAAAATAACACAAGAATTCCAATGATAATAATCATAAATAAAATAACAACATCAATAGTATACAAGATTAATATAAACATCTAGAGATAAAGTTAGAAATGAGGCTTGCATAAATGCAATGTCCTAAAGATAGAATTTCACCCCTACTCTTGTGCTTGTAGTTCGGTAGGCGTCTATCTTCTAGAATTCAACAATCTATAATCCAAAGTCAAAGCTGACACACCCCGATCGAAATCAAGGCGTGTTGGCTATCACGCATTGATTTCGGTCGGGGTGTGTCAAAAGCACTTTAATCTTCGAACTGTGGCGAACTTTATATATTCCGTACTCTCAAGACACGACTTGGAATTTAGCACATGAAGCATGAGAAAAACGTAGTGGGGAAACCCTATTTCTCAAGAGTAAAAATTAACTCTAATTTTCTATATTAATGATGATGGTTTCATGAGTTTATATAGCACCCAAGTACTTCTTGTTAAAGAGATGTAACTTTTCATCTATAAGTATACATCATTTGACAAAGAAATGCACCTAAATAACATAACCTTTCTAAGAATTATGGTTAACACTATTTTTCATTCAATTATTAAAATTATATATTACAATATTTTATATTATAATATATCATTTGCAACAATCCCCTACATGAATGAAAAATTAGGAAGAATTTGAGAGTATAGACGAACAAGAGATGCATCGGGAGAGGTGTCTTTTGGACTTGAACCTACCTTAGTGAATACTTCTTGGGTTTACTTGGTGGCGCAGTGGATGTGGAAGATCTTGAACTGTTCTCTGCAGCAGTAAATCGAGACAATAAGCAACACACATCACTAATCCTAATACATTACGGTTCAAACGATTGTATTCATTTTGGTCTTGAACAAATCCCTGATTCATGAGAGATTTAGAGAATTTAGCCATCTCATTCTCATTGAAGCGACCCACTTCTACTCTCACATAGGTGACCACTAATTAAGAATAGTCTGCTCTATTCCTCTAATTTATAAGATATCACTGTCATTAAGTATAAATATACACCCTAAAACTTCTGCAGACAACACACTTCTTCCATCATAGGAATGAGATATATAGTGTGTTAACTTCTTTGAATCATGCCCAACCAGTTTGCCTATTGAACTTTGACCATGGGATCTTCAATCAACTAAGTTAGGTTTCCGCCCGACTAATTCATTAGCTATATTGGGTTTAGCCTTATTCCCCTCGATGATCAACTTACTCTCTAGTCTAACCTTTAATAATTGGTACCATTTAGGTTGACTATTTTCTAATGTTGGCCAAAATATTCCATCATGCATGAAACAAATTTCATCGAGAGTAGTTGTTTTTCAATTTTAAGTCATCAAAACATATATTTGGACTTACTAATAAGTAATTTCCTAGGAAATAGACTTCCCCCACATTTAAGGTATTTGAAAGAAGGTCTCTAACCTCTTCACACCTTAAAACTCATTCATTATAAGAGATTATTATATTTGTTACATGCAAATTACTCCTTCTAATTTGTTCCTTGCCTTATTCGCAAACCATCACAATACATGCATAAGATTATCCCCAACAACATTTTGAAGCCAATATGCTTCCTATCCGGATTGTAATTGTACTTTCATTTGAGGATTTCTTTATTGAAATGCATGTATTTCCACCTATGTACTTTGTCTTCACATTGTCAAAGATTCAATTAGTTAGCATTATGGTAAATATGGATGCTCTTAACTATGAATAACACAACCCCATGGCTATGTACATTCGATTTATATGCTTACTTAATAAGCATCATCATGTCTAATTCAATTATGTATGCTCACTGAATAAGCATTAGTTCTGTGTCTAGTCATTTCTTTTACGAAATACCCCACACTTTAACTCATTGGTGTAAGAGGAAAGACATCTTCTTGGTGATAATAAACGGAAATGCTTCATGCCCTCATGCCCAATTAATTGATAAATCCAAATGTCAAAGTAAACCATAACTGAAATTTAAGTATGGACTTTTTTCCATATGAAACATATCAGTTTGGCAATCCTTTTCATTTACTCATCTCACTTCTATCTTTCTTCGGGCTCTGTCCAAAATGAGTTCATCTATATGCTTTTCTCAAAAGCTTCAACTTCAAGGCTTAGGCTAGTTGCTGATTGGAGAGGTTATATTCAGTGCCAAACGCAAACACAGTTCACATGACATGCCTTTCCTTTGAAGTTTGGATCTCACATGGCAGATTCATCTTTCCATTTTATTTATTTTTATTTTTATTTTCTTTCACCACATTACATAGGCAGAAAGCATATTCCCAATGCGTTAGAGTAAATGTAGAATTATGGAGAATAATCTGAAGAATGACTTTGAGATACAACTTGAATCGTTTCCTTAAAGTGTTATTTGCCCCCACTCGAATGAGTTTGCTAAAGGGTTCTTGGCAAATCACTTCCAGGATACAACAAAGTATGGAATATTCGATTAGCAAAACCGAATTGTATTCCCTTAGAAATAACTAGAAAGAAATTGTATGAATGTGATGGAAAGAAAAGAGAGCAAGGAATGTAGAAACAAATTTCTGAAATTGTGTGTGAAACATTATACCACAATAGGTATTTATAGGCATTAAAGCATCCGTTCATCGAACCCCTTCATTTTAGTTGAAGATATACAACCCTTCTTAATAGTGTTGACCCAAAAGACATGTCTTCTATTTCATATTTTCAGAAAATAAATATTGACTAATTACATCTTTTAATTCTACTCATACAATTTGAGTAACCATCATGTCTTTTAACCAAAAGTTACAATCATTCAACAAAATATACAACCGTAAAAGGTTGAATAAAACACAACCCTACTGCCTTTTCTGCGCGCGCACACATGTTGCACAACGCAGCCAAGTCATATAATAATAATAATAATAATAATAATAATAATAATAATAATAATAATAATAATTTATATATTTATTATTGAAATCTCTAACAATCCTTCCCAATTTCAATAATATAATAACATTTCTCTCTTTATAATTCACCACAAACATACTGATATAATTATGCATACAATAAATGTGTCTTTCGAATTAAACCTTTAATTAGTGTAAGTAATTCAAAGTTATAACGAATGCGATGGTGACCTAAGTTTAAACCACCTATTCTTATGTTAAAACCGGAATCACTACACACATGATTATGTCTTATTTCCTTAAAGAAATTTCTGAACTAATTAAGCACTATTATGGCCTTGTGCTTCATCCTGGTTTCATGAACATTTAAAGAGAAAACCCAACTCTTGATAGAAGCGGCACCACTTCTTATGTTCATATAGGTGATGTTCCTTCCCATGTCCCTGCTACTATAGACATAACTACAAATAACCTCATTAAGAGATTAAACTCATCCTCCTAAACGTAGCAGTCTTGCACTGATCATCCAAGAATGAGCTATATATTCATTTTCAGTGCTTTCACAACCACTTAACAATAACTTGTTATTACCCATTAAACTTTTAAACTAGTGATGTTCTAGACAAAGTCGGGTTACCATTATTGGTGGCTAATTTTCAGTAAAGGGTTTTAACCCCATTCCACTAGATGTACTAACTACCAAATCTCTTGAAAGTGCTTTCGTTAATGGATCCGCCAAGTTATTACTTGATTTACATAAATAATATTAATAACTCCATTAGTTATTAATTGCTTGACATATTCATGTCTCAAGCTAACATGTCTAGACTTTCCATTGTATACCTTATTGTATGCTCTAGACAAAGTAGCCTCACTATCATAGTATAAAGAAATGGATGGCATTGGTTGTGGTCATAACTCTATTTCCAATAACAAATTTCTAATCCATTCTGCATCTTTACTTGTTGCTGCTAATGCTATAAATTTAGATTCCATAGTTGAATGTGCTATACATGTTTGTTTCTTCGAAGCCCAAGAAATTGCTCCTCCAACAATTGTAAAAATCCACCCTGATGTAGACTTATTATCATTAGCACTTGTTATCCAACTTGCATCTGAATATCCTTCAAGTACTGCTGGACACTCATAGTAAGTTGAACTCAGGTTTATAGTTCTTTTAAGATAACCAAAAATTCTATTTATTGCTTTCCAATGAGCAATACCTGAATGACTAGTGTATCTAAAAAGTTTGCTTACTGCAAATGCGATATCTGGCTTGGTACAATGCATGACATACATTAAACTTCTAATTACACTAGCATACTCAAGTTGTACAACGGACCTACCAGAATTATTAAGCAAAGTTTCACTAGGGTCATAAGGGTTATTTGCTTCTTTTATTTGTAGATACTTAAACTTAAGAAGCAATTTTTCTATATAATGTGACTGACACAAAGCGTAACCCCTACTATGCTTCTTTACTTTAATACCCAAGATAGTATCTACTTCATTCAAGTCATTCATCTTAAATTTTGAATTTAGATACTCTTTAGTTTCATATACACCTTTCATGTTTGTACCAAAAATTAGCAAGTCGTCAACATATAAACATATAACAACACCATAATCATTTGTGAATTTAGAGTATATGCATTTATCAGCATTATTATGTCTAAATCCATATGATAAAATAACAAGACCAAACTTTTCATGCCATTGTTTTGGTGCTTGCTTCAATCCATATAACGACTTTACTAATTTGCAAACCTTCTTTTCATTCCCAGGGAGAACAAACTCTTCTGGTGTTCCATGTAGACTTCTTCATCCAAACCACCATTTAAAAATGTTGTTTTCACATCCATTTGATGCACATGCAAATTATATAAAGATGTCAATGCAAACAATATTCTAATTGATGTGAGCCTAGCTACTGGTGCATATGTATCGAAATAGTTTATTCCCTTTTTCTGCTTAAAACCTTTGGCAACCAGCCTAGCTTTAAATGTCTGAATAGACCCGTCTGTATTGTACTTTCTTCTAAATACCCACTTACAACCTATTGTTTTTTATCCTTGAGGCAAGTCTACTAAAACTCATGTCTGATTAGATATTAATGATTCAAATTCATAATCTATAGCCTCTTTCCAAAAGGCTGCATCTCTTGAAGTTATTGCTTCACTTAGACTTTTAGGACCATCCTCAACATTCAACAATATGGGTATTTTTTTAAGAACCTTTTTTCTATTTCCTTCGACTAAAAATACAATAGATTAAGACGAAATAAAATCAGAGCCTAGAGTCTTTTCTTTTCTTACTCTTTGGCTTTTCCTTGGTTCATTAACAATTTCAGACTATTTTCTTTTCTCACCTTAGTAAACAATGCTTCACCCCATAAATATTTTGGAGTATTAGCATTAATTATCATAGAATTAATCATTTCAGTGAGTGTCCTATTTTTTCTTTCCGCCAAACCATTTTGTTGTGGTGTATAGGGTGCAGTTTTTTGATGTATAACACCATGCTCTTCACAAAAAATATCAAATTCATGTGAAAAATATTCACCACCTCTATCACTACGAAGCTATTTAATTTTCCTTCCTTTTTGGTTTTCAACTTCCGCTTTATAGCGCTTAAAACACTAAAAGACTTTATCTTTATTAGACAATAAATAAACATAAGTGAACTTAGAACAATCATCTATAAATGTGATAAAATATCGTTTTCCTCATCTTGTTAAAACACCATTAAATTCACATATGTTAGAATGTATTAAGTCTAATAAATTTGTATTTCTTTCAGCAGTTGGAAAATGTTTCTTAGTCATTTTCGCTTGAATACATGTTTCATATTTATCATTGTAATCATCATTGCAAGTAATTAAACCAAGTGTATGCATGTATTTTAAAGATCTAAAATTTACATGTGCTAAATGCAAATGCCATAAATGAGAGGAAAATTCAACAATATAAGCAGAAGAATTCACTTTATTATTAATACTTAGTTTGAACATCCCATCACAAGAATACCCCTTCCCAACAAACATTCCATTTTTCGACATTTTTAACTTGTTCAACCCTAGAACAGTCTTTATACCGTTTTTACATAATAAATTTGCAGACACAAGATTTTTTCTAATTTCTAGAACATGTAGTACATTGAACAACGTCAATTTCTTCCCAGACGTAAACTGAAGTTCAACGGTTCCTTTTCCTAGAACTTTGGCGGAATTATGATTCCCCATTAAAACCCCTTGATTGGTCATTGATGCTTCATGTCTTGAATTGTGCCTTATCACTGTACACATGTATAGTAGCCCTTGCCATATTCAGTTCGGTAATCATGCCAATATGCATAATTGATACCATTGTAACTATGTTATCAATTCCAGAATTTTCCACCATGTTTGCGCTATTGGTCTTATTGGCATATTCCTCACTTGCTTTTCTGTGTCTGCAATCACAAATGTAATGGCCTTTCTTTCCACAATGATAGCAGACACCATTTGCATTCTTTTGATTGTTGTTGGAATTGCTCTTCTTAAACTTCCCTTTGTCAATTTTGACTTTGAATTTCTTTTTGTATTTGTTTCCTTCAACAATGTGAACTTTGGAGGAATCTTGATTTGTAAAATTCTTATCACGATTTTGAGTTTCCTCTTCAATTTGAATACCCTTTTGCAAATCCTCCAAACTAATATCTTCCACCATGTGTAAAAGTTTCTTTCTATAGTTATTTTATGTTTGGGGTAATTTTGCCATAATAACCCCAACTATCATAGGATCTGGAATAACTATTTTAAGTTCACGAAGCTTTGAGACTAAGACCAATAATTCATGAACTTGGTCTAGGATGGGTTTGTTATCAAACATAGTGAATTCATAATATTTGAACATTAAAAACTTATCAGTACCTCTTTTCTCCGTTGTGTACTTGTGTATCTTGCCAAATGATCTAAAACTAGACTCATCAACAAATAATCAACTTCCTTGCCGCTTTCTCTATTTTTCTCAATTTAATTCTCACAACCATATTTTCCAATTATTGCATATTTAATATTTCTATCTTTAGTTTGTTGGAGCAATATTAAAAAATATAAAAATAACACAAGAATTCCAATGATAATAATCATAAATAAAATAACAACATCAATAGTATACAAGATTAATATAAACAACTAGAGATAAAGTTAGAAAAACTGACAAACTTGGAGATTGAGGCTTGCATAAATACAATGTCCTAAAGATAAAATTTTGCCCCTACTCTTGTGCTTGTAGTTCGGTAAGTGTCCATCTCCTAGGATTCAACAATCTATAATCTGAAGTCAAAGCACTTGAATCTTCGAACTCTGGCGAACTTTATATATTCCGTACTCTCAAAACACAACTCGGAATTTAACACACGAAACATGAGAAAAACAAAGTGGGGAAACCCTATTTCTCAAGAGTAAAAATTAACTCTAATTTTCTATAGTAATGATGATGGTTTCATGAGTTTATATAGCACCCAAGTACTTCTTGTTAAAGAGATGTAAAGTCTACATCATTTGACAAAGAAATGCACCTAAATAACATAACCTTTCTAAGAAATATGGTTAACACTATTTTTCATTCAATTATTAAAATTATATATTATAATATTTTATATTATAATATATAATTTCCAACAATGCTTCTAGTATAGTTTAATTCTTAGCAGTTTAATACCTCAAGTAATAATCTTAAAGAAATTGAAAATTTGATCTCTTTTTAGGATTGCCCTAAACCATCAGGGGTCTATTGATGCAAAACTACAAGACCCTTTTGTTTTGGCTCGGAATAAACGGAAGGTTCTGCCAGCGAGGCCACAAACCACAACCATGTCTTTCCCAGCAAGACAAAGTGTGTATGACAGCAAATACCACAACGGCAAAAGGGGAAATTGCCCACTCACACTTTTCATCATTGTGTTTTGCTTCACGCCAAGAGACCCTTTTCAAAATTTCAAATCCAATTTTTTTGCTTGTGAAGGCAATCATCTCTTATCTAGGTTGGCTCATCAAACCAATTATGCCGGCCATTGCTCATTCAAGCATTTGACTTAGACACGTATTTTCATTAATTAATGTAACTTGAAATCTAATTTATGATTGTTTTAATTTGATATGATTGTTTTAATTTGATTCAACACTACAAGCAAATGTCTTTTAAATCTATTAGAAATTCAAGCAAAGGATTGCTTTGGCTTCTTCAATCAGTTGCGTCCTTCAAATCTTTTAGAAATACATACATTGAAGGACTTCGCTTATTGTTTGTCAAAAAAAAAAAAAAAAATCTATAAAAACTATTTTTGGTTATAAATATTAAATCATCGTATATGATATGCACATAAACTTATGTGAAGGACAAAGATATTGAAAAACAATATTAGGACCTCCACAAATAATAAATACATACAAGTATCGTAACAAAGTTATAAAACCGAAATCGCCGTAGTTGTATAGCATTATTCCAATTTTGAATAGTTCAAGCAACCAACAAAAGAAGAGACCTAATCTTTATGAGTCTAAAAATCCTATATACAAAATCGACACCATGATCTCCAATTGAAAGCTCCCCCAAACTCAATCCTTATCTAGTTCCCTACTAAAAACAAGGAACAAATTCAAAGTAAAAACCCCACGTTCTGGTCGCTCCCCATATATCCCTACAAATCGGTGTACAAATTGAACGAAAGCTAAAAATAAAAATCAAAGCAGTAATCCACATTAGCGGTCAATTAAACACAACCCAACAACATATAATATTAGTTAAGAGTGCTCATAGTCAAACGTCTTTGTCATTATCGTCACCTTCAACTTCATAAAAGAATGGGTCCTTGAGAAGTTCAGTAGCGGAAGGCCTCGCTCTAGGCTGGGCGAGGCACTTCTCAACAAACATCCTCACCTCCGGGTCTTTGATTTTGTTCAAGGCCTGGGGTCTTACTCCTGAGGATACCTTCTTGTATATTTTTGCAACATTGTCACATTCACTATAGGGTATTTCCAAGGTCACCATCTCAAGCACGCACATACCAAATGAGTAGATGTCCACCATCTCAGTGTAATCTTCTTCATACAGCTCGGGCGCCATAAATTCTGGAGTCCCTAACACCGAATGTGCTGAATGGTTCTTCCCCACTATAGCAGCCAATCCCAAATCACCAATCTTCACCTATTGAAATCATAGAGAAAATTTTAGAAAAAAATTAAGAAAATACATAGAAACAAATCTGTAAAAAACCAAGTTGAAACAATTTTTTATCAGAAAAATACGAAAAATAAAATAGGAGGAGATAAAAAACATACGAAAAAGATGGAAAACCCCCCAAAACTATTTCTTATTACAAAATCCTAGTAATTCAAGTAACGTCTGGCTCAATATGTGGCTTTAGCTCACATCCCTACCTCCAATATCGTCGTATAAAAATTATTAGAAAAACCCTACTAATAAAAGAGAAGGAATAATAATTATATACCTGGCCAACATTCCCATTGATAAATACATTGCTGCAATTGAGATCTCTATGAATAACACAAGGCTCATGAGTATGCAAATACTCCAGCCCTTCCAAGATCTGTTTTGACCACTTCTTCAAGGCCTTCATCGAAACATGCTTATGCTTCTTCGTGTACTCCCTCAAATTCCCACTTGTACAAACCTCAGTCATGAAATTGAGCGTGTTATGCTCCACGTCCCGCCACACTTTGTACAAAGTGATGATGTTCTTGTTCGTCAACGACCTGAGAAGCCGAACCTCAGAGTAGAGCCTCTCTATCATAGCAGGATCGTTCGTGAAGTTACGTAGCTTCACTTGGTTCCATGCCACCTCTATGCCCTCCTCTTGATCGAAAGCCCGGTACACCTTTTTCACAGCCCCGCACCCTAGGAGCTCGTTGTACCGGCCGTAGCGCCCTGTTGGGTCAATTTCGATGAATGGTTCTTTGTCGGACTGATCTTCGTTTTCACTCAGCATCTGCCAGGAATAAATAGATATTAGCCCAGGAACAAAAACCATAAAAACGCCTCCAAATGTATATTTTTGTGTTCAAAACTTCAAAATCAATGGAAGTTTTAATATAGAAGCTCGATTTGTTGATACAATAAACATATAAATATATATTGAATCTAAGATCGAATTAGAACAAAGACGGAAAATAAAAGTCAAGGATTAAAGCTGCAACCCTATATTTCAATAAGAAACTAAATTACCATGATAATATTACTAGCAAAGATAACGTTTAAAGCGATAAATTTCTCTTGAATGTTATTAAAAATAAAGAACAGTGAGAAGAAAGAGAAAGATAGGTACCTTAAAATTACCAGAAGCTATTCACTGCTGCAGAAACGCACTTGAAAGTTGAAACAAACTAAGAAGCAAAGGAATGAAAAGAACAGGGTTTAGGAGGCGTCGGGGTATATATAGGAGGTGTGACAGAGATATGATGGGATTAATTAAAGTGAATGAGTGAGTAGGTGGGGATGGTTAATCCTGATTAATGCAGGGTTAGTGAAAATTAATTGGGATGCTAAACAAGACTGAGCCGTTACTGGATAAATTTCTATCAGGATTGGATTCGTAAATATAACGAGATTTATATAAAATGAAAGTGGTATAAATTAAATTACTAATTCCTTATATAAAAATTAAAGGATTTGTTGTAGTTATATTTAGAATAGTAATATGATTGTGTAAATCCTAGTGTATCTAGAGATATCTTGGAATATTCCATTTAGTAGTTATTATCCTAATAGAGTTGTAATCCTATTAGAGTAAGGATTTAACCTATCCTACTACTGTAAATAAAGGCACAATGTGGTGATACAACACACACCTCACAATTAAATCTCTCTCTTGATCTCTCTCTTGCCGCCGGCCTCTCTCCCTCTCTAGTCCTAAATACAGTTCAATCAAATAGACTTACAACACGTTATCAGCACACCCTACCAGAAGCTAAGGAACTGAGGATCATAGGAGGAGGTTTTCTTCTATAAAATTCAAAGGCTTTTATTTGTTTTCTGCCAATCATGTATGCTTAAAATAAAGTAAGATATTTGAAACGTCCACGAACCATGAAAACATTCCCTATGATGCATGAACCCCTTATATTATATTTTCCTTCCGATATATATATTGTAGATGATTCTTATATTTATCAATATATATATATATAGTAAACTGTCGATTTACCCCCTGAACTTTCACCTAGCTTTTGATTCCCCCTTGAACCTTTATATTGGAAAATTAAGGACTCAAACTAATTTTTTTAGCCGATTTGCCCCCTACTGTTAGTTTTTCATGTATTCTATCCATATTTCTGTTAAGTGAGACTATTTGCACAACATTTGAGGGTAGTTAGGTCATTTCATTCTTAAAAATGATTAAAAAACTGAATATAAATAAAAAATAAAAAATAAAAAAAAACTTTCCCTCTATTTTTTTCCCGCTAATTCCTATCCTCAATTTTATTTTTCTCTCATTCCTATGCATGAGAAATGACATATGGTGTTATTGTCTTCATAAATAGCAAAGTTAGTCTTTTTCTTGAAGCATATACTACTATTTTTATTTTCTCTAAGAAATTAATAATTTGACAAATGTTCATGGTGTTATTGTCTTTAAAGCAGTGCATTAATATGAGAAACATGTTCATAATACTCATAAAAAATGCTCAACATAATTACATACATTTCATAATGTCAAAATAATCTCAATACAATTCCACAAAATGATCCTTAAGAAGTTGGAAAACTTAAGAGATTTTACCATCCATAAGGTATATAACCCATAGAATCTCGATTACAAAATATGGGCATTCCACTTAACCAAACACAAGCAAAATAAGGTTTTAGTTATCAAAACAAGAGCACAAACATTCTGCTCGAAACACACATGTCACGTGGAGATCAACTACACTTTTCATGGCCTTCCTCGTTTGGTTGGAATCTTGTACCTAAACCTAGTTTCATTTCTAATGGCTGAGTAAGGTTGAGGGTGTTATGTTTTCCAACTTCATAAGGATCATTTTGTGAAATTGTATTGGGATTATTATGACATTATGAAAAGTATGTAATTATCTTGAGCATTTTTTTATGAGTATTATGAACATGTTTCTTATATTAATGCATTCCTTTGGAGACAATAACACCATGATCATTTGTCAAATTATTAATTTGTTAGAGAAAATAAAAATGGTAGTACATGCTTCAAGAAAAAGACTAACTTAGCTACTTATGAAGACAATAACACCGTATCTCATTTCTCATGCATAGGAATGAGAGTGAAAAATAAAATCGAGGATAGGAATTAGCGGGAAAAAATAGAGGGAAAGTTTTGTTTTTTAATTTATTTTTAGTTTTTTAATCATTTTTAAGAGTGAAATGACTTCACTACCCTCACATGTTGTGCACCTGGTCTCACTTAACAGAAATATGGATGGAATATATGAAAAACTAATGGTAGGGGGCAAATTGACTACAAAAATTAGTTTGAGTCCTTAATTTTCCAACAGAAAAGTTCAGGGGGGAAATCGAAAGTTAGGTGAAAGTTTAGGGGGTAAATCGATAATTTGCTCATATATATATATATATATATATATGTTTCATGCATTACGCAATTATTTTGCTATGTGGAATTTGTGAGTCAAAACATATAAATAAATTAGAAGCAATTTAGGGTTCTTAAAACCCTAGAAAAGTTGGTAAAAAAAAAATCTGGGAATTTAATGCGGCATGGCCGTGGCTCGTCGTTATGCCGCTGCTGGCACCATCGGCGAGCACCGCGCTGGCTTGTAACCCAACCGCATAGAGCACGCCCCAGGATGATGTCATTTTGACATTTGACTCATGGTTGCAGCCTTTTGGGCTTGCCACGAGCAAGAACAACCCAGCCTTCTTAGCTTGGGATTGGTTTAGATTGGGTCTGTAGCCCCAGCCCACTTACCAGCACGGCCTGTAGCCATTTGCTGGGCTTTTCCCTCGTACCCATGGCCCATCACTAGTAACCGTGTGTTGTTAGACCTGGTCATGCGTCCTTGGCCCACCTGCAGTAAGCTCGTGTTGCTTGCTAGGCTTTGCCAACCCTCGGCCTAACTCCCAAGCAGCTTCTGATACTGGGCTTGACCTGCCCCGACCTAAAAACCGGAAACCTAGCCTCGATTGGGCTTTCCCACACTAAACCGCAAGCCAGCCTTAAGCTGGGCTTGCTTCCCGTGCTTGATTTTAGGCCCAAACCAGCAGCACATGTTGCTAGGCTTACCCAGATCATACGGCCCAGAGGCCTGTAGCCGTGCTGTAGGGCCCATCCTCACATTGCAGCCAGCCCACTTTTGGCTGGGCCGCGTTGTTTTTCGACCCAATGCCAATTTTTGGCATCCCTGCGTTATAAATCATGCCCAAATTTCTTTTTCTTTTTTTTGGGTACTTTGGTTTATGCCAATTAATTCTAATTTAATTATCACTTGGTTTATCACCAACCAAAACTAATATGACCCGTCTGTCATTATTTTGCTTCAATGATCAACCTCGCTTGGTCCTAATTTATTGAATTAATTAAAAGCGATTTGCAATCCATTAATTTGATAATTAATCCAAAATTATTGACCTGAATATCACTTTTGGACATTAACGATTCAATAATTTATTTCTCTACTTTGAACCGTTGACTTCCTTTTGTAGTCCAAAAGTTCTCACACTTGAGTTCTTGAAGCAACTCAAATCTACTACACTTAAATCAGCATATTGCATTCTATGTTCTTGCAGAAACCTCTCCTTTATGAACTAATCGTTCATAAAACTGAATTGAACCTACAGTTTCATATTTAGTGCCTTTGAAACATGAAATTTTCATTCAAAACTTACCACATGAAACATGTAGCTTTCATGTTTAAATTAAACTAATACATGTCTATAGAACCCGAATGTTCTACGATATATGTCTATGGATTACCATATGACTAACCACATTTTATTGTACCCTCCGTTTTAGGGACACGTCGAACTTGAACAAGCTTGATTTCACCGCTCTGGAAGAAATTACCTGAAATGGGTTCAAGACGTGAAACTCTATCTTACTGCAAAGGGTATTAAAGCCACCATCGAGGCACTTACCGACGCCATCCCCGTCGATGAAGCTTAGAAAGCTACTGCAATGATCTTCAATCGAAGACACATCCATGATGCATTGCAGACTGAGTACTCACTTAGAAGGACCCAAGCAACCTCTAGCTTACTCTAGCTAACCGTTTCGATCACCAGAAAGACATTTACTTGCCTGAAGCAAGGCACGACTGGCAGCATCTAGGCTTTAAGACTTTAAGTCCGTGAATGAATACAACTGTGAAGTTTGTAGAATTCGATCACTACTTAAGTTCTGTAAAATGGACTTAATAGATGCAGATTTCCTGGAGAATACCTATTCAACCTTCCATGCCATCAATATTGTCCAGCAGCAACAATATTGGGCACAAAAGTTCACCAAATTTTTAGATTTGATCTCCGTTTTACTGAAAAGCAAAACCAGCTTTTGATGAGAAATCATCAAGCTTGACCCACTGGCTTAAACACTCTGCCTGAAGTGCATGCGACTAATTCTAACAACCATAAATGACAAAAATATCGTCGTGGCCGTGGTAATGGGTAGCAAGCCTACCCACGGGCCCAAGGTCAATAGAGGCAAAACCCAACCAATGGAGGAAATTTGACCCACAAGCACCAATGATGTGAAATATTCTAACACTCAAATTAAAACCCTATGATTGTAGTATATGAAAGTAGGGATCGTTTTAGGCCAGGGATTAGAAGGGATGCTAATCAACACAATTAAGACTCAAAAACAGTAAACTAGACTCTATAGACTCTAAACTAACTTAAAACACTCAAAACATCAACAAACACTCAAAAGACTCAATTTTAGACCTAACAAGTGTTTTGGACGAAAATAAACCTTAACTTGACTCAAAAGACTCAAAGAAAACAGATTTTGACTCAAATATGAAGACTAAATAACATGGGGATTGTTTTTGACGAATTTTAGACTCAAAACAAAAACTTTGTAGAAAACACTTTTGAAAAACGAATTTAAGTAAAATAAATGGGTGGAAGGCTAGTTAGAGGGTCCTTTTCCACACATGATATATGCATACGAACCAATGTCCAGTTATTACTCATTTAGACTATGAATGACAACGCCCCAAATTAGTTGCATCGCACAACTAACCCTCAAGTTTTCCTTATTTCATTGAATTGAATGAAAACGCATTACAACCAAATTATATTTTTCAAGTTCTTTATATGAGATGCATAACAAAGATACATATCAAAAGTCATTAAGCTTTGTGAAAACTATAAGCGTTGACAAGACACTCATCACTATGAAACGCATGAGATTCATACCAAGGATTTACTTAACGCGATTGTGACTAGCAACCTCCACTACTTGTGAATATAAGTGAATAACAATTATGTGAAACCCTCCTATACTCTAGCATCAAGTTTATGCATGCAAATTAAGTGTCGACCCCCAACCCACATACATAAACAAGTTTTAATAACTTAGATAAGCAAATCACATTCATGCCTTAAGAAACAATAACTGGACGTAATCAGTTCATATAAAACATATAATCATGGCTTCGAATTCACCTCTAACTAAAAAGAAGTTAGTTCCACATGTTCGCAAAACAAAGATAATTAAACTTAAACATTAAAAACAAAGATAGAATACACCTAGAAACACTCCAGGTGGCTCCTCCTTCCTTCCTTGCTGCCAACAATGAGGATTTGCGTGAATTTAGGCTCTTGAGGTGTGGTGGATGGTGTGGTGTGAATTTGTGGTAGAGGGTGGTGGTTTTTGAGTGTTGTGGCATCAAGTATTTATAGGGTGAAGGGGAGGCACGAATTTGGGCTGAAAAGGAGAGGAATTAGGACTTCAAATCACCAAAGAGTATGGACACTTTCAATTAGATTCCAAGGAGGACAAGGAATGGTCCTTGTGGCAGATTCTAGAACTTCTAGAAGGGTTACATGTGGCATAAACTTAATGCATGAAAATAGGGCTTCTAGAATTTGAAATAGGTGTTTAAATGTGTAACTAATCCCCTCTAATTAGCTAGATTTAAGTCCTAACCTGATTTGGATAGGGTAAGATAGGATAATGTTAGAGTTAGGAAAGGATAAGGTTGGTTAGGATAGGATAAGATAAGGTTGGATAAGGTTCCTTATTTCTTGTTATTTCCTTATCTTCTTTGCATTTGGACTTCTTTCTCCAGATTTGTAGCCTTTCCTAGCCCTTCTTGACTTCAATTTCGTCCATCCTCTTTGCTCCATGGTTAAGCTATCCAATCCATGCCCAAAACTGCTCCATTTAGCTTCAAAATGCCCTTTCTTGCTCCTTTTGCCATTAGGACCTAAAAACATACGAAAATAGCTTAAAAGACTAAAATAAATAGTAATTAACTCCCTAAATGAAAGGAGACAACATAACTAAGTAGCATAAATATGCTCCTATCAACCAACCCCTTGCACCTAAGGACCGTTCGATCGATTTCCACTGAAACTGATATGTGTTACCATTGTGGATCAAGGGATCATTGGTCATGCGTATGCAAAGCTACCCCCGAGGCCATTTCCAAGTATCATTGCTGTTGTGAGTCTAACTTTGCCAATGTGGAACATCCCGAAGATGCTACTATATCCATAGAGATATCATATTTTCAGGAGGCATTAGCTCCTATGGACAAATAATTTTATTCTTCTAGACATGTTTTTAGGATATTTTTACCCCTAGTGGCCGAACCTACTAGGAGTGGCTGAAACCCCCTCTATTTTTTAGGTTTATGGTTTAATTTTTGGACAATTTTTCTAAGTCTTTGGAATAATTTGTTTGGTTCTAGTTTGTTTTGAACTATGGATATTATTTCTCGAATTGATTAATTGAAATGAATGGAATTATATTTATGCATGTGACCAATTCAATTAATTTCGTTCTAGGTATGACTAGTGAGGAAGTTAGTTGTCTGGCTGATAGAGCTACTACACATACCATATTGTGTGAGCAACACTATTTTACTAACTTCGTACCTAAGAAAGCACCTCTGACAACCCTCTCAGACTCATCCAACCTGATTAAATGATACGGAAAGGCTCGTATAATGTTGTCTAATGGTATTGTCTTAACCATTAAAGAGGCCATCTATTCTCCACGTTTCGAAAGAACGTTGATAAGTTTTAGAGACATTTGAGATAATCAATATCATATTGAAACCACTGAAGAGAATGATTATGAATTTCTTTGTATCACCTATTACGAGTATGGCCAGAAGCATATTCACGAGAAGCTGGAACGTCTCCCGAGTGGGTTGTATATCACAACTATTCGTGCATAGAATCCGGGTTCCAAAGCGCTTTGCTGTTTTGGCATAATCGTATGGGACATCTCAGACGTGACATGATGCGTCGTATCCTCAAATCATCACATGGCATTATTTACATCCCTACGTTGGATTCCTGCCATGCAAAGCTTGTTCTTTGAGGAAGTTGAATACTTAACCCTCAATTACAAAGATTATTCACAACCCTCCTAAGTTTCTTCAGATGATTCAAGGGGATATTTGGGGACCTATCCAACCAACATGCGGACCATTTAGATACTTTATGGTGTTGGTTGATGCATCAACACGTTGGTCACATGTCTGCTTATTGTCCACACGCAACGCTGCTTTTGCAAAACTTCTAGCACAAATTATTAAGCTTAAGGCTCACCACTCTGATTATCCGATCAAGTCGATTCGACTGGATAACGCTGGAGATTTTATGTTACAGACTTTTGACGACTATTGCATGTCAGTTGGGATTGAAGTTGAACATCTTGTTCCCCATGTTCACACCCAAAACGGCCTGGCAGAAGCTTTCATAAAGCGCCTTCAATTGATAGCTCGGACTTTGGTTATGCGAACCAAATTGCTGGTGTTTTCCTGGGGCTATGCAATATTACACACAGCTATGTTGGTTCGCCTGGGGCCCACCGCTACCCAACCTCATTCACTATTATAGTTGGTTACTAGATACGAGCTTGATGTCTGGCATTTACGTGTGTTTGGGTACGTAGTCTATGTGCCAATAGTGTCGCCATTATGTACCAAAATGGGTCCTCAGAGAATAATGGGAATCTATGTCGTTTATAAAGCACGCCTCCTAGCGTAAGGCTTCTCTCAACACTTGGGATTGATTACGAGGAGACGTATTCCCCCATAATGGACATCATAACGTTTCGCTACCTTATCAGTTTGGTAGTTTCCAAAAAACTGAATATGCAGCTTATGGACGTGGTAACTACGTATCTCTATGGGGATCTAGATACGGAAATCCATATGATGGTTCTAGAAGGACTTCCATTGACTGGTTCAAATCATTCTAGACCAAGGAACACTCTCTATTAGATTGAGGATATCACTCTACAGATTGAAACAATCAGGGCGGATATGGTATAACTGTATAAGTGAATATTTGACAAGTCAGGGTTAAGTGAACAACGAACTATGCCTATGAATGATCATAAAGAATTCACATTCCGAATTTGCGATCGTTGCAGTTTATGTCGACGACATGAACCTCATCAGAACTTCCGCAGAGCTTGAGGAAATTACTGTTCACTTGAAATCAAAATTTGAGATGAAGGATCTTGGGAAAAATCGATATTGTCTCTGCCTGGAGATCGAGCATTCTTAGGTTGGAATCCTAGTATATCAATCGAGCTACACCCAAAAGGTATTGCGACATTTTAATGAGGATAAAGTGAAGCCTTCGAGTACTTATATGGTTGTTCGGACTTTAGATGTTATACGAGATCTTTTCTGTCCCAAGGAGGATGAGGAAGAGATTTTGGAGCCTGAAGTTCCATACTTAAGTGCAATTGGTGCTTTATTGTACTTGGCTCAATGCACTAAAACTGACATCTCATTCGCTGTTAATCTTTTGGCTAGATATAGTAATGCGCTTACACATAGACACTGGAATTGTGCTAAAGACATTTTCTGCTACCTCAAGGGTACACCAGATTTGGGTTTGGTCTACAACCTATGAATCATCGAGAAGAGTTGTTGCCCCCCTCGATCCTCGGGTTGATTTTCGCCTTGTTGGTTACATAGATGTTGGTTATCTGTCTAACCCATATAGGGCACATTCTTAAACGGGCTATATATTTACTGTTGGAGACATCGCTATATCTTAGAGGTCTACCAAGCAAACGCTAGTTGCGACTTCTTTGAACCATGTTAAGATCCTCGCTCTGCATGAAGCATCGCGTGTGTGCTTTTGGTTGAGAGCAGTCATGAAACATATTCGAAGCACTAGTGGTCTTATTACTGTCGTTGACCTTCCTACGACGATCTTTGAAGACAATGCAACATGTATCGAGCAATTAAGGAAATGATACATTAAGGGAGACAACACCAAGCACATAGCGCTGAAGTTCTTTTATTCTCACCAGTAACAATAGCATCAGAACATTGAAGTCAAGAAAATCCGTTCCTAGGACAACCTGGCCGATCTCTTTACCAAGTCATTGTCCAAGTCTACTTTTCAAAAGCTTGTCCAAGGAATTGGTATGCGTAAATTATTTGAGTTGAATTGCTTATTGTTCTCTTATTTGGAAGTTATGTCTAACTCAGGGGGAGTATGTACTCTTTTTCCTATGATTAGGAGCATTTTTCCCATTGGGTTTTTGTACCTAACAAGGTTTTGATGAGGCACCCATCCTGGGGTGATCATACTCTGTTGAGTTTACTGTTTTCGTCCTGCTTGACATTTGTTTTAGACATTATGCATACTTCTCACTTTTCTCCTTGGTCTATGAGTTTTCACTTGCCTTAGGTTTTACGATAGCAAGGTTTTGTGAGCTTTACTATCAATGCATACTTTCTTTAAATTTGAGACTCGCATTCGCCCATTGTACCGCCAACTTCATCAACTGTTCTACCTCAACTACTGAAAATCTGATGCGATGTTTTGTTTGAATATTTCTACACTCAAGCAAGAGTGTTGCATTCATATTTAGAATATGAATGTGATTGTGTAAATTCTAGTGTATCTAGGAATATCTTGAAATATTCCCTTTAGTAGTTATTATTCTATTAGAGCTGTAATCCTATTAGGGTAAGGATTTAAGCTATCATACTACTATAAATAAAGGCACATTGGGGGTGATACAACACACACCTCACAATTAAATCTCTCTCTTCTCTCTCTTGCCACCAGCCTCTCCTTCTCTAGTCCTAAATACAGTTTAGTCAAATAGGCCTACAACATGATTACTAATTTCTTATACACACACACACACACACACACATACACATAATCCTCTAATTGGTTTTCTTGAGAATCTTTTCCCTTATTTTCTTGAGTTAATGTGGAAATCGGTTTCCTTGTAGTGTGAAAAATCGGAAGTCAATTATTTTTTGGGGCTTTTAGAGATAAGGGCTTGTCAAAGATGATTATCTAAATATAACCTAGAAGGTTTTCAATGTCTAAAAAAATCCTTCATTTTAATGCACTATGACATGTCACTTATAATAAAACCACAAGTTTTACTACTATTTACAAGAATGTCATCATTGTTGTCTACAATATAACCTCCACTATCAAAATTTGAAAAATGTAACTGTTACATCATTATCACCCATAACAGTAACCTCCATCTTCATTGTCTAAAAAATGCCATCTTTATTGTCTATAACTGCTTACTTTTTGTCTTTTGTTTTGTTTCTTTTTATATATATTCAAATTTTATATTGTGTGGAGAATGCACTAATTAATGCACAATAGTTTCGGTACAATTAATTAACTATGTTATACAGTTTAGGTTCGATAGATAGGTACGGTGAATTTATTATGATTTGTATTTTTTATGTTTTAGTTCATTAGGTTTGACAAATTAGGTACATTACATAGTTTAGGTCCGATCAATTCGGTACGGTCAATTAGGTTGTTATTTCACATTCCATTTTCTCTACATACAAAATTGTTCTTTTCACTTATCTCAGGATTCATTTTTAATTTATTCAATCCAAAAGTATAAAAACCAAAAAGAATGTGTTGAGAATATTGGTACACTATATTGTTCTACATACAAAATTGTTCATTTAGGTGCTGTCAATTAGGTTCTATTCATTCGGTACGGTCGGTTAGGTACTATATAGTATAGGTTAGATCAATTTGGTACGGTCAATTAGGTTGTGATTTCACATTCTATTTTCTCTATTTGTATTGTTTTTTTTTCATTTATCTCTGAATTCACTGTCAATTTGGCGTATAAAAGCCCTTTTTTCTTCTTTCTTCCGAATACAAAGAGATTTTTGGTTTCTGAGTTTTCTGGCTTCTTTTGTTTGATCATGGTTTCTGAGTTCCTAGGTTTTTTTATTATTGGAATAACACAAGGAGGTTTATGGTAATGTTATAAAAAGCATGTTAATTATGGATCTAGTTAATTAAGCATTCTTGGAAAATTAATTATATATTTGTTTCTCTAATTGGTTTTAAGAGAGTAATAAGGGTAAATAGGGAAACTAAAAATGCAATAAATTTATTGAACAAAATGATTAAATGTGACATGGAATACTATAATCTGAAATTGAGGTTAGTTTTTAATCTTACATAAGGTATTATTGAAAATACAATCTCATTTAGGGATTAAAATGAAGTTTTCTATTATTTTTCCGAAGTCAAATGGAATCAAGCCTATCAGGACCTGAATCATCTACATAGGCCGGCTTTGACGGTCTGGATGAAGCGAGGGCGTTCCAAAATAAATGGAGAATGTTTCTACTAGTCAATAAGATTAATTGTCACAAATGAAAACAAGGGAATACGAAAGAAAATAATCCCACCCACATAGAGGTGTCAAACGAGTCGGCTTGGCTCATTTAAAGTCGGTCCATGCGGATTTGGGTCGTGTTTGGGACGGCTTAATTAATAAAAAAAATTGTGCTTGAGCTGATCTATTTAATAAAACATTAAGTCCAGCTCGGCTTGCGACCCTGACCCATTAAAACTTGGACCGTGTTGGGCCGGATCACTAATCGGGCTGACTTCTACATAACAAACTTAAATTATTTTAAAATTTAAAAAGGCTTATTTCAACATGCTATTAAGCTAAATATCACTAATATTAAGTCTTACTAACCTTAAATGTATGATTGTAATTGAAAAATATTGAATAAATGACATTATTCATAATCAGCCAGGGCCACGAGCCCTGCTCGGTCCATGATAGACCTAACGGGTCGTGGGCCAGTTGCCCTGTTGAGCCTAAATCTTAAGCCCGGTCCAACTACTTTTTACGAATAGTGTTGTGCCGTGCCATGCCATGACTTATTTAAGTGGGTTGTGCACATGCAATGCTCATGCCGATCCACCCATTTGTTCCAAATTAAAATGATTTTTCCCCTACTTTTTTGCTTTGTTTTCTCTTGCATTTTTGGTTAGTTAATTACTGGAGAAGTGTTCATGTTTTATGTGTGGCACCTACAATAACTTACAAAAATTGCATTACAAAGTTTGCAATCAAGTCCAAATAATACCCTCCGACAAGTTAATAGATGGAATTCGATGCCGATTCAATAGTGTAAGCATTTCGAAAATATTCCAGACATTTTTACAGCTCATTTACACTAGATGAAGAAAAAAGAAACAGATTCAAATGCACGTTAGTTTCTTTTATGACAATTTTTCAAAGGTGTCGACTCCATCTTAACATATAAGATCTGATTTTCTTTACTCCAAATTAATTAATTAATGTCACACACGTCTTTGCCAATAAAAGTAAAGTAATACAAGGAAAATATTAAATATAAATATCTGAGAACTTATAAAAGTTGTAATACACACACACACACACGCACGCACACAGAGTTCAAGATACCAGAGTTTTGCCAATAACTTACGGATTTGGATCGGTAGAGGCCTCATAGGTGTGTGTTTTCTTGTGATATAAAGCTTTTGCATGCACAGAATTATGAAACACATGAAGAACCATGTGATGATCGTGCAAGTTGACTGCATGCAGCCGCTCATTATTAGTATATAGGGTTTATGCATGTGAAATCACAACTGGTTCCTTATATTTTCGTGATCATCAAGCTTACTAAAGGTGCTTAGAAACTATTCAATTTCTCTTGCTATTAATGCATCCCCACTAGGTTAAGAGATTTGCAGAGATAGCAGGATATATATCCACGCCATAGTACAAATCCAATGTTTCTTCATTGTGCACAATTGTTTATCAAGAAAACTATCACACTCTCAAAATCTTTTAATCAAAGCTCTCGGGAAGATTTATAGATTAAATACCGGTTCTAATATAGGTGTTAAGTAAAAATGCTAATGTTAAGGAAAAGGGTAATGCCAGGGATAAAATTTGTAGATAAAATTTAGAAATGAGCACATTTATCAACGCTTAAGAAATAATCAAATTGATTAAGCCACTACCTTTGGGCGAAGATATTTATAAGCTTAGGAATATATACATTTTTCTTCCCATCCTTTGTACATGACTCACGGGCCAATAATGCCAGTGTCGGAAGTTGTCGCCGACCACCATCATTGGTGCCGGAAAATTTCAAGCCTTGTTCAATAGTGACATAAAAATTGCAATAATAAATGCAATTTTTTCATCTTCGAGTATGTTTGTTGTGTGAGTTTTTTTTTTTTTTTTTTTTTTCCGATTCTTTAGATATAAACTCATACAACTCATGATTTCTAGATAAAAAGCCCAACTATCTTTAAACACCCAACATAAACCCAGAATTCAAATATGTTGCCACATTAAAAATTAAGTGACCTATTATAAATTTCAAGTAGTTCACAACGTATGACACACCCCGACCGAGATCAGGGCGTGCTGGCCGTCACACGAAGGTGACATAGCCATGTGCACGTGCGGAAGCTAATAAAGTAGTAATATAAAAAGTACGAATAATTAGAAACTAGCATACAAAGTACTAGAACAAGTGCTAGCGTAAGTGAAAGACAATTTCAGAGCAGGTCTACAGCAGTCCAAAAGAAGGTTGCGACAATAGTACACCCGAAGGTGACCCTACAATGGTGAGTGTCTGTCAGAAACGCCGGAAAAACCCTCTGGGAAACCACCGAAACTACTAAGCAACTAGAACCTGGAGGAGCGCAAAACAAAAGCGTGAGTGGGCAAAAACAAATCTTTTCGAAAACCATTTAGTAAAATACATTCTAACCCCTCGCCGTAAAACCTGTATACTTCCCAGAAAATAACATATATACGTATGTATAGATATGCCAAACATGCTCAAGGGTATGCCAATCATGCTCACGAATATGCCATGTCAAAACCTCATAATGAAATGCAAGTGCTCAGGTATATCTCATAACGATAACATATAATCTGGCAGCCGGAGTCACCTAACGTGACCTGTACGGCTGCATATAGAGCTCAAATCTCAACTCGATAACTGAACCTGCCCATGAGTCGGAACCACCTAAAGTGGTATGTACGACAGGCCTGGGTGTAATACATATATACGCTCTAGTGCTACGATCACGTGAAGACTGTGCGAATAATCGCGGGTCACCTACGAGTCGGAACCACCTAAAGTGGTCTGTACGACAGGACTGTGCACCTAACTTGGATCCAAGCTGAGCGTGTGGTGCGGGAGGTGAACATCACGTGAAGGACTGTGCCCTACTCTGGGCGAGAGCACTAACACCGGGGGTGCAGGTTATGAGCTCTCTAAGCATCTCAAACTATTACTGAATGTAAATATGAACACCACTTACTTGGCACTTACCTGTGCGTCCACAGCACCCAATATGCATATGAAAATATATATGCAACTACCAATGCATGTGATGATGCATAAAGAATAATACTATAGGGCATGGCATAACACAAATAACCCTTTTTAAACCATTTTTGGGAATATAAATGTATATAGGTATATACGGAAAACAAAAGCCCACTCACTGGTATGTGGAAGGGTCGTAGCCCCCCTGCCTCGAGTGACCACGCTCGTCCTCGGGATACGTATCACCTATATGCGAAACAACTATAAAAACGTTATTTTTAAAGCACATAACCAACTTCTCGTAATAACTTCTCATACATTGCTCAATTTGGACAAATGAATATACCAACGTGCTCTACACAACCATATTTTTAGAAAAAATTTCCTCCGTCGCACGCGCCCCCACGCGCCGGCCACGCGCAGGCACGTGCCTGGCACGCTGACGGCGTCAACTGACGCCGTGAGGAATATTCCGTTAGTTCTAACGGATTCCGTCAACGGCGTTAGGAATATTCCGTCACCTTCTCCGGCGCCGGAAAACTGGGAAATTTTAAAACCGTGTTTTCTCTCTCGTTTCTCAACCATTTTCCACGATTCTTGCACCAAAACAACGCCTAGAACTAGTAGAACAACGATATACAAGTTTTAAGGGTCAAAAACCACCAGAACTTACCTGTGCAAACTATCCAAAACCGGCCAACTCCGACCACGATGATCCCGACGTCAAAACTCTTCAAACGAAGCACTCCGAGGCTCCTTGGAACACCACCAAGCTACCTACGAGCTTCAAATTTCCTAAAACGTTAGTATTTACGTTCGCATGAATAGTACTAAAATCGGACCACCTTGAAACGACGTGAAAACGTTAGAGTTCTCACCTGAAAATGGTACGATCGTGCTCCTCTCAACCTCACGAGCTTGAAGGTGTACCTGGTTTCCTCGATCTGTAAGGGTTTGGTGGTTCTTGGTGTGTGTCCGTACGAGTTCGAAGAGAAAGGGAAGAAATGGGAGCATGGAAGAGAGAGACAGGGACAAGGACAGAGGGAGAGGGAGAGTATGTGTGTGTGTGTGGCCCAACACATGCCAACACCACACAAAACACCACTAAACGTAAACGAAACGAATTAGGGGTAAAAATGTCATTTCGCACGTATGTTTTAATAATCTCGGACGGGATGTCACAACGTATGCCACTACCCTTCTATTATCACCCACAATCTTCGAATTTTGGCTTCAATCATGACCACATAATGTAAACATTAAATTATGATTACTCCTCTTGAGGGCAGGGTTAGCCTTAAGTATTTAGGAGCCATGTGCAAAACTTAGATGGAGGTCCTTTATTTTGCTATCTGTAAATTGAAATATTGTAAGTTAGTTCACCAAAAACAAGTTTGTTTGATTGGCCAGGGACTGTTTCCTAACTTCAAAGGTCTTGAGTTTGAAACATGTTGGGTGTTTTTTAGTTATCTGCTTTTTAAGTTTATAAATTTGCAAAAATTAAAAATAGCGAAGTAGTACCACAAAGATTCAGACATGCACCAAAAGATAGAAGTCTTGAACCACTAGCGTTGGAACCATAATTAGTATTATTATGCACATTCAAATATCTATTACATGCAATTGTATACATGTCTTGAAAATTTGGCGGCCCTTATGAATCAAGGGTCGTGTGCGATGGTGCCTTCTGCACATCATCAAGGCTGGCTCTGCTTGAGGGTAATTTTGGAGCTATAGTATTACATGTAACTAGTAACTTACATATAATAATATGTAGGAATGATATCTACCTTTCTCATTTGCCTTTTCTTATTTATCTTCCCAACTCATTACTTGACACATATATTGCATTAACAATTAAACTATATAATTAATACCTTAGAATCATAAATTCTAATTTTCCACCCTTAAAGCATGAATTATGTAGTTTAATTTATTAGTGGAATACACGTGATAAGTAATTAATTAGTGAGAAGTGTAGATACGGAACAAATGGGGAGGTAGCTAGCATTCCTCTTGAAATAAAGTAACATTCATATATTTCATAGGTTACATATATTGGGCAGACTATTATTCTTTAGGGTTAATCTCTGTTTACTACCATGAAGTTTCGTGGTTTTCAACATTTAGTACATGAAGTTTTTTTCATCCCAGAGTCATACCTTAAGTCTTAATTTTGGGACAGTTTCATACATGCGTTAAGTTTTCCGTTAGAAATTCTGTTAACTGATGACATGGCACCCACATGGACAATAATTGAGTGCCACGTGTCAATATGGGTCCACTTCAATATTAAAAAATTAAAAATTAAAAAATTCCTACCTGTCCCTCACCCTCTGCACCCTCTCCTTCCCTTCTCTCTTTTCAACCCTCACCCTTCCCTCCCTTCTCCCTTCTCCCTTCTCTCTTCTCCAATTCCACGCCTCTGTTCTCCTCGCCTACAGCACCCCTGTCGTCGTCCTCATCACGCTCTTCATCTTCTTCACATGCCGTTGCGTCGCCTCACACAGCGTAACCACCATTCTCTCCCTCATGATCCTCGCTGAGGTCACCAGCCTCTGCCAAAACGTGGGGACATGTTGGCCAACACTGCCACCTGCAAGTCCAAACCTCAAGCCTTCTTCTGCACTAGCTCGATTATGAAGGGATATGAGCTCTGCACCATGCAAATACCCAAATCCGGTTCTATCTGCAATTGTGAATCAGATTACCATTTGGGTCTTCCCCATTTCCCTTGAAACCTCTAATTCTAACTCCTAGTCCAATTTGGCTCCAGTCTCAAATAGGTCAAATTGATGGAAAATCGAAAGGTGTTGGGATTTGGGTGGGGTGGGATTTGGGTGAGGTAGGGTTGGGCAAACGGGTCTTAGGCCCGCGGGTAGGGGCGGGTATAGGCGGGTCGGGGCGGGTACGGGGCGGGTCCTGTTTTTAAATAGGGGGAAACGGGGCGGGGCGGGCCTAGGTAATGTTTTTCTAGGGTCGGGCCGGTTCCAGATTTATAGAAAAACGGGGCCCCGAACCGGCCCGTTTGTAATTGAAATGGACGGCCCAGATTGAATTGTTACAGACCTTCCAATCATGACCGTTGGTTTTAGGTTTACCCTAATAGAGAGTCTTTGCTGTTTGCTGCTCTCTCTCGAATCCTCGATCGACCTCTCAACCTTTCCGTCTCTGACTCTCTCATCCTCGATTTTCTTCTTGAAGTCCGACATCACCTCACCGTCTCTGCAACACTCCATCACCTCACCGTCTCTGTAACACTCCATCGCCGTTGCCAGTTCAGGTGAATTCTTTAACCTCTTTTTTTTTTTTTTTTTTTTTTTTTTTATAATAGGTTCTTTAACCTCTGATCTGATGATTCTGATCTGATGTATGTAATCTGTGCTCAATATATTGGGATGTTCATGTTTGTTCTTGCTGATTTGGTGGATTTTTTTGATTTTTTAGCTTCTTTAACCTCTGATCTGATCTGATGTATGTAACCTGCTCCTTCTGTTCCACACGGTCGTCATGTATGTCATTGTGTTTCTTTACAGTTGGTAGATTATTTCCATTACACTGATACCCTGTGTGGTTTGAATACAAAAGACTAAAATTTGTCATTTATAATTGTGAATCTGCACCACTAAGATTTTCTCTGTTGTACAGTGGGCACCATGTCATGCTGTTGTTGCCACACCATTGCTAGTTGCATTTTTTAGCTTCGTTTGTTTGCTAGAAATGCATGAGATTGAAAGACATGGCCACCTATCTGATTTTATCGTGTTGTTTCTATATTAAGGGCTGACACTCTTGAAGAACTTGGAGCTATCTGATACTGAAGTTGGAAGCAACGGGCTTCGTCATCTCTCAGGTGATGATTGATTGCATTGCATCAGAGTCTCAGACTATTGCATGGTTATGATCTGAATGTTTTCCGAGTTCAGTGTGAGGCTGTAGGCTATACATTATGCTGAAGCTTTGAATTTACTACCTTGTTAGTTTGTGGCTCAAATTCTTTGAAGGTCTCATTAGTGTTCAAAGTTAAACTGCACCTCATAATTTTTCTGCTAAGCAGTTTGTAAACTTTGTATTATTTGGTGCATGTTCATCTTTTTGAAAGCATTTCTTTTTAAGCATTAATTTGGGTGGCTGTTATCACTTTCAGGTTTGAAAAATCTCGAAAGTTTGAACTTGTCGTTCACCCTAGTAACTGACAGTGGCTTGAAAAGGTTATCTGGATTGACATCTCTCAAATCACTTAATCTGGATGCTCGGCAAATTTCTGATGCTGGACTTGCAGCTATTACAAGTAAGGATTTTTGTGTATTTTTAAGCTGTAGAGGGAAAATATTGGCTATTTGTGTAGAAAACCTTGTGATCGACGCATTGATTTCCACTGAAATTAATCATGTTCTTGAATTCTTCTAATCATAACTATATAGACAGTCAAAGAATTTATGCCGAAGGTGGTGCAGGTCTTACAGGATTGACACATCTGGACCTATTTGGTGCTCGCATTTCAGATTCTGGAGCAAACAATTGTAAGATCTGCAATAAGTAAGGTACCATATAATAATTTGTTTGCTTACTGGATGGTTATTTTTTGTTTGCTTACATATACATCTCCTTTGACATTTGAAGTAATTATTCTAATTGACAATTTCAGGTATCTCCTTTGACATTTACTCTTTTGTATCTCATATTTTAGTATAAGTTTTATTCTAAAGTGATAGTTTATATGGCTTTGATAAAATTTATCTTCTACGTTAACAAGTCTTCAAGGAAATATAAATTAATGGGATTAGAAGTTAGGACCTGTATGCAATGCAAGAATGAGAACCGAGGCCTTCTGCCTGCATATATATATATATATAATATATAATACATATACATATACATCTCACACACACACACACAGTGACACACACAATAAGTACTTGGCCAATATTGCAGAAAACAGTTTCTTTAGCAGCTGCATGTTACTGCCCTGCACACGATTTGAATTTTGAAATCTGAATTCTGATTGCATTTACTTGCATTGCTGCATTTCCAAGAATATTATATGCATTTTCTTGATTGTTTGGGAATTGGTTTCAGATTCCGGAGCCACTTATTACTGAGAAAGTTTGGAAATTGGAAGATTTTGAATCATATCCTGCTTGCTTACTGGTGAGTTCTTGGTTTGGAACTTTGGATGGTTATTTTTTGTTTTGGATGGTTATTTTTTGTTTGGATGGTTATATTTTGTTTGCTTACATATACATCTCACACACACATTACTGCTGCATGTTACTGCTGCATTGGATGGTTATTTTTTATTTCTTGGTTTGGTGAGTTCTTGCTTACTGCTGCATGTTACTGGCCTGCACACGATTTGAATTTTGAAGTACATGAGAAAAACTGCAAGTGCATGCATGCTGCTGCATGTACTTTAAATTATGTCTACTAGATTATTTGCTATTTTATTTACATGGAGATTATGCTTTTTTGGGTTTAAATTATGTATAATGTGTAGATTATGCTTACATGGAGATTATGCTTTTTTGGGTTTAAATTATGTATAATGTGTAGATTATGCTTACATGGAGATTATGCTATTTTATTTGATTAATGAATATAGTTCCATTATTTAATTTTTACAGATTTTTACATAATGTCTCAATCTCAAAGTCAAAGTACCCCTAGTAGTACTAATGTAGCATCATCTACGGCTACATCACCATGTCCTCCACAACCCACACAGTCAAAACCATCAATGCCTCCCCCAAACCCCTCATCCTCCAGAAAAAGAAAAGCACCACCTATTCCAAAGACAAAACAACCAACTATAATAGCTTCACTAGAGAGATCTTCTTCTGAGAGATCTTGGGTTTGGGATCATGTCACTAAGTGTACCGTCTCGGAAATACAAGAAGTAGAAAAGGATGGAAAGAAAAAGAAGGTGGAGGTACAAGTATTGAAGGCTAAGTGTAACCATTGTAGCGCCCTTTTTGCATGTGATACTAGTGGGGGTGGGACTAGTACTTACATTAAACATATCAATAAACATTGCAAGTCATATAAACCAACTGATGAGTTGCAAAAGGTTCTAGGTAGTTCTGGACCTTCTGGGGATGTCAAAAACATGCTTGTTGCTAAAGGGTGGAGCCAAGAAGAAAGTGTGGAAGGTATTATTGAGTTTATTGTGATGGAGGAGGTACCTTTTAGTATTGTGGAGAGTGAAGGGTTTAGGCGGATGATGTGCAAAGTCCAGCCTAGATTGCATGTTCCATCTCGGAGAACTATCGTGAGGGAGTTATTCAGTATGTATGATAGCATGAAAGAGCAGTTAAAAAAGGAGATACACACTCATAGAGTGAGCTTGACTACCGATACATGGACAAGTGTGCAAAATTTGAACTACATGGTGCTAACTGCTCATTTTGTGGATGATGATTGGAATATGCACAAAAGGATTCTAAACTTTTGTTTGATTTCAAGTCATGAAGGCAAAGAAATAGGGAAGATGATTGAGCAATGTTTGGTTGAGTGGGGGATTGAAAAGGTAATGTGCATTTCAGTTGACAATGCATCGGCTAATAAGGTGGCAATTGAGTATGTTGTTCGTAAAATGCAGAAATGGCCTAATAGTAAAGTGATTATGAATGGCAAGTTTATGCATGTGAGGTGCTTAGCTCATATTATCAACTTGGTAGTGAAACATGGGTTGAAAAGATTAGAGACAAGTGTGGATGCTCTTAGAAATGCCGTGCGGTTTGTGAGATCAAGTCCCCGAAGGTTAAGTTATTTCAAGAAATGTGTGGAGAATGAGAAGTTGGATAGTAGGGGTCTAGTTGTTATGGATGTGCCTACTAGGTGGAATAGCACATACATGATGCTAGAATCTTGCTTGAAGTTTAAAAAAGCATTTGAAAGGATGATCGAAGATGATGAAGCCAATATATACACCACCTATTTCAGTGAAAAGGTGTTTAGTGATGAAGGAGAAGAAGTGGCGGGTAAAGGGAGGATTGGACCACCTAAGGAGGAAGATTGGGATAGTGCAGAAGTGTTTGTGAAATTTTTAAAGGTCTTCTATCTTGTAACTTTGAAAGTTAGTGCAACTAAGTATCCCACAGCTAACACAGCTGTTCATGATGTCATTGCTGTGGAAAACGAGATAGAAAAACTTTTTTTGCCTGAATATATGCAAACTGGAGGACCTGCAGAGTTGGTGCTACGTGATATGGCATTCAACATGAGAGCCAAATATCGAAAGTATTTTGGTTCAATTGAGTCCCTTAATCAAATATTTGTAATTGCCCTTGTCTTAGACCCAAGGTTCAAATTGAGGCACTACATGCACTTGTGTAGAAAGCAATTACAACTTCTTGATGAAGAGATTGAACAAAAAAGTAATCAAGTGAAGACATTGTTGAAGACAATGTGTGATGAGTATGCTAGTGAAGCTTTCGATTCACAAACACAACAAAAGGGTCGAGAAGATTTAGTTCTTGACACTTCTTCATCAAGGGTAAAACAATCATCTTCTAGTGTGCCAACAGAAAATCCAATGATATTTAGTCAAATCATGGATGATTGGGAAAAGGAACTAGAAGACACCGAGGATATTGCGCTTGCACATGAGGTGGATAGGTATCTCCTTGACACTGTAGAGAAAGTACCACATGGTTCACAATTTGATGTTTTGAAATGGTGGAAGTTGAAAGGGAGGACCACATATCCCACACTTGCTTTGATAGCGAAAGATGTCTTGCCAATTCAAGTGTCAACAGTTGCCAGTGAGAGTGCATTTAGTGGAGGAAAGAGAGTAATTGATCCTTGTAGATCATGTCTCCTTCCTCAAACAGTGGAGTCATTGATGTGCCTTCAAAATTGGATAAGAAGTGAACCAATTGGCAGCATTGAGTATGAAGCAAGTCCCGCGGAGCTTGAATTTTATCAAGAGTGTGAAGAAGGTAATTATCTTGTTTTTAATAGTTTGGTTTATAACTTTATATTAATTGGTTTACAATTAACGGTTGTTCTTTGTTGTAGAATATAAAAGAAAAAGAGCAAATACTATATCTACAAGTTCAACAATCTCATCAAGTGTTCCTGAAATTGAAACAACTCAAACGAATAAAGGAAAAGGAATTGCGGTAATATTTCAAACTCAAATGAATAAACTTTAAATTTCAATAATTCAATTTGAATGAGGATAGATAATATGATGTTGGATGTTAAAAATGTCATGTTTATATTCTATTTTTGTTTACAGATTCAATGAAGATTGTTGTTGGAACTTGGGTGTTGGAACTTGGATTTTCGGATATTTTGTATGTTGATTTAATTTTTAGATGTTGGAAGATGTAATATTATTATTTTGAATGTATTGTTAATTTATAAACTTGGATGTTGGACTTTGTATTTAGATTGGATGTGAATAATGGTGAATTTGTGCAAAATATGCGTAAATGCAGTTGCAATCTGTGCAAATCTGTGCAAATCTGTGCAGTTTGCAATCTGTGCAGTTTTGTGCAGATTGCAATCTGTGCAGTTTGCAATCTGTGCAAATCTGTGCAGTTTGCAATCTGTGCAAATCTGTGCAGATTGCAAACTGTGCAGTTTGCAATCTGTGCAAATCTGTGCAGTTTGCAATCTGTGCAGTTTTGTGCAGATTGCAAACTGTGCAGTTTGCAATCTGTAAATATGTACAATTTTTTTTTTCTTTCAAACAACCAAAAAAAAAAAAAAAAAAAAAAAAGGGACCCGTGGACCCGGCCCGAACCGGCCCGTTTCAACCGGGCCGGGTAATGACCGGTTCTTATATTGAAAAATGTAATCCCCGGCCCGGCCCGCCCCGTTTCCTTTGAACTTAGGTCCGGTCCGGTCCCTTCAAAATTGGGCCCGGCCCGGCCCGTGCCCAGCCCTAGGGTGAGGTGCTGGGATTTAGGTTAGACTTCTGTGAGGATTTCTTCCTTCACACTTAAAAATAAGCTGATCTTATTTGGAGTGACCACGTGCAGGCATCCCAAGTTGTTTTGCTTTTCATCACGCCACCATCAATTTTGCCTTTTGATTTTCCTTTATGATTTCCTTCAATTTTGCTTTCTTTCCCTTCTAAATTCCTCGATTCCATTTGACATACTTCCTTCAATTTGATTCTCTTAGGTCTATAAATTGCGCAGGCCCTAATTGCACAGCCATCTCTCATCTTTTTTCGTGGAACGTCGCTGCACAGATTTTCCTAAGCCCTACTCCTGCACAGATTAACATTCATCCTCCCATTTTTATTTGATTCCTTTTTTAGGTAACGATATGCGTCGTCCCTCCCCACGTAGCCCTCAGATTTCGCCGTCCTCTACCACTGTGCTTCTGCCTGCTGCTGCACTACATCTTGCTGTCTGTCCCCGTGCTGTTGTGCTTTCTTGATATGCACTAAATCTCAGATCTCCAACTCAACCTGCAAGCAGCACAACAATGGCAAAGGCTAGGGAAAGGAGATAAAGAGGGAGACGGTGTGGGGGGTGAGGGAAGGTTGGGTTTTTTTTTGTATTTTTTAATTTTTTTAATATTGAAATGGGCCCTATATTGACACGTGGCGCTCAATTATTGTCCACTTGGACGCCACGTCATCAATTAACAAAATTTCTAACAGAAAACTTAACGGATGTATGAAACTCTCTCAAAATTAAGACTTGAGGTATGACTCTGGGATAAAAAAACTTCATGTACCAAATGTTGAAAACCACGAAACTTCAGGGTAGTAAATAGAGATTAACCTTATTATTTATTATTAGTATCATCATTATTATTATGTGAAAAATAATTTACTCATATTTACATGTAAATTAGGTAAATTAGTTTTGAATCAAATTAAGAACTTTTGTAGGTATTTTATTTTGCATGTATGAGTACATATATTAGGAACATTTTATTGTTATCAGTTATATATTTGTTTGTGTAAAATAATTTACCTATATTAATATGTAAAATATAAGTAAATTAACTTTGGATATAATAACATTTATATATATTGTAGGTAAATTATTTTGCATGTTTTTTTTTTATTTTTTATGAAAAAAGAAATCCATTCAAACAAAAATACTTCTTGTACAACCAGTTCCAATGCAATTAAATAACAAGGCATCGTATACCTTATTTGGAATTCAGTACTCCCAAATATGTAAGTTTTGCACATTGTTCCCATAACTAGTTAAAGCATTAACAACAAAATTTGCTTCTCTGAAAGCGTGAGACTATTTAATAAACTAAAAAAAAAAAAAAAAAAAAAAAAGCTAGCCACTTGATCTTTAATAATTGATTTTAAGTTGTAAGGAACTCCTCTCAAGCATTGCACATAGTTAATCTTCATCCACTAAGATGCACATCAAACCTTTACGTTTGTGCACATTTTAAAGCTTTCCTCAGTGTCATCGCTTTAGCCACCAAAATGGTATTATCTCCCAAATTAGAGCTCCAACAACAATAGGTAGGCCTTGATCATACCTTATAACAAAATATGATGCCGCACTGTTATGGACAACAGATCCATCAAAATTAATTTTAACAAAAGCTGAGGTTGAAGAAGACCATTTTATGTTTTCAGAGGTCATCACAGACTTATGTTATTGTCCGCAAAATTCGCTTTAAAAAAGGATAAACCTATGCTAGTCGCAAGGGCAATTGATCAAGCAGGATTTTGTTGTAAATGTTTGAAAACAAAATCATTTTTGTCATATTTTAGATTTGCCAACAATTTAACAAAATTTTATTCAAACCACGAAGTTCAACATTATTTACATATCTCAAAATTGTTAGCCAATGTATAATATTAACATAAGAAATAGAAGAATCATTAAAAGGATTTTCTGGAGTTAGCCCCCATACCTCTTTTGTGAACTTAATGTGCAAAAAAAGATGCTTTTGATCTTCTTCAACCATTCCACAGAAAGGACATTTTATATCAATATCTTTGATAAATTTACTTACACGTTTTCTTGTTTGAAGTCTACCCTTGATTAGTAACCAACTAAATTTTTTTAACTTTTGGGGGAATATTTAGTTTCCACGCCTTGTTTAAAAGCTTTGTATCACCGAATCTTGCTAAATGTCGTTTTGAATCCATGTAGTTGACTTAATCATGAACATACCATTAGCATTAGCTCTCCAAACAAAATTGTCATGAGTTTTCAGTAAAGGAATATGAATACTATAGATCTTCCTTGCTATATTAAAATCCACAACCTGATTAGGTTTGGTCATATCCTAGCAATTATTAACAATAAAATCTCCAACATTAATGTTTCAATTCAATGAAGACCTTTCATTTTCAGGGATTAAGTAGAAAAGTGGGTAAGAAAAAACTCATTGATGAATCCAGAACAAAGTGTCCCTACCATCACCAACAATCCATCTCGTCCTCTTACATATTATATTTTTGCAACAAAATATACCTTTCGAGGCCAAAGAATGATTTTGTTTTACTTTATAGCCAAGGAAAATTTCCTTTCTTAGATAATTTTTATCTTGCAATCTAAACACACCAGTTATCATTTTTTTGTTAAAGTTTTTCATCCTAACTTGGCTAAACAAGCATCATTAAAATGCTCCAATATGCTTATCCTTAATCCCCCAGTCTCCTTAGACCAAACTCAACCATGGGCTAAATGCTATTTTTTAGGTTTTATTCTCCCCCCAAACCTAACCCAACCCATGCTAAATGTGTGGACTAAAAGCTAGAGGCCAAACAAAAGCCAAATTACCCCCAGGATTTAGCCCAGAAAATGGTGTGGGCACCACCAGCGGGATCCCAACCACATGGCCATGTCTCTCAAGATTTATTGAATCCAGCAGCTGAGATCGAATATAATCAAATCTAACGGTAAAAAAAAAAAAGATCTAACGGCCCAAATTTAAATTCAATGGCTAAAATAATTTAAAAAGTTATTTAAATTTAAATTTAATGGCTAAAATAATTTTAAAAGTTATTTAACTCAAAATTCACCCAATTTTAGTGATTTTTCAATATTTATCGGAATATAAATATTTTTAGGTTAAAATATGCATAAAATTAAATTATGATAGTATGCATAAGTTTTTTTTTTTTTTTTAAATTACTTTAAAATAAAAAAAATTAGCCTAAATTTATTCTTTAATAATTTCAGACTAAAAAATTTAGGCTAGAAGGGTTAGAGCAGAAAAACTGTTTTTAGGCGAAAACCTAAATTTTCTGAGCTAAAAATTTTAGGTTTTTGCCTAAGGGTTGGAGATGGTCTTAGAGGAGCAAACATTATTCCAGGCAACTGAATTCCCTTTTTTTATTTTTTAGTTTTTTATTTTCCGCAAAAGAAATCCTTCAATTCTTTATTCAATTTTGCAGTTAAACTACTTGGACACTTAAAACAAGACATTACATGATTTGGCATACTGTGTGGTTTTACTTAACTAGTGTACATCTGCCAGCCTTAGAGAAAGTACCAACCAGCTAACTTTTGTTTAACCCTTCTTATTAATTCACTCTCATTTACAAGGTTTTTCTAGAAAATGATGTTGTGAATTCCTAAGTATTTTCCCATGGTTTTTTTATGTTGAATTCCTATTATTTCATTCCTTAACTAAGAGCTTATATCATTTTAGAAATAAAGAAAGGATTCGTGGAAATTAACATGCTAACCTAAAGCTTTTGCAAATGAATTAAGGATCCCTAGGATGCTCTTAGCTCCTTGGACGAGGCTTCAACAAACGATAAACAATCATCTAACAACACTAAGTTGGACACTTTAAAACTAAAGGGTGAAGTTAACAAACCTACATGAGATTAAGGTACAGTTTTCCTATAATTTAAATGCCTAAATAGAGACTCCACACAAAGTATGAAGATGTAAGAAGATAGAAGGCCCCTTTGTTTAATGCCCTTTTTTGGATAGAAAAAACCATGGACATTTTCATTTATCAATAATGAAAAAGAGGCAGAAGAGATGCATTTCATGATCATGTTCACCGATCTATTAAAACCGGATATAGGTTTAGAGCATCAACATTATCCTAAATAGACAAAGTCAGGTCATTGGCCAAGTAGCACTGCTGCACTAATGCACGCGGCGGCTAGCGGCCAAAGTTTAATCACTAGATTTTATGATCATCATCGATTTGGTTTAAAATTTACCATGAAATAGAACATGGAAAGTGTATCAAGTCCAGTGACGACCTTACTTACTCTTGTCTCTAAAGAGTTTGTAGGAGTACAAGAGATAGAAGCGAGGCATGCAAAAAAAGAATTCCTTCAAAATAAGTGTTGTGATGTCCCTAAGTTCAAGGATTACTATCTTAGACAAGAGCAGTTGTTATTTAACTTCTTCCATTGTCTGGTTGTAACGTTCCGTCTTATCCGTGCCTTGTCATCACATTCCACCATGCATCCGCATGCTTTAGTCTTATCCATCATGGATGATTCTTCACTTTCAAATCTTTAAGGATTTGGTGGAGGAATTTTTTTTTTTTTCTCCATGTTGTGTCAACAAAGAACAGAGTTACAGGTGTTGCCATCAGCACTTTGTTTTCTAAACAGGAGTTGCTGCTGCTGTTGATACTAAGAGTCCAACCTGTACAGCTATGCCATTATTCATCATCAAGTTCTAAGAAGTCTTCATAATCTTCCCATGATTTATAATCATCCTAATATAGGAGTTCTTGTTCCTGATGCCATGTGTGTAATTATGGTAAGATTTTTGGAGATATACAAGCTTAAATTCTTGAAAACGTTGATCCAAAAATTTTGGATAAGAGGTTTACAAGAGCTACAGATCATCTACTAGCAAACATTTTATGGGTTCATTCTTGCAAATTGATAAGCTCATATTTATATATATTTTATATCAAATTCACTTGTCTTTTCTTAGTTAGTTCCTTATATTTTTGAGTTATTTACTTTGTTTTTGTGTTTTGTAGGATTTGTCAAGTAAAGAAAAGAAAAATAACACAAGTGGAATTTTAAGTAATAAATTCGTCAAAACTGCCTGTGCAGGTCAGCTGACTTTGGAAGCAAGTTGCGGACAGCTCAGAATGAATTAGAGAATGAGCCTTATATGCTTGGAAAGCTACGGATGTCTATTTTCTGGAGCATTTCGCGGATTGTTAATATCATTTTTCTAGAAAAAGTTATGGTCGTTCTAACACTGAAAGGTTCCCAGGAGGCTGAGCAGTTTGTAACTGACAAGAAATCATTGAAAGCAATAAATCCCATAAAACTAACAGCCAAAACTGATGCAGCCAAGAACAAGCCAGCTAACACCTATTCAAATATCAGAGGAAATGAAAAATTAAGTGAGAGTAATGGGCATAAAGGCTGCCCAAAGAGTTACAATTGTTTTAGCATTTCCTCCCACTTATTGTCATCACTAAATGACTGTTAGTGGGGGGAGTTATGGAGAAAAAACTGTGTCAGCAGAAAAGAAGAAAAGACCTACAGGTTGCAGCAGCAAAGGGGGAGAAAAAGTGTGAAAAAAAATATAGAAAAACAAGGAAGGAAGCAAGGAAAAAAGGAAAGGCTGCTGCGTTGGGGAAGGAAGGAAAAGAAGGAGGAAATCTTGGCATTCTCTTCTCTCGGTTTTATCTTCTCAAACTCATGTCTTTCTTTTGGTTTAATTTGAGAATTATGTGTAACTAATTTTTAGTAGTTAGAACTGTTTGAAGCCCCGAATATGATTGCAAGTTTGTTATGACATTTTGTTTGAATTACTTTTATAATGGATGAAAATTGGTTCACTACTTGTCTCATTGATGAATTCTTTATGTGTTTTCTATGGATGCATACTTAGTAAGCATATCTAGGATTCTAATGCTATGAATATGTGTGTGTCTGCCCTTGTTGAATGAGGACCTACATATGTTCTAGAGTAGTACGTGTTAATTGCGATTAACATGTGAACCAATTTCTAAGATAAGTAAGACAACGCCAGTACTTACGATGCCTTGTGATGACTCAAACTCTTTTCGTTCTTAATGATTTCTACTTGTTAAATCTATGAACACACCATTCTAGATTGCATGCTAGGGACTAAGTTAAGTTGAAAACGCCATTCTCTTAACATACTACATAAGAAAGATTAATAGGTTGAGTTCTAACATTGAGCCAACTTGAGCATCTTCATCCGGAAATAGAAGGAATTTGAATGAAACATAACATGTTTGCATGATTATTTGGTGGTGGATAGCAATTCCCCTAACTCGTTTTTCTTAATTTGCGAACTACTTAAAATCTGTTTTTGTTCTGTTTTCGTTCGATTTAATTTAAATAGCAAATCAACTCCAAAAATCCCAAAAATTTGTATGAGTGTAGCTTTGTGTGTCTAGTGTTTGCATATAAAATTTCGTAGACTTTAGATAAGTGTAAGTCTTTCTAATAATTATTTTTCGGTGGCTGGTCAATAGGGACAGCGGCCCAGTTTTTGTGACATTTTAAGTAGTTAGATAAAACAATCTTCTGCGGGAAAGACCCTTATTTTCATATGCTACAATTGACAAATCTTAGTGTTAATAAGAAAAATTAATAGGACATTTGTGTGCTACTTTGTGGTGTGTATTTAATCCTATCACAAATGCTACTGATAGAACACCACACTCTAAGAACTTGAGAGGATGAGAAGATGGACCAAAAGGTTCTGGATTCCAATCAAGCTCATAATGACAGTTTAGTACAACTCCTGATAAGATTCTTGAGACTTTAAAGCAACTATCTTAGCTGGTGTTCTTTCTACCATGACTTCTACCAACACTAGATACCTTAACAGGATTTACATCGATGCGACCACGAATAGGAAGACTCGAAACAACTCGTCGGGACTTATAACGCCAACCCTTTGCTACTGCTCTTGTGTTTAAAGAGACTCTTGGAAAGAACTTTACTGAGATTCAGTTCTTATAAAGAAGATTAGGCTTATGCTGTAACTGCGGAGGATACTAAGAATCAAAGTAACAAGAAATACACAAACTTTGAAAGATCAAGAAGCTTGAGCCACCTACAAGAGGTTTGGCTTTGATACTAAATAAGGATCTAAGCTTTACTCTAAGGATCTCTATTTTTTAGGATGACTCAAACTAAAATATAGAACAAAGATTCAACCAAGGAAGCTTTACATAAACAAGTATTCTTTCTTGATATCTCATCCAAGTCATATACAACTCTTGGTAACCAACTCTGAGGAATACAAAGCATACACATACCTATTTATAGGCCTGGAAGGAAGTCTCCCAAACCTCACCTAGAAAAATCAAGAGACAAAAGACATCATCCTCTTTTGTCATTTTCTTACAATAATAGGAATGAATCTTACTTTATGCACACTCAACTTTACATTACACCAAACATTATTCCTTACTTTACAACATGTTAAACACTATTCGACGATTCCCAATTTTTTGTTGTCAAGTTACATCATGTCCATGCCTCAGATTCACTAGGAATCTTCAATGGAAGAAGTTCCTTGCACCACTGCTGAAGTTCTTTGACAACTTGTGGTGACCAACTTTCAACATTATTTCTCAAATGTTTTGGAAGTTTTCCTATCAGCTTAGACAACCCTGGGATATGGCTTGAAGCATAATTGATTATACGCTTTCAACATTATTTCTTAAATATTTTGGACTTTTTCCTATCAGCTTAGACAACCCTGGGATATGGTTTGAAGCAAAATTGATTATGCTCTTGGGGATATATTTCCTATGACTTTCAAAAATCTTTTCCTTCACACCCCTTCGATTTCAAATAGGTGATGCTATTTTTCCTCTTGGTAACCAACTCTAAGAAATACTAAGAACACATACACACACCTATTTATAGGCCTGAAAGGAAGTTTCTAGAACCTTGCTTAAAAAAATCAGGAGACAAGAGGCATCATCCTCTTTTGTCCCTTCCTTACAATAATAGAAATGAATCTTTCTTTATGTCAAACTCAACTTTACTTTACATTACATCATACACTATTCCTTCTTTACAACATATGACACAGTATTCTAAGATTCCCACTGTTTGATTGTCATATTAGGTCTTAGGCTGGTTGTCCACATTATTACCAGTTTCAGGTTGTACAACAATTAATAATTTTCCAAGAAACCAAAATGAATACATAAATATGTTACCAAATCTTCATGTTATTAGTTGTTTAAAACATACAACTAAAATAACAGTTCCACGAGAAAACCAAAAAACTAAACTCAAAAGATTTATTTCAATATCCAACTGTAGAAACATGTATATATGAATCTTTTTGGATGGACACTTTATGAGAACTTTCTAGAATTGACATATGATCTGTATATCTATGTATGATTAATATCCTTTTAAGCAAATACTGTCACATCCCGCCCCGAGCCCCCACCACATCCCGGGCTCGACTCCACCGTAGCACGATATTGTCCGTTTTAGGCCCTTACCACGCCCTCACGGTTTTGTTTATAGGAACTCACATGAGAACTTCCCAGTGGATCACCCATCCTGGGATTGCTCTCGCGCGAACTCTCTTAACTTCAGAGTTCTGATGGAAGTCGAAGCCAGTGAGCTCCCAAAATGTCTCGTGCTAGGTAGAGATGAGAATATACATATAAGGCTTACATGATCCTCACCCCTGGGCAATGTGGGATCTTACAAATACACTTCCATCATACATGTTCCTACACATTTTTCAAATATGTTAACCAAAAACAATGTAAAAATTCACAAAAATGTCCAAAAATAAAATAAAATCAAATGATCACACCGTATTCCTCCACGTATTCACACTTTTAGCAGAAACAAAAAAAATCACATCAAATTTCAAATTAATCAACTCAATTGCACGTGTACCTTCACCACCAAACGACGAAACATCAGTTCCTTGAACGAAATGCAAAGATCACGAACACAAATCATGAATTAGGGTTTAAATTTGCACCTCTTGATTTGAAACCCTAATGTAATTCTCCAAATTTCGATATTTGCTGAAAATTTTCACTTTTTCTTAACCATAAGGGACGAGACAAAGAGCTAAGATTTCTTCGATATCATGATAGTAAGGGTTTCAATTGAAAAACGACCAAAAAATTAAAAAAATGGAAAGAAAAAAAGAACTAATCCTTTGCACGACAGAGAGAGTTCGAGAAAATGGAGAAAGGCTGGAAAGGTTTTGGACCTCTTGCGAGAGTTTTCACCAAATCAGAAGGGGATTGAATTGTTGGTTTTGGTTAAAGAAGGTGAGAGTTATCGAAAAGAGGGAAGAACATCAGACGTACTGGAAATATTTTGCGTCCACGTAACCCAAATGTGTCCCACAGGGGCATTTTAGTTATCTTACTTTACATGATGAAAATTGAAAAGGAAATGAAATAGTGAAACATGGACAAAATGATCAAAACACCATTGGTGAACACCACAATGTTTTTAAAATGAGTTTTAGTATAGTTGTAATATGATGGCCTTTTAATTATCTCTTCCAATCCCTTAACTAGGTTTGCTGAACGATATATAAGATTTAGGGGCTTTTAGATCCAGGTCCAAAAACATAGATGGTGTTTAGGAGTGAGTCCAGTTATCTAATTATTTGTTTTTACTCTTTTATACTCATTTTATATTTTCTAAAAATATTAAAAATCAATTAAAATCTTCTAATATTATGCATTTTCCAACTCCAAAAAAATCTAATTAATATCTTATAACAAAAAAACTAATATACTAACATAAATCTATTTGCAAAACTGACACACCCCGTCCCGAAGGAGGGCATGCTGGCCGTCACGTGAGAGTGACGTAACCATTTGCACAGTTCGGAAGCTTTAAAATATACAACTTCTAAAATGAAACACCCGAAGGTGAGTCCTCATTTGGTCCATTCTGTCAGAACTCCGTTGAATTTCCTCGTAGTCACCACACCTTTGCATTTCCTTAAACCTGGAGGGGCGCAAAACAAAATTGAGTGGGTCAGCAAAACAAACTTATTCAGAACCTTCTTTTCTCTTTAAATATACTAACCCCTCGCCGTAAAACAAGTATACTTTCCAGAAAATAAACATATATACGTATGTATAGATATGCCAATCATGCTCCAAAATATGCCATTCATGCTTGAGAATATGCCACATTAAAATCTCATAATAAATGTAAATGCTCAAGCATAATTCACATCAATAACATATAATCTGGCAGCCGGGAGTCACCTAACGTGACCTGTACGGCTGCATCTAGAGGTCCACTCTCAACTCAATAACTGAATCTGCACACGAGTCGGAACCACCTAACGTGGTCTGTACGACAAGACTGGGTGTATCATATATACGCTCTAGTGCTACGATCACGTGAAGACTGTGCGAATAATCGCGGGTCACCTACGAGTCGGAACCACCTAATGTGGTCTGTACGACAAGCCTATGCACCTAACTTGGATCCAAGCTGAGCGTGTGGTGCGGGTGAACATCACGTGAAGGACTGTGCCCTGGCCACGGGCGGGAGCACTAACACCGGGGGTGCAGATTATGAGCTCTCTAAGCATCTCAAGCTACTACTGAATACAAACATGAATACCACTTACCTGGCACTTACCTGTGCGTCCACAGCACCAAATACACATATATAAATGTATGTCACTACTAATGCATGTGATGATAGTATTTCAATCGTATCCCCAAATGTATTTCATACGTATATCAAATGTATTTCGTACGTATATCAAATGTATTTCAAATGCAGCTTACCTGGGCCTCCTCAGCACCATGCAACAGTATGCATAATTATGGTAATGCACATATTAAAATATGATGCATATATGACAGGATATTTAATTCGTATTTCTTTTAAAATACGTTTTCTGGGAAATACGTCAAGCATACGTATATATATATATACTGAAAAATAACTGCCCACTCACTGATAAGTAGCCGGCTCGTAACCCTCACGCCTAGTTTGGTTACATTCGTCGTCCGTTCAAGTTTCACCTATAACAGAAAGTAACCAAATTGACGTTATTTAACGCACATACACCAAACATTCGTCCATAACTTTCTCATACGTTGCTCAATTTGGGTGTATGAATATACCACGGTGATCTACACGACGTCACGAACGCGTGACAATTTTCAGAACTCAATTTGGAGCTCTCACGCGCCCCCACGCGCGCGTCTTCTTCCTCGCGTCGCCGGACTGGTTTCGCCGGCGGTGGGTGTTTTGCCGGAATTTCTGGGTAAATTTCAAAGTGTCATAACTTCTTCATTTCTTAACCATTTTCGACGTACTATATATCAAAATGAAGGTATTGACGAGACGAACACATCCATACCTTCCTTGACCTCTAAATCGGTGTGGATTCACCAGAAAAAGCCCCAAAAGCTCCGGCCAAACTTTGAACTTGTCGTTCTCCGTGTTCCTACGTCCATTTTTCACGTAATTTATACCAAAATGAAGCCCTAATCATAATCTACCACGTTGGACTAGTTTTAGGGCCTAAAAACAACGGAATCAAACTTTTCCAAAAATACGAAAATTCGGCCGAACTTACAGTTCGTGATCCCGACGTCCAAATCCTTCAAACGAAGCACTCCGAGCTTCCTTAGGACCTCACCAAGCTTCCTACAAGCTTCAAAATCCCAAAAACATCAAGTTTTACGTGTGCATGAACAGTGCACACGCACAGTGAAATTGAAATCCATGTTTTCCGAAGTGAAACTCACCTGAAATTGGTACCATCGTGTTCGTGTGGTCTTCAGGAGTACGATGGTGGTCTTAGATCCTTCGTTGGTATAGTTTTAGGGTGGTTTTGTGGGTGGTCCGTGTGAGTTCGAAGGAGAGAGAGAGAGAACTGACAGAGAAAATGAGAGATTTGTGAGGGAGGAGAGAGAGAGAGACAAGGTACGGGAATGAGGGAGAGATTTGAGGGAGGTGGGATCCTACCCAATCCCCAAATCATCAAGTTACAACATATTTTACGCCCCTTAGTCCCGTTTAAGGGCATTTTCATAACTTCACGTCCTCGGAATTAAAATTCCGGGACGGGTTGTGACAACCTTCCCTCCTTATAGAATTTCGTCCCCGAAATTCCAACAACCAACTTAATCATCTATACTCATACAATAGCTTCGGGTAAATCTCTCTCATCCGATTCTCCCACGTAATTTCTTCCACTGAATGCTTTCTTCACAAATTCTTTACCAATTACACTGTCTTAATTCTCAATACATTCTTTTTCCAATCCAAAGTCGTCCTTGGTTCCTCAACCAGTTTAATCCGGATTAATTCTCAACAGTTGCACCGGAACTCCATGTGACGAATCTGCCACCTAGTGACAACGCATCGAAATATAATACATTATGCACCTTAGCAAATTCTGAAGACATCACCACTTGTATGCAACTTCATCGATTCCTTTAGTGGTCAAAAACGGTCTGATGTGTTTAAGACTTATTTTGTCTCCTTTCGAAATCTCACTATTTCTTTTCGTGATGAAATTTCTAAAAATGTTGAATCATGAAACACATCATGCTCTTACAATAACTCTGGAAGTAATTCAAGCAACTTCACTTACTCTTCGATGATCACATAAGGTCCGATGTACTTAGGACTTAATTTGTTTTCCTTTCCCAGCCGAATCATACTTTTCTAAAGTGAAAACTTCAAAATTATAAGATCATCTACGTTAAACACTCGATTAGGACATGTTCAACTATTAATCTCTTTTGCCATTCCTGGCTACTCTCAGGTTAAACTTAATCACCTGAATACTTTGAGAAGACTCATCCATAGTTTCAGGGCCTACCAAAACTCTTTCGTGATCGAATCTTCTCTATCCAGAAGCATTTCTTCCACAAATCAGCAAAAATCGACACATTTCGTGGTCCTTATGGCGTTACATCGGAAACTGCGCAACTAACATACTTAAGAAACTCAGCAGTTCCGTAACCCAAATCTCTTCTCCATAAAACATATAAGTACTGTTGCACTGTGGTTGTTACTCAACACTGGAGTAAATGAAATAACTTGGTACATTGATCAACTATCACTTCAAGTTCAATCATAACCATCCTATTCTCGAACTCAGCAATCTTTCTTTTTCCCCTTTTTTTTTTCTTTGCCTTGGTTAATTCTTAATTTTCTTCGTTAACCATTTGAGTCTTGAGTACGACCTTACTAAAAAGACTTAACTTGAAAATTAGCAATTACAACTTCTTCTCAATCTTCCATTCTCAACTTTACTTCAGTTGATTTCCAATCCACAAGAAGACAATCTTGGCAAGCGTGCCAGACATTAATTCTTACCGCAGTCTTCTCACCAAGTGCATCAGCTAGAACAATTTTACGATCACCCTGGTCGTACAATCATGTTCATTAAACAATTCAATCCACCTTCGCTGCCTCCTATCAAAATCTTTCCAAGTAATGGATATTGGAGACATTTTGGATTCGTAAAAATCTTGCATTCTTACCAAATATAATGTCTTCATAACTTCACAGCAAGAATGGTAATCATGACTTCCAAATCACCAGTAGGGTAATTCATTTCATGAGGTTCCTTTTTGTCATGAAACGTATGTAATCACCCTAACATTTGCATCAACATGCATCCAATACCATTCAAGTAACCTCACTAAAAATTGATGATTACCACTATTCTCTGGGAATACTAAATTACGTGCATGAGTGAGGAAATACTTCAGTTGTTGAATCCTTTGCTCACAATTTCCTTCCCACTCATACATAACCTCTTTTCTCAACAATCTCGTCAATGACAAAGCAATGACTGAAAAATCTTTCACAACCATCCAAGATAGTCTGGTAAGCTAAGAAATTCCGAATCTCAATTACGGCTCGTGGTTATTCTAAATTCTCAATTTCTGCTACCTTTTAAGAATTCACTTGAATACCTGAAGCAGATATAATATCTCAAAAATGCTACTTGATTTATCCAACATTGGCATTTGCTAAACTTAGCATACAATCGACGTTCCCTCGATCTTTGCAATACCAATTTAAGATGTTTAGCATACTTTGCTCTAGTCTTATCAATCTTTTCAATAGCAACAACACAGATCGGTCTAGATATCATTGGAATACTTTATTCATCAAATTCATAAAGTAGTAGATGCATTCGTCACTCCGAATGGCATCACCAAAACTTGAAATGACCTTAACGAGTCCTGAAAGTTATCATAAGGGCACCCTCACCGATAATCTTCAACTAATAATATTCAGACCTCAAGTCCATCTTAGAAAATATACAACCACCTCAAAGCTGATCAAACAACCATCAATGTGAGGTAACGGATAACGGTTTTCAATTGTTACTCGATTCAACTGCTTATAATCAAAGCACAGCCTTAACGTCCATTTTCTTTCTCACCAATAAACTGGGGTTCCCCCAACGTAATGTACTAGGTTGAATAAAAACCTTTATCAACCAATTTCCAATTCTCTTAGTTCAAAAGGCAACATTCTATAATATATGGTTTGTACCTGGAGACAAATCCATAGTGAACTCTACATCTTTAACTGGTGGCAATCCAGGTAAATTCTCAGGGAAAATGTCAGGTAAATGTTTGACTACTCCCACTTCTTCCACACTACTAGAAGTGACATCTTTTAGCACCACATAAGATAAGTATCCTTGGCAGCCTTTTGATAATAATCTCTTTGCTCTCACAGCATAATTAACGGTCTGCCTCTCTTCACTTTGCATATTAACAAAAGTAATTTCTAGTCATCCAGACCGATGGAAAATAATTGGTTTCCCGGAAATAAAGTATATACTCATATACGTAATATATCTTGCACACATTCAGTACCACTTCGCGTGGTCTGCAACTCATCACTGTAAATAACATAATATGCTCTAGAATAACATCGAAATCTACAATCTAATGGAACAAAAGTAGCTAGCAACAATACATACTCTACTAATACTGAGCACTCTGAATAAGTACGATACTAACATAGGATAACCTATCGGTTTACTTGCTTAACGAATCCACGAATAAGTTATTAATATTACGGTCTGCAGCCCGCAATACTGATAAATCATCGTTGTCTCGATAAGTAAGCAACAACTCTCGAGGGTGTAATATTACTATTTTGCCACTCATTAGGAAATACATACACACGTCTCAACTGTGTTTAATTACTACTTTCTAGGCAATAACAATAATAACGTAAAATTTCTACATTAACAACAAATAGACTTTAGCTAAAACATTAAGAATAATTATCGTACCCCTAATCAAATCCAAATAATTCTGAGTATCTTGCAGTGATGTGTGGTTAACACATCCCTGGGCTTGTTGTCGTCTCCCACAACCTCTATTAGTGTAAATACTTCGCTCGTGTACACCACGGCCTAACTGACCATAATTAATAGATCCAGGAACTTGCTGGATCGGCGCCAGTTGTGGCAAAGAAGACTGCTAGGGCTTCTGTTGGCTTTGGACATAATTTGCAGTTCTATGTCCCATCTATCCACTTGTAAAGCGTCCACTGCTTTCTCGTCTACATTCTCAAAGGTGTCCATTATTGTACCTACAGCCCAAAGGTACATTTCTTTTACCAAAATCACCTTGTCTCTGAGATCTGGGATTACCAATACATCTATCACTTCGCCTCTGGTCAATGGCGTTAAAACCTTTACCAAAAGAACTAGAATTAGCTTCACTTCTTTTGAAGTTCCGAATCTTTCGAGGTTCTCGAGATGACTGGCCTTTATCCTTGTCATCATTCCTCTGATTCCCATTCCTTTATTCTTCTTCATCATTATCGATGGACATAATCTCCGAGTCCTTAAGGCTCAACAACATCTTGTATACTCCTGGTAAGAATTACAATGGATAGTGGTCACCCAAAGTACCACTGCCTTATGCCACCCAGCCTAAAACAATATAACACTTCAATCAAAATAGCAGCAATATTCGAATGGGACGAGGCAAGTCTGAGAACTTTCTATAATACTCATTGATCGTCAGCTTTCCTTGTGTCACATTTGCAAACTCTTGCTTTCTACCATCGTAAGATGCCAAAGGAAATAATTCTTTTCTTTAAACAAGTCCTCAAACAATTCTCAATAGGCTGTTTCCTTCGGTGACAACGAATTATACTCCTGTTTCCACCAGGATACAAGTTCATAACTCAAACCAAGTAGTCGTCTCAACCCTTCTGTCAAAAGGAAGATTCCTTTGACTTGGATAATCTAAAACATCTTTTCCAATTGGTTAATCCATCACTTTGCTCCCTTAGATCCATCATTTCATAAGGTGATTCAAATTCAACTTATAACCCATCTTAAAATGTCCCTTTTAGAGAATATACTGAATCACCAAAATAATAATTTCCCCCAACAGCTAAATCAGGGAGACTAAGTTCCTCTAACTACGTGGTTTGCTACGAGGCGGTGTAGTTCTGACAGAATTCACTAGAACTTCTCAAGATGTCCAAGATTGAAACTAGGCTCTGATACCAACTGACACACCCCGTCCCGAAGGAGGGCATGCTGGCCGTCACGTGAGAGTGACGTAACCATTTGCACAGTTCGGAAGCTTTAAAATATACAACTTCTAAAATGAAACACCCGAAGGTGAGTCCTCATTTGGTCCATTCTGTCAGAACTCCGTTGAATTTCCTCGTAGTCACCACACCTTTGCATTTCCTTAAACCTGGAGGGGCGCAAAACAAAATTGAGTGGGTCAGCAAAACAAACTTATTCAGAACCTTCTTTTCTCTTTAAATATACTAACCCCTCGCCGTAAAACAAGTATACTTTCCAGAAAATAAACATATATACGTATGTATAGATATGCCAATCATGCTCCAAAATATGCCATTCATGCTTGAGAATATGCCACATTAGAATCTCATAATAAATGTAAATGCTCAAGCATAATTCACATCAATAACATATAATCTGGCAGCCGGGAGTCACCTAACGTGATCTGTACGGCTGCATCTAGAGGTCCACTCTCAACTCAATAACTGAATCTGCACACGAGTCGGAACCACCTAACGTGGTCTGTACGACAAGACTGGGTGTATCATATATACGCTCTAGTGCTACGATCACGTGAAGACTGTGCGAATAATCGCGGGTCACCTACGAGTCGGAACCACCTAATGTGGTCTGTACGACAAGCCTATGCACCTAACTTGGATCCAAGCTGAGCGTGTGGTGCGGGTGAACATCACGTGAAGGACTGTGCCCTGGCCACGGGCGGGAGCACTAACACCGGGGGTGCAGATTATGAGCTCTCTAAGCATCTCAAGCTACTACTGAATACAAACATGAATACCACTTACCTGGCACTTACCTGTGCGTCCACAGCACCAAATACACATATATAAATGTATGTCACTACTAATGCATGTGATGATAGTATTTCAATCGTATCCCCAAATGTATTTCATACGTATATCAAATGTATTTCGTACGTATATCAAATGTATTTCAAATGCAGCTTACCTGGGCCTCCTCAGCACCATGCAACAGTATGCATAATTATGGTAATGCACATATTAAAATATGATGCATATATGACAGGATATTTAATTCGTATTTCTTTTAAAATACGTTTTCTGGGAAATACGTCAAGCATACGTATATATATATATACTGAAAAATAACTGCCCACTCACTGATAAGTAGCCGGCTCGTAACCCTCACGCCTAGTTTGGTTACATTCGTCGTCCGTTCAAGTTTCACCTATAACAGAAAGTAACCAAATTGACGTTATTTAACGCACATACACCAAACATTCATCCATAACTTTCTCATACGTTGCTCAATTTGGGTGTATGAATATACCACGGTGATCTACACGACGTCACAAACGCGTGACAATTTTCAGAACTCAATTTGGAGCTCTCACGCGCCCCCACGCGCGCGTCTTCTTCCTCGCGTCGCCGGACTGGTTTCGCCGGCGGTGGGTGTTTTGCCGGAATTTCTGGGTAAATTTCAAAGTGTCATAACTTCTTCATTTCTTAACCATTTTCGACGTACTATATATCAAAATGAAGGTATTGACGAGACGAACACATCCATACCTTCCTTGACCTCTAAATCGGTGTGGATTCACCAGAAAAAGCCCCAAAAGCTCCGGCCAAACTTTGAACTTGTCGTTCTCCGTGTTCCTACGTCCATTTTTCACGTAATTTATACCAAAATGAAGCCCTAATCATAATCTACCACGTTGGACTAGTTTTAGGGCCTAAAAACAACGGAATCAAACTTTTCCAAAAATACGAAAATTCGGCCGAACTTACAGTTCGTGATCCCGACGTCCAAATCCTTCAAACGAAGCACTCCGAGCTTCCTTAGGACCTCACCAAGCTTCCTACAAGCTTCAAAATCCCAAAAACATCAAGTTTTACGTGTGCATGAACAGTGCACACGCACAGTGAAATTGAAATCCATGTTTTCCGAAGTGAAACTCACCTGAAATTGGTACCATCGTGTTCGTGTGGTCTTCAGGAGTACGATGGTGGTCTTAGATCCTTCGTTGGTATAGTTTTAGGGTGGTTTTGTGGGTGGTCCGTGTGAGTTCGAAGGAGAGAGAGAGAGAGAACTGACAGAGAAAATGAGAGATTTGTGAGGGAGGAGAGAGAGAGAGAGAGACAAGGTACGGGAATGAGGGAGAGATTTGAGGGAGGTGGGATCCTACCCAATCTCCAAATTATCAAGTTACAACATATTTTACGCCCCTTAGTCCCGTTTAAGGGCATTTTCATAACTTCACGTCCTCGGAATTAAAATTCCGGGACGGGTTGTGACAAAAACATTCTACACTAATTCAAGTAACAAATATATGAATGTATGTTATACCTAGAAGCGAGATATGAAACCTAACTAAAAGGTAGAAGAAACATAATATACGGATCAGCAAGACACATTAATTTGCATGTGACAAGTTGATTATAAAAAAGAATCTATTATATAGGTAGATAAATATAATTAACTTGTGACATAGGTTGATTATAAAAATTAAAAATAAAATTTATAAATAGGGTTTGAAGCAGGAGGAAGAACAAGAAATAACAAAATAAATAAATAAATAAATAAAAAGAATAATCAAAGAGATAATTAGGAAAAAAGTTAATTTTTATAATAAATCTTATCATTGAAGAGATAAATATTGATAATAAAATAATTAAATTTAAAAAATTAAACTTATTTTAATAAACTGGACTATTTCTACTATTGTCTGAAAAAATTGGACTTATCAAGTTTTCCTTAAGATTTATCATTATTAGTACATAAATTTAAGTACGTAGTGCTTTAACGTATAATATATGCTCCATCCACCTCATCCAATTTAAAAAAAAAAAAAAAAAAAAAACCATTTCACTTCTGGTGATAATGTGTAAGTGACATTTGTTATATTCACCAATGTAGGATCATCATTCACTTTAAAGAACGATAAAAAAAATAATTTGCATTCTCTTCAAGTTGTTATAGAATTAGTGGGTGAATGCCCACTCAAAAGAATGCCCAAAGACTTAGTAATAGTGAGTAATAGTGTTTGATACTTTCAAAAGTATCATCATTGTACTTTGATGGTTGTAGTTACGAGAGTCGCTCCATAAATAGAGCACTTCGTCTGTTATCAAATGCACTACAAAAGAAAGCAAGAGAAATAATATCAGTATCCCTCCCTCTCCTTATCTGCCATCTTTTTTGTGTTATAGCTACTAAAGTCATAGTGTGATATTTTGCACCTACTTCGCTCCTGTCCTTAAAAAGGTTATCTCTCTAACTTTTGTCTATTTATAACACATTATCAGCACGACTCTCTAACCTTAAATAGTTCACATCTCCCTTCACCGAAAGAAAGAAAAAAAAAATGCTTCCTTTAAGGTTTTTCCTGTTTTTCTTCTTCTTCTACTTCATTTGCGTGATGCACCCTCGCGATGAACTGCTAGCACCATGCCTGCTTGTCATTCTAAATTTAACAGTTACTTATATCTTTGATTTCTTGTTTGGTGTAGTTCATGGTTTCTAACCCAGTGTTTATTTATGTTAATTTTACTGTAATCAAAGATGATGCAGTATAATCGCCCATCTTGAACTGAAAATTTAATTTTCACTGCGATCAAAGATGATGCGCTACAATCGCCCATCCTGAGCTGCAAATTTAATTTTACTACAATTTTAGGTGGTGTGGTATAATCGTCCACATTGCTCTTCATATTTAAATCGATTATATCTTGCTCTGCATATTAAAATTTTTTTGCTATTCAAGTGGTGCAGAATAATCGCTCATCCTATGCTTGTTTCAATGAGAATGGTACGGTGCAATCGCCCTTTTCATTAATCATGAAAATCTCGAGCCTGAAGTTTCAAGTGCTTATCATTTTTGGCTTGAAGATCAAAATGAAAAATTTGTAAGAACCAAAAGTTCTAACGCTATATTCCTCTAGGAATACATATTATTGCAAGTTCTTACGCATCTTATTTTTCTTTCAGAAAGAAAAGAAAATGGTGAACTTGGCAAAGCTTGAGTTTGCTGCCCTAGACATTACTGGGAAGAATTACCTTACCTGAGTACTGGATACCAAGATCCATCTGGAAGTAGGGAATCTTGGAGATACCATTAGGGAAGAAAATAGCTCATCCTCTCAAGATCGGGCGAATGCCATGATCTTTATTCGTTGCCATCTTGATGAGGGACTAAACAACAAGTACCTAACAGTTGAAGATCCGTTAGCTCTCTGGAAGACATTGAGAAACAGATACAATCACCAGACAACGGTGATTCTTCCAAGGGCTCACTATGAATGGACTCATCTAAGGATCCAAAATTTCAAGTTAGTGGCTGAGTACAATTCTGCGTGTTCAAAATTACCTCTTAGATGTAGCTCTGCGGGGATTCCATTACTGAGGAAGAAATGCTGGAAAAGACTTTCAGCATATTTCATGCCTCTAACGTGCTCATGCAGCAGCAGTATAGAGCGCGATGATTCACTGAATACAACCAGTTGATATCTGTGCTCTTGGTAGCTGAACAAAATAATGAGCTCCTGATGAAAAATCATCAGTCCCGACCTACTGGATCTACACCATTCCCATAAGTAAATGTTGTTTCCCTTGAAGTGAACGCCACATCCTCTGGTGGCGATAATCATAAACGAGGACGTGGCCATAAGCGAGGCCGGTGGAACAGGACAAGCAAGAATCATGGTGGTCAGTTTCACAACCAGATTCCAAGGAAAAATTCTGGCCCATGCTTTAAAAATGGAAATCACCACAAAGGCAAAGCTTGTATGAACAATGCTCCTAGAAACTCTGATGGAGCCTGCCATAAGTGTGGTGATGATAGGCACTGGGCTCGTACCTGTCGTACCCCAAAATATCTGGTGGATCTATATCAAGCCTCCCTCAAGGAGACGGGTGTCGAGACTAATTTCCTCGACCAGGCTAGAGCATGGATATACCTAATCCAGTGTGCGACTTATCAGTACAATTGAACATAACCCACTTAGATGTCTCAGACTTCATTCTGGAAAGGGGGAATGAAGTGTATCAGTCCGACTGAATCATTTATATTTGATGTACTTTTATTATTCTGAACTTGTAGTTTAAAAACTCGCATTTCAATATAAAAAAAAAGGCATTTAAATTTCTAAGTTGTTTTTAACCATGATCCCCTTTACTCAGAAAGCATGGATAAAAGCTATGGTTATTCTCAAAACATGAGAAATGGCAGAGATATTTGTCTTGCAGACAGCGCAACCACACTTACAATACTTCGTGATCGAAAGTATTTCTCAAACTTGATGCTTACAAGAGTAAGGGTAACAACAATATCAGGTCAATCAGATGTAATTGAAGCCTCAGGAAAAGTCCAAATTATGTTACCAAATGGAACAATATTGTTCATACATAATGCATTGTATGCTACTCGATCTACTTGAAATTTGTTGAGTTTCAGAGACATATATTTAAATGGATACCACATTGAAATGAAAAGTGTAGAAAATGTGGAGTATCTATGCATTACCTCCAATGGTACCCAGAAGCATATATTGGAGAAGTTACGTGGTTTGTCAAGTGAATTGTATTATACATACATAAAGACAATTGAATCACATGCTGTCATGAACCAGAAGTTCATTGTTTCAAAAGATTACATGCTTTGGCATGACCGATTAGGTCATCCAGGATCCACCATGATGCGTAGGATCATTACCAACTCTAATAGACATCCATTATTAAGCAGAGACATTGCTATCTCAAATGATAACCCTTGCAAGGCTTGTTCTCAAGGGAAGTTGGTAATTAAACCATCACAACTAAAGGTTGATGCTGAATCCCCATCATTTTTGCAAAGAATTCAAGGGGATATTTGTGGACCTATTCAGCCATGTTGTGGACTATTTCGATATTTATGGTTTTGGTTGATGCATCTACCCGATAGTCACATGTTTGTCTTTTATCTACTCGGAATGTAGCTTTTGCGAGACTTCTTGCTCAGATAATCAAGTTACGAGCACAGTTCCCAGATTATCCCATTAAGTCAATTCGACTTGATAACGCTGGTGAATTTACGTCTCAAACCTTTGATGATTACCACATGACATTGGGCATTGATGTTGAACACCCTGTTTCTTATCTCCATAATCAAAATGGTTTAGCATAAGCATTGATCAAGCGGCTTCAGTTAATAGCTCACATTCTGCTCATGAAAACAAAATTGTTAGTTTCTGTATGGGGACATGCCATCTTACATGCTGCATCATTGGTTCGATTGAGTCCTATAGCCAACCACCAATACCCCTCAGTACAACTCGTGTTTAGACATCAGCTAAACATTTCACATTTACGAGTTTTTGGTTGTGCTGTTTATGTGTCTGTTACACCGCCGCAACGCACTAAAATGGGACCTCAGCGTAAACTGGGAATTTTTGTGGGTTTTGATTCACCATCTATAATTAGATATTGTGAACCCTGACAGGTGATATGTTTATAGCTCGTTTTGCTAATTGTCACTTTGATGAGACAGCCTTCCCGTCGTTAGGGGGAGAAAAAACTGTTCCAGAAGAACGGCAAAAGCTGGCATAGGTTGTACCCACCTTATCTCATTTTGATCCACGTAGCACTCAATGTGAAAATGAAGTGAAAAAGATCGTTCATCTTCAAAGTATTGCCAATCAAATGCCAGATGCATTTAATGATGCTATGAAAATGACAAAATCATATATACCAGCTACAAATGCACCTGCAAGAATTGATGTCCCTGTTAGACAAAATAAAGTGGTAACGAATGATTCATCTGGTGCACACCTAAAGTGTGGTAAACCCCCAGTTTCAAAAGATTCAGCCCCTCGAAAGAGAAAGACAAGGGCACAGCTGAATCCAAATGAAATCATTCAATAAGAGAAAATGAATGAAAAATTCATAATTCATGATTCTGTACTTCCAGAAGAAAAAAAAATGTTCTTAATGAGACACATGTCCCTGAAGAGACAGCAATACATGAAAGCAAAGAAATCTCCATAAATTATGCATGTACAAATGAATTGTGGGATCAGAATGTTTGCATTCGCAGTAGCCACTGAAATCATATTAAGTGATGATATTGAGCCCTACTCTGTTGATGAATGCAAACAGAGACAAGATTGGCCTAAGTGGAAAGATGCAATCCAGGCAGAATTAAATTCCTTGGAAAGGCGAAGTGTTTTTGGATTGGTAGTCCAAACTCCGCCTGATGTAAATCCCGTGGGTTACAAATGGGTATTCACAAGCAAACACAATGAGAAAAATGAGATTGCAAGATACAAAACACGACTCATTGTACAAGACTTTTCACAAAGACCTAGAATTGATTATGAAGAGACATACTCTCCTGTAATGGACCAATTATGTTCCGTTACTTAATAAGTTTAGTGGTTTCAGAAAAGCTTGACATGCGACTTATGGATGTCGTTATTGCGTGTCTATATGGAGAATTAGATACTGACATATACATAAAGGTCCCAAAAGGACTTAAGTTGCTTGAAACAACTAACAAACCACGTGGTATGCTCTCAATCAAATTAAAACAATCATTGTATGGGCTGAAACAATCTGGACGAATGTAATATAATCGTCTCAGTGAATATTTGATCAAAGAATGATATATCAACAATGTCATTCGCCCTTGTGTGTTCATTAAGAAATCCAATTCTGGATTTGCTATAGTAGCAGTATATGTTGATGATATGAACCTAGTTGGAACTCCGGAAAAGCTTAATAAAACTACTGAATATCTGAAAAGAAAATTTGAAATGACAGACATCGAGAAAACAAAATATTGTCTCGGCCTGCAGATCGAGCATTGTGTTAATGGAATTTTGGTCCACCAATCAGCTTACATTGAAAAAATCCTGAAGTGATTTGGCATGGACAAGGTTTATCCACTCAGCACGCCAATGGTCGTTCATTCTTTTGACATTAATAAAGATCCATTCCATCCAAAAGAAGATGATGAAATGGTCCTTAGTCCATAAGTACCATATCTGAGTGTAATAGGTGCTTTATTGTACTTAGCTCAAGTACTAGACCAGATATAGCTTCTTCAGTTAACTTGTTAGCAAGGTATAGCTCTACTCTAACAATGCGTCATTGGAAAGGAGTCAAAGATGTTTTGCGATACCTTGATGGTACAACAGACATGGGTCTCTTCTACTCAGGAAAATCCACAAATGACCAAATCCTTGCTGGATATACAGATGCTGGTTTCTTCTCTGATCCGCATAAAGCCCGCTCACAAACTGGATATGTGTTCACTAATGGAGATACAGCAATCTCATGGCGCTTAACAAAGCAAACATTAGTTGCTACATCTTCAAATCACTCAGAAATACTTGCTTTACTTGAAGTAAGTCATGAATGTTCCTGGTTAAGATCAATGATCCATCATATCTGGAATTCATGTGATCTACCTTCAAAGACAGACAATCCAACTATCATCCATGAAGATAATGCAGTCGGTGTTGTCCAAATGAAGGAATGATTCATTAAGGGCGGTAAGACTAAACACATATCACCAAAGTTTTTCAGTGCACATGAGCTACAAAAGGCTAAAGTTATTGAAGTCAAACAAATTCATTCCAATGCAAATCTGGCAGACCTGTTCACCAAGTCTCTACCAAAGTGCACGTTTCAGAAGTTAGTGTAGAGTATCGGATTACGTCGACTTACCAATCAGCTAAATTTGAAGAATGCGAAATCAGGGGGAGATAAATATCAAGGGAAACATCCATGATACATGCTTGTTGTACTCTTTTTCGTTCGACTAGGATTTTTCCCACAAGGTTTTTCCTATTAAGGTTTTAACGAGGCAACATAAGCATACTTAACACTATATCAACAATCCAAGTAAAGTTGTACTCTTTTTCCTTCGCTATAGTTTTTTCCCACTAGGTTTTTCTGAGCAAAGTTTTAACAAGGCAACTGATGTTGATGTGTAGGCATCCAAGGGGGAGTGTTATAGAATTAGTGGGTGAATGCCCACTCAAAAGAATGCTCAAAGACTTAGTAATAGTGAGTAATAGTGTTTGATACTTTCAAAAGTATCATCATTGTATTTTGATGGTTGTAGTTACGAGAGTCGCTCTATAAATAAAGCACTCCGTCTGTTATCAAATGCACTGCGAAAGAAAGCAAGATAAATAATATCAGTATCCCTCCCTCTCTTTATCTACCATCCTTTTTGTGTTATAGCTACTAAAGTCATAGTGTGATATTTTGCACCTGCTTCGCTCCTGTCCTTAAAAAGGTTATCTCTCTAACTTTTGTCTATTTATAACACAAGTAATAATGTAGAGTCAATAAGATGTATATAAAAACACTCCTTACTTTAAACATCATGTTACTTGATCATGTCAAATAAGTGATCGCTATATTTTACTGTTATAGCACAACTTATGGACACGAACAAAAATACATTTCAATCCTACAAAGATCTTTATTCTCTTCTTAAGTGTAGATACAAGATCATGACATCTATATGAATGTAGTCTCTAAAGATCATGAAAAGAAAATTATTTTTCTATTTCTGATAACGTGTTATATAGTCGAGAATTTCTAGTGCAAAAACAACATAAAAATTATATTCTAAATTTTTTAAATTCATAACTTCTGGTTTAGTGTACAAATCTATGTTTAAAGAACATAGGTTCTAATATCAAAACTTTTGGTTTTAAAACTAATAACGTCTTATAAAATATTTTAGGGTTTAGGGTTATAAAACTAAAAGGAAATTGTGGGGGGATATGAGAAGGAGAGTAAAATATTTTTTAAGTTCGTGTGTATTTTTTTTTTGTCAGAATTCGTGTATATTTCATCTTTGATAAACACTTATCTATAGGCATTGATAAACACTTATGGCTCGTTTATGTAGCCGTAATCAAAATTGGAGGAATTGAATTGAGGAGAAATTGAAATGAAGAGGAATTAGAATCGATTTCCTATTGAAACTGTTTACTTAAATGTTCAGGAATTGGAATAGAAATGAGAATTAAGAATTAATATGATTACTAAAATGCCTTTTTTTGTTTCAGCAAGAGTCTTGTAACCATCCCGTGTTTTCAACCACTTCTCACACAACAACCACTCAAGTTCAGAGCACTGTAACAGCATAGTTTGCCTCAGTTCTCTAATGCAACCTAACAATATCACATTAGCGGCAGCCAAGCTAGAAGAAGATAGTAGGGAATTAAACTGATCAACAAACATCTTAATCGTTCCAGGAGGATCAACAACCACTCCCATTGCATTCAATTCCTTATCGAATTTCCAAATTGCATTCCTATATACAATACATCAATCGTAGGGACATGAAGGATACTCAATAAACAACCCCATCTAGGATCAAGAAGAACAGTTTCCCAAGGGCATTTAAAACCCACAGTTGTCTTTATCCACAATTGTCCTCATCCACCTCCTCAGCACAACTTCTTGCTTTTAACCTAGCCAAATTCATCTTCCCTGAATAAAAAAATTAACATTTTAAGAACCTAGCCAACAGAGTTGGCACCTTGTTGTGTTGATTAACGAGTCATTGGGCGTCCACTCACTCTCCACCCTCACGAGTGCATGCATCAACAGAGGCAACGCTCCGAGCACTCCGATCGCCATCTTGTTGTCTTCCTCCAACGCCAAGTTGACTAGCCAAATTCATCTTCCCAATTGTCTTCCTCCAACTCCAAAGCCAAGCTGAAGCATCTATGAATAAGAGGGCATAATAGGACAGTAGAGTGCATTCTTCATTCCTTCACCATCCAGGAATCCAAATACCTCACTCAGGGAGTCCAATTCCTCCAATTTTAGGGATTGAATTCCATTTTTCATGTGGGTCCCACATGTTATTGATTCCTTCAAATCATAGTAAACACAAGAATTATCCATAATTAGAATTGGATTCCTAAATTTCATTCCGATTACGGGTGTGTAAACATGCCCTTAATTACTAAATATAATAATTAGGCATTGATTACAAAACAATAAGATAGGAGGTTAGAGCAACTCCAGCGTTGCTGGGTGCTCGGGGGATAGGCCAGAGAAAAGGGGCCCGAGGCCCTGTGGACCGGCTCTAGCGTGAAGGAGCCCGAGTAGAGGTGGAGGCCCGAGCTCCGGGCCCGTGAAGAATTGCCAGCCCGAGAGCCCAAGTGGATGTGACGTCAGGCATTTTTATATTTTTTTTCTGTCAGGCGCGTGCATCCCACTTGCGCGTGGGGGTGCGTCGCCGACAGAAAATCAGAAAATACAGTCACTTTTTCAGTTACCGTTGGGAAGCCACGTGGCTTCCCGCGGTCCGTTCGATCTCAACGGCTTTTTAACATGGACCGTTCGATCTTAACGGTAAAAAAAATAAAAAAAAAGTGTTATTTAATATCCACCGTTCGATTTGAGATCAACAGTGGATATTAATATGCTTTATACAGAAAAAAAATAAAAGAAAAAATTGTTTTAAAATTAAGAAAAGTTACCGTTATGACACGTGGCACAATCTAGAGTGTTGGAATTCAAATTTTTTTATATCAAACGGCAGAGATTAATTAGTTGAATAAAAATTTTTAAAAAATGTAAAAAATTGTAAAAAATTGTAAAAAATTCGAAAAAAAATCTGAAATTTTTTTAAAACAAATTGTTTTTACTTTTCTACAAATACCTTCTCATTATCATCTACCTTACACCACAATTTCATATTTTCTCAACTACTTTCAATCACATTCCTTTCTTTCTCTCAAATTTTCAAACCATTTTTTTTTCAATAAAATGACTACTGATGCAGGTACGAATTGGTCGCTTCTTGAAGATGTTGCATTGTGTACTAGCTGGGTTGAAGTTACTCATAGTTCGCTTACAGGTAATGAGATGCAGTTGCGAGAAATGTGGAGTCTTATTCATACCAATTATCTTGAAAAAATTGGTGGGAAAAGAACCAAAGAATCGATGTCCAATCGTTGGAAATTACTTAGCCAATCGTTTAGTACGTGGAGAGACGCTTTGGCACAAGCTAGTAGTAATATTTGAAGTGGGGAAAATTACTCGGATCAGGTAACAATATATTATTTATTTGTTTGTACTATACCCAAATTTACATTATAATTATTTGTTTGTATTATTTATTTGTTACCTACTTACATTATAATTATTTGTTTGTATTATTTATTTGTTACCTATTTTCATTATAATTATTTCTTCTCCCGCATTGTGTAGGAACTTCAAACACAAGCTTGGTACGCTGCCAAAACCAAAGGCAAAAATAAATCATTCAACCGGTAGGAATGTTGGAATATTGTTAAAGATTGTCCTAAATTTAGAGTTGTGCTTGTCGATCTAGAAGTTTTCATGAACAGCACCCCTCTTCACTCTACACCCGATCATGTCTCGCATGTTCATGAAGATGATGCAGAAGAAGTGCCCGAAACGCCCCTCCCTGAACAAGCGTCGGGTTCGACCCGTTATCCAATTAGGCCTCAAGGTAAGAAGGCTTCAAAGGGAAAATGGAGTGCTTTCAAGAATGCTTATGCAAAGTTCATGGAAGAATTTACTCACCAAGGTGAATTGACTTTGGCGAGGGAACTGGCGAAATATGAGGCTGATAAGGCTAGAGATGACGCAAAAGCTGCAACTATTGAGAGAGAATTTCAGTCTAATGAGAGAGAAAGATAGCTACTTAGGCAAGAAAGGGAACATGTTAGAGAAGAAAGAAGGGCTCAACGAGATCGTGAGATTATGAACATGCCTTTAGAAGGTAAGTCTCCAAATTCTAAATTTTTTTGGAAGTCAGAGAAAGCGGACGTGGTGCGAAGGAGGCGTGCAAGAGAAGCGAGAGCAAGCCAAGATGGTCCTAGCACCACAAGAGAAGATCATCCTAGCACCACAAATTAGTTAAGTGATGATGAATATAGTAGTTTTTGTAATCGGAGCCCATAATTTTCCAATCACTTTGGGTTGTAATTTATTATTTATTGAATATAGTATTTTATGTTGTTTCCAATTTATTGAATATTTAGTCAAATGAATTTGGTAAGTTATTTATACTAAGAGAATATTTATTGAAATGACAAAAACACACCAAATAAAATTACATAAGCATACCGAATAATAAAAAACTCACTAAAAAAATTACATAAACGTACCAAATAATAAAACACACCAAATAAAATTACATAAACACACCAAATAATAAAACACACCAAATAAAATAACATAAACATACCAAATTCAAAAAAACACACTAAATGAACTTAATTATCTTCAACTTGTTTCAATGCCCACTAGTGCTCTATCAAGTCAATTTGTCGGGCATTGTGCATGTCTGGCATTTGAAATGCAGTATATCGTTGATGAGCCTTTCATTGTAACGTCTATTCCTTTGTAATGGCTCATGTTGCACGGGCTCATCGGTGGCGTCATGAGCACAATATATACGTGTTCTTGAATTGTTCATCGTGTCTGGCTCATATTCATCAACGGCTTCATAATCGTACTTATCTTCCACATTCATGTTGTGAAGAATGATGTACGTCATCATTATGGATCGAAGCGACTCTACATCAAACAATCTGGCAGCACCCCTAACGATCGCCCAGTGAGCTTGGAGGATACCGAAACAACGCTTCACATCCTTCATGCACCCCTCTTGACAGCTTGCAAAGTGTTTTTCCTTTGCACTTCGCGAACGTGGCACTGTTTTGACAAATGTTGACCACTGCGGGTAAATGCCGTCAGCTAGGTAGTATGGTCTGTCGTACATATGTCTGTTGACCTCATACATAACTTTTGGTGCCTTTCCTTGCAGGACATCGTTGAACACTGGGGATTGGGCAAGGACGTTAATGTCATTTTGAGCTCCCGGAACCCCGAAAAAGGCATGCCAAATCCATGTATCAAAAGATGCCACCGCCTCCAAAATGATACTTTTTGCTCCTTTTCTGTCCCCATAAACGCCTTGCCATGCACTTTGACAATTTTTCCACGTCCAGTGCATACAATCAATGCTTCCAATCATTCCAGGAAAACCACGCATCTCAGCCTTCTTCAGAAGCCGTTCCAAGTCCATGTTTGTAGGTTTGCAGAGGTACTCAGCAGTGTAGATAGATTCGATTGTTCCGCAAAACCTCATCAGGGACTCAAGAATGGTTGATTTCCCCATTCTCGTTATCTCATCCACTTGGTCTGCAGATGCTCCATATGCAAGCATCCGCAAGGCAGCAGTAATTTTTTGCTGAGGAAGGAGACCCATAGCACCAAAAGCATCTTTCTTCTGCACAAAGTAAGAATCATGGTTGCAAACAACAATCATGATTTTGTTGAACAAATGTTGTTCCATTCTAAAACGACGTCTAAAGTACGTATCAGGGAATGCACTATTAGGGACAAAATAATCGTCCAAGAGTTCCATACCTTGTCGTTGCCTACTTCTATCAAGGTTTCCGGAACGGCTGGGCCTGCAAATTTGAGTCACAACTTGGATGACTCGACGGGAATGTGAGGCTCTGCCCATTCTTACTTCATCATCTTTTCTTCTACGCTCCTCATCCTCTTCCCTCTCATTTTTTGCCACCTGGTGATTGAACATTCCTTCTGATTGGTCCTCTTCCTGATCGAGTTCCCACATCATCCTTGAGGAAGAAGAAGACATTGTAAGAAAGAAGCAGAAACTATGAATAATGATACAGATTTTTGTGAAGAAGGAAGTAGAAACTATGAATAATGATTAAGATCTTGAGAAAATTGGTGTGAGATTTGTGAGAATGGATGGTGGATTATATGGAGGATTTAGAAAGGATTAGGTTGTAGATAATGCCACGTGGCATGCCGTCATTCGTTAAAAATCTGATGGAAATCTATTCTCAAAGATTGTAAACAGATTATGACACGTGGCGCGACGTGATTGGTTAATAATCTTATCAGAAATCCATCACCAATAATTGTATTTTCGGATAATGACACGTGGCATAATGAGTACGATTAAAATTTTTATCGGAAATCCATCCCAATAATTGTCTTTTCGGATTTTATGACAATTGGTGCAACGAGAACAATTAAAAATCTTATCCGAAATTACAAATAAAATTATTTTGTATTATTTAATAATACTTCGGATAATGACGCGTGGCGCAACGAGAACGATTAAAAATCTTATTCGAAATTACAATTAAAATTATTTTGTATTATTTTATAAATAAATAAAATACTAATATTTTATTGCCTATTGCCAGGACTATTGAAGTGTAACGGTAGAGATACAAAAGACGATTACTGTTTATTACGAGCAGTTACTATTCATGAAGTGGATTGAATAGTGAATAGCTGGAGGTCACTTACCGTTCATATTTACAACAAAAAGGGTTTCTTACCGTTCTGCATTGGGAATTTTCCCAGGCGGGGGTTATTGCAACTCAATTTCGCGTTCACGAAGCAATGGCGACGACGACTGCGGAAACAATCTCAGCGGCCATGGAACTGATTAACACGAAGAAACAGAACCTAAAGAAGGCCTTCGACGAGCTCCAATCCCACTCCGCCGTCCTCTCCTCCTTCAATCTCTCTTGGTCCGACCTCGATTCCCACTTCACCTCCATCCAAAGCTCCCTCACCCAAAAGTTCCACCTCCTCCAATCCCTCCAGTCACAGTCCTCCACAAACCCTTCTTCTCCTTCATGTCAGATACCAAAAGACCCCTCTCCTTCGTCGAATTTACCGACCCAGGTAGCAAAAGACCCGTCTTTGCCGTCGCTCGGGTCGACCCAGATGGCGGAAGACCCCAAATCATCGTTCCAGATGCCAAAGGACCTGCCTTGTTCGTCAATTTTGTCGACCCAGATTGGAAAAGACCCTTCTTCCTCATCAAACCCCTCGAGCCAGAACGTGGATGAAACAGATATCAACTGTGAAGTGGATGTCGTGCCTCCTCGGCCCGAATTGGTGGCGTTCTGTGAGAGAATGGATGCAATGGGGTTGAGGAATTATATGAATGAGTCGGTGAATAACCGAAACACAATTCGGGGTGAGCTCCTGGGGGCAATTCGGTGTGCCAAGGACCCTGCTGCCATGGTTCTGAATGCAATGGAGGGGTTCTATTGCGTGAATGGGAGAAATAAGGGCGATAAGGACCAACAATTATTTGGTGTGAGGAGGAGTGCTGTGCTGTTGTTGGAAGTGTTAATGGCGATTTCTCCGAATGTAGGATCGGAAGTGAGGGAGAGAGCCAAGAAGTTAGCATTGGAGTGGAAAGGGAAGTTGAGTATGGATGGCGAAAACCCGTTCGAGGCGTTGGGATTCTTGCATTTGGTTGCAGCTTATGGACTGCAGGCCGAATTCAAGATGGATGAGCTTGTTGATCATTTTGTTATAGTTGCGCGGTATAGGCAAGCTGTTGAGTTATGCCGGAAAATTGGTTTGGGGGATAAGCTTGCAGGTAAAGCTTTGTTTTTGTGGAAACATTTGTATACTAAGTGGATGTTTATTTCGTTTAGTTAGTAATCGATATCAATTCATATAGTTAGTGTCATCCAATGTTGATTGCCATACCTGACCTTTTATACATGCCACATGTCTTTTGGTTTAGTATAAAAAAGGCTTCTTTGATGTTTCAGTCACTGAATTCGTATTAGTACTAGTTTTCGTGGGAATAATGAATCCTTGAGTTGATTTTTAATCATGAACATAATGTAGTTTATGCAGCATGGTAAATAAGTTAAAAATTTTGTTTTTGGTTATCAAGACTTGTTTGATACTTATCAGACAATGATTTAATTGTGGGAACCGAATCCTCTATGAGTAAACTTCAGAAAAAGAAGTGTAAGAAGTGTGAATAGATGCAGAGTGTCTGCATGGTCTCACTACTTAGTTACTAAGGCCTAATGGAAGGTTCTACACGTAAGCTGAAGGTCAATGCACTGGGGGAGAGCTAGTGATCCAGTTTTTCTCAATATGCAAACACTTCACATGTGCTAAATGTTGAGAAGGTGTGTCAATCTAAGAGAGAGCTCTATCATAAATGTACAAGCAGGGTACTGTCCCTCTGAGGCCATCTTACACCGGGATCAGTATTTGCCTTTTTTGTTTGGCTATTTTAATTCTCTATTGCACACGTAAAGTTTTGTTTCCCTTAGGGTAGATTCTAATTTTAACTGTATAAGTTTGGTTTTGTGCAAGCAGATCTGATTCAGAAACTTGTGAGTAAGGGAAAACATCTTTTGGCTGTCAAATTCATTTCTGAATTTGGTCTGACCGATAAGTTCCCACCAGTTCCCATCTTAAAATCCTACGTCAAAGAGTCTAAAAAGCTTGCTAAGAAAGTATGCAAGGATGGAAATAACTCTCGCCAGTCAATGGTATTTTCACCATTCTCTCATATGTTAACTGATAGCTGTCAAAATCTAATTCTTCATCTGCACATACTTCATAACTTTTTTTTTTGCAGAATGAAGCCACAGCGAAAGAATCCGGCGCTTTGAAATCAGTAATCAAGGTTATTGAAGACCTCAAGCTCGAATCTGAGTATCCACCTACTTTTCTTCAAAAGCGTCTGGAGCAGCTGGAGAAGGAGAAGGCAGACAGAAAACGCAATGCTGTGGCTCCTGCTGCCAAGCCTCTGCAACTGCGGCAGCAACAGAAACAGCAGACAGCAAAGGAGCCGGCAAAGAAACTGAAGCAGCAGCTATATGGAAACAAGCGTCCTAGAATGACTGCTCCAGATGGATCTGCAGCAGTCTCAATTAATGTTAATGACACAGGTTTGTTGCGAGCCTATTCCTTGTCTGGCATTGCTCCTGCTCCTCCAGCTGCCGCTTATGCGGGTTCATCAGCTGGGCTGTATGGTTTTTCAGGAGGCCAGATGGGTTTTCCTGGGCATCCAGCCCCTACTAGTACCCACTTATCCTTGTCTGAACTGTATGTTCCGTCAGGTTATTATAACCGGCCAACTACCTATGGTGGATATGGTCCACCCCCCGAATATCATCCATCTTACTATCCTCAGTAGTGATTGCTACTCTTTGTTGACGTAGTATACTTTTGGATGGTATATGACAAATTTTTAGTTTTTTATTTCCGCAATGCTGGTGATCAGAAAAGCAAGTCTGCTTCTTTGTTTACCATGATTGTAGCACAGCAAACAAACTTGAACAAGCTTCTTGCTGTCCAGAAGATTGTCTTATCCACTAATTTTCTGGACATTTGGGAAGTAATCCGCTGAAAAGTAGTATAACTTTGTTTTAATATCATTTTTTAGCACTCATTCTTGTGGGCGTAGTCTACTTCTAGGACTTATTGATCCATTTTTCTTTCCCATAGAAAATATTTCATAAAAAGAGAACAAGATCCTCATGCTTTAACTGTTTTAGGATTTTGCTCTCTGTGTTGCTGTTTAATTAGGGCAAGCAGTACTCTGCTTTTCTCCACTGGATTTTGCTGTGCATTCCCGATCCCCTATTCTTGTCCCAGAAATAGATGAAGTTTTGTATAGAATAGGAACTTAATCTTTGATTTTGAGGTTGATCATTGTAAGCGTGCTAAAAGTAGTGTTTTTTCTTGATTACTTTTCAAAATAATGATTTTTTTTTTCTTGAAGGTGCGTGGTTTGTCAGCATCTTCACTTCTTTGGGAACTGACACAACTTTTTTGCTCCTCTTGAATATTACATGCTGCTTAAAAGCCTTAAATCCTCTTTTGCCTTAGAGAAGGCGCTGTCTTCCATTAAAATATTATATTAGAAGGAACATGTTTGGTTTCCCAGTTTGTCATTCATCTTTGTGTGACATCTATCTTTGAATATATGTATTCTGAAAGAGCTGGGCAGAACAGAATAGAAGCTTTACGATGTTCCTCTTTTCTTACGTGTACCATTGCCATCTTGATGAAATGAGTTTCCTTTGTCAATGGCCTTGTAGCCTAATGGTATGGCGTCTCCTCCTTGTGTAAGATGGGGTTCTTCAGACTGACTCCATTAGGAGTCGTTCACCTCTTGGATAATAAATGGGTACTAGGTGCTTATGTTTCCATAGCAGAGAAGTGGGAAGCACGGTTGGGGATTTCTCCCAGAAACATTGTTTTCTGGGACTTGATACTTTCCGCTTTATCACTCCTTGCTTTGACATTTGTGCTTTTCATTCTCTCCATGCGGTCAACTTATTGTTGTTCTGTTCTACCTGTTTCTGGCATCAATCTTTTGATTCACTTTAGGCCACGTTTTGTGGTTAGGACTTGACTAGATTGAATAACGTACTAGATTCAAGTTATATTGAAGGAAGAAATGGAGGCCAACTCCCAAAGTTAAGTCAGGAGATGGATTAGTCATGAAGAAAACGTATTCCTTTCCAATCCCCCAAACTTGGACAAAATTTGAAAGTTGGCCTTCACTTCTTTTAACATGCCTTGTATCCAGTGTTTGATACAGTTCAATCATGGCTACGTTTAATCTAGTGACTTATCCAGTCCAATCATATTCACTGAACGCGGCCTTAAGCTCATATGGTTTGGACTATTGGACTTGTATAGCGTATGATTTAAGAAAGCTCTGTTTAGGGTTGGCCGGTTGCTTCATGATCTGCATTCTTCTTACTTCTTGGGGCTCTGTGTATTCTTCTTATGGTGTAAGGATGTTCTGTTGCGGCCTGTGTATTCTTTCAATTGTTTGTGTACAATCTTGTTCTAGTTAATGATTAAATCTAATTAAGTGGCGAATTGTGTTTCATTTGGTGATTTTTTAATTCCTCAATTATGATGTCCGTTGGTAGCTCGATACAGTGATTGCTCTTGGAACGGTCTATTCATACGACGTCACCAAAAGCGAGTCGCTGTTTCGAACAGTTTCGGAATCAGAAACGTGGTGGGAAGTGAAAACACATAACACACTGAATCAACGTTGCGGAGGCAGGGAGTTTGGAGGAGGTGGTTCATGAAGCTCCTGCATCATTGTTGTTAATAAATAGAATTTACTCCAGTGGGTTGGAGGCTCAGCTGCACAGCTTCTGGTTCTGGATTGCTTCCTTTAAGCCTACCACTGTTCCCAACTTAAATCGATGAAGTCAGTCTAAGTACGCGGAGAGGGTTGTGTTATTCATTCGCAAAACCCTTTCTTTTTCCCGTGTCGGCTACTACAAAAGTTCTACTATTCTCTAATGTATGAATGCGAAACATCCAACGATCAAGAATCTGACGACCACAGATGTCGTTGGATATTACACGCAAGTGCATACTAGAAAATTCATCTAGTTAAATGTATGTCAAATAATTGTTGCTTGTTTAGCAGATCAAAAGAAGACTAGAGATCATTAAGCCTTGACTAATGAAGGGGGGTAAATCATTATGCCATTTGTTGACGATAAAATTTTAACTTTTCTTTGGCTCGTTGCGCATAAAAAATCATCTATCGTACTTACAAATTACATTCTGACACGCACAAGCATTGAACCAAAAATTTATACAACGGTGGCCTAAACTATTTTCTTTTGTTGTGGTATGGAGACTTGGAGTGCACTTTTGGGGGTGGGATGAGTTAAATTTAATTAATTAAACATTTGTACCAAACTTCTTTTTACAAAAGATAGGCTGGGGTAGGTAAAAAGACAAATTGATTTACATATTTTTTTTATACAAACAATATCATACATTAAGTTATCTAAATTACATCGAGGCGATTCAAAATTGGATACAAAAAAATGATCACATTGTTTATAACCAACTTGACTAAATTCAAGTCGATCAAAAAGTAACTTATGCTACTTCATTTATGCCAACTCAATGCAATCTTAAATTTGAATAATGAATTTTCTACATGCTAAGGCACTAGTGCTAGCATATGCAAAGATGTGGATTCGAATTTGAATGTCAGAAGGTAATTATTATTTTCTTAACTTAACATTCATTCTGGTTAAGTTAACGGACTGCTTCTTATCAACTAATATAACCCACGTCTGCACAAAAGATCGCAATTCAGTTGAATTACACTTTTCCAATTGTTTTTTACCAAGTTCAATAAGATTTTAACCAGGAGTAACAAAATGAGAAAACGTCTCCATTGAGTTCTGAGTGGCTCAGTCCGCAGAAGAATTCAGATCCAGTGCAGCAAGTCAACCTCTCTCTCTCTCTCTCTCTCTCTCTCTCTCTGTGGCAAAAACCTTCAACACACAGAATTACCATTTTACCCTTCCTTGCTCTTCCTCTGTTCTGAACAAAAACGAACCCAGTAGTCCCTCTTCCTTTGACTCCATCACACGACACCCCAAACCCACCAGCGCTCAAATGGACGCGACCGCACTCGGCCACCCTTCCGGACCTTCCGACGGCGTCGATCAGGGTCTAACCGACTTCCAACCCGGCTCCGACCCGACCCTTTTCTCTTCTTCTGCTGCTGCTTCCGGTGGGGCCAAGTACAAGCTCATGTCCCCGGCCAAGCTTCCGATCTCGAGGTCCCCCTGCCTCACTATCCCCCACGGCCTCAGTCCGACGTCATTTCTCGAGTCCCCCGTCCTCCTCTCCAACATGAAGGTCTGCCCGCTTCCACGTCGGTTTTCCCTTTCTTTTTTTATTAAATTTATTTTTCTAGGGAGCAAAAGCAAATGCTCCTTTTGAATCTTAGGCCGCGTTTGGCTGCTTAATTTCTTCTGTTTCATTATTAATTTTTGAATTAGTAAGGCTCTGTTCTACTGCCTGGAGAAACTGAGCGTATCACTTTCCAGTGAAAAAGTTTGAATTTTGAACATTTTCTCGGCAGTTTTCTCGGTATCCAAACAACGGGTAGATAATGGAAATGGGTTTGATGGCCTGAGATTTTCCCCGTGGTATATATGCTATCGTGGGGAATTTTGAGGACTTAAAAATTGATGTGATGTTGATGATGAGTGAGCGAAGAAGATGCGAGTGAGCAAAGAAGATGCTTTTTTCAGCACAATTCGAAAATTCCGATTACTATTTCATTTGTTTTGTTGCATTACAGATTAATTTAATCAAATGTGTTCGCTGCGAATGCTTGATTTTATTTTTATTGTGCCAATGGCAGTGAGTTTTTATATGTGCGTTCTTTGGATGGGACCCCGAGATTCTGATGCTTTGTTGCTGTTTTAGAGTAATGTAATGGTTGTACTGGCCTATTGGGGTCTTTTCTCTTTATGCCCGTATAGATTTGTTCGAAAGCAATTGTTTTCAGGAATAATGGGGCTTTCACTTACAACTCTTTGAACTTTGTTGTTGTTTATTACCATCGACAGTGTTGTTTTCTCACATAATGATTCTTTTTCTCTTCTTTTTGCTTTGTTGGTGGGTTCTAGCCTTTCTGCTTGTATTTATTTAACGGTGGCAGTGGATGCAAGTACGACAAAAATGTTTCTATTTCTGTATGTAGCATGAGGAATAAATGCATTACTAGCAAGGGGGTATAGGGAGTCTAGAAAGTTTGTGGGTCAAGGAGGTGCGGTTAAAAGTTGTGATTGACATGAGTTTTTATAGAGGTTATGACCCTTCATGTTCTGATTGTGATTGGAGATGATATTCGTTGTTCAAAGCATATTGCAATAACTTCAGTTGTCTGGGTAATCGGTCTAAATAATTGCTCTTCCATTTTCAGTGGATTTTTTTTAAGATATGTTTATCTTCCTTACTAGTATTTGTTTCATTTGTGCCTGGTAATGGATGAGCTTGTTAGAATTATTTTGGTAGTCTATGTTGGATGGACAAATACCATATCTGTTAAGTGATGCCTATCACGATGATGCCCAAGTGATTGTCCGAGTTTCCTGTTATTGGACACATATGTAACAGCATGTCAAAGTACTGGCGAATTATTTCTATATTGAAAGGGCTTTAAATCACAGGGATAACTCATGGGGCTGCATCATTGTCAAGTTTCCTTGTTTCTTTTGTTTCATGAAGAGTCTTATTTTCTCCGCTCTAGTTCTTTTACAAGATTTTCCTTTTCTCTGCATGCCTCGTTGCTTAAAAAGTATCTGGATCTGGAATTTTGTGACATATTTCTTAATTTTTACTTTATCTGGTCTTGCAGGCAGAACCTTCCCCAACTACTGGGTCCTTTTTGAAGCCTCAAATGGTGTACGGATCTCTAAGTTCTACTACATATCCAGCAACAACAGTTTGCTCTGATTTCAATACCTCAGATGAAAGAAATTCTGGAAGCTTCGAGTTTAAGCCCCATGCTAGATCAAATATGGTACTTTCTATGAATTAGTGGTCCATTATCCTTTCATTAGTTGTATCCTTGACGGATATGTTTTACCTATGTGGGGAAGATACTGATTAAATGGTGGCCTTGATCCTAAGTTTAGCTGATTGGTCTTTGGCCTATCTTGTGCTCTAGTTTAAACTTGCAATATCAGTGGATATCTACTTGACGCTACAAAGTCTTTTAAGCTCCCATTCTGAAGATTAACGGATTTATTTAATCTCTTACCATTATTCTTTCGTTACTTTATTAGGTTTTTTCGATATTTTTTCTTAAAGATGCTTTATAAGAAACAATGTTTTCTAGGGATAAACTCTCCTTGTCAAGATGGACTGTCATATTTCTTTCTAAATTGTAGAACAATGATATATCTTGATCGAGTTTTTTTATGTATCTGCAAGTGTGCCAAAGTGGTTGTAAAATACTAATTGCCTAATGCTTTACGTTTATTCAAGGTTACTACAGATTATAACCACTATGGGAATGAGCAGCCTCTGCAAATCCAAGGTCAAGCTCAACCTCAATCACACATGTCACCACCTTTGGCTAAAAATGAGATGGCAGTCTCCTCAAATGAATTTAGTTTATCTGCACCTGTTCACACGGTCACTGCAGGAGCTAGTGCACCTGCTGAAGGTGATTTGGGTGAGTTAACACAGAGGGAACATCCAAATCCTGGGGTCCAAACATCTCAGTGTGATAACAAAGGAAATGGGCCTTCAGTAATATCTTCTGATGATGGGTATAACTGGCGAAAATATGGACAAAAGCACGTTAAAGGGTGTGAATTTCCTCGCAGTTATTACAAATGTACCCATCCTAATTGTGAAGTGAAGAAGCTATTTGAGCGTTCTCATGATGGACAGATAACAGAGATTATCTACAAGGGTACACATGATCATCCTAAGCCTCAACCTAGTCGACGATATAATACTGGTGCTATGATGCCTCCTCAAGAAGAAAGATCAGACAAGGCTTCATCTTTGACTGTTCGAGATGGTAAGCATCAGACTAATTCATGTTAGCTATTTCCCGAATAAACTAATGTTCTTCTATCATCTCTTCTAATTTTCTTTTTCTTCTCTAATGGTAGACAAACCATCCGGCATTTATGGGCAAATGTCTAGTAACAATGAGCCAAGTAGTACTTCTGAGCTATCTCCTGTCACAGGCAATGATGATAATGTAGAAGGCACAGGCTCACTGTCAAATAGGTTACCTGATGAGGTTGATGATGATGACCCGTTTTCAAAAAGGAGGTATAAATATTCAAGGAATGCTTATGTTTTCCCCTGTGTTCATTTTTTTTCTAACTAACAAGGTGTCAAATTTGTTGAGCAGGAGGACGGATGTTGGTGGCATTGATGTCACACCAATTGTTAAGCCTATCCGAGAACCACGAGTTGTTGTTCAGACTCTGAGTGAGGTTGATATATTAGATGATGGATACCGCTGGAGAAAATATGGTCAGAAAGTGGTGAGGGGAAATCCCAATCCAAGGTATGGTTTATCATCAGGGGAAGATAATTCTCACTGATTTTTATCTGTTTCAACATGTAACTTCAACATTTGTTTGGTAACTTTATGAGTGAAACCCAATCTCTCTGCTTTGGCATTTGGTGTTCTACCACCATCATCGTATCTTCCAAAGCTACCCTTGTTAACTGCAATTCTCAAATGAATTATGCAGTTTCTGAACGTTCTCACTTGTTATGCAGGAGCTATTACAAGTGCACCAATGCTGGATGCCCTGTTAGAAAACATGTGGAGAGGGCATCCCATGATCCAAAAGCAGTTATAACTACATATGAAGGGAAGCATAATCATGATGTCCCAACTGCAAAGACTAGTAGCCATGACGCTTCAGGACCAACAACTGTGAATGTCCCGTCGAGGATTAGATCAGAAGAAAGTGACACCATAAGCCTTGATCTTGGTGTTGGAACAACCTCTGGCGGCGAAAATAGATCCAACGAGCACGTGCAACTGCACTCTGAACTTGTGGAACGGCAATCTCGCACTAATTCCAATTTCAGGGTTGCTCAAAATACCCCTATTTCGACATACTATGGTGTTCTTATTGGTGGCACGAATCAGTATGGATCTAGGGAAAACCCAAGTGAATCACGCAGCATCGAGGTTCCACCTTTAAATCATTCCTCATACCCATATCCACAGAACATGGGAAGAGTGCTAACAGGTCCGTAAAATTTCTTATGATGAAGCCAACAGAAATAAGCTGCTTCTCCCCTTCTTTTGGCACATGCGAAGGTCAAAAGGGCATCTCGGTTTCAGACCGAAAAGAAAAAAGAGAAACAAAGGTATTCTTCTTATTTGTCTATTTCAAAGAAAGTGGTATTGTAATTAGGTGCCTGCTGCAAAAAGCCTTCTCTGTCCAAGTACTGTATTTGTAACATTAACTTGTCAGGAATAGTATGTACAAATATGAATGAGTCCTAATATATATTCTCCGTCTTTGACACCATGTGTTGTAATTTAAATGCTTAAAATGTTAAATGATTATAAGAAAATTTTGTTTCTTTTAGCGTTTGTGATGGAATCTTAATAGTATAATTAGTAGTTACTGAGCTGCTGCTTTAGAGCCTTAAGTTTGCTCGGCATTGTGAGTCCTATTGCTAACACTCGAGCAAATGTAGATGCTGGAGCACTGATGCAGTCTGGTGTCATTTGCGTCTGAAAGTTGTGATAATGTCTGTTGCTGCAGTAGATAAAGTTTTCATAAATGTAGATGCAAGAAGTACAATTCATCGTAAAGTTATGGTGTCAAAGATGAGTTGTAGTGGTGCCCTCTCATAATTGATGGTCCGAATGTGAGGATCGATGCTGAGCTGACGGTCGAAAGAGGGTCTGTCGTCGTGTTCTATGGATTGAGTGGTCTTGAAAGGAAGTGTCCCTTCAGATTGGGAGGAGGCTTTCCCCTTTTGCATTGAGCTTGATTTATTTTTTTATTTTTTTTTAACAAACGACATTATCTACACTAAATGAGAAAAAGTGAGCTTAGCCTCACAATGAGCTAGCAATAATGTAGTTCAAATTCACCTTTGATGAGAATTGAACCTAAGATCTCTCACTTACAGTCGAAGAGGAATACCATTAAACTGTAGTACTAAGTAGCAGCTTGATATTTTTCTTGACGAGGAGAAATGGTCCCTCAAGTTATTTTTATGGATCCAGAAAGATAAGAAAGAGGAAAAGAAAGAGTCAAATGTTACAAGTTTAACAGAACATTACAGAAGAAACACCAGGTGAATATTGACAATTGAATTCTTTGTAGCTTTGTTCTCAACTTCTCATGTCATGGCTTGTGGCAAAATGGAAGCTTTTGGCTCCTTTTGAACCATATAGATATAGCGTTCAAAATTGGCCTAGTGGCTAGGATCTTCTTTAATTCACTGTATTTCGGGTTCAAACCCTCCTTCCCTTGATGTAATTTGGAGTAAGAATATCGGTTTATAAAAATAAAAAAAATTAAGGTTTGAGTAAGGGACTTCCAAGTCCCAAACAATTAAGGCCTCTATTTTGGATAAGCAGCCTCATTAGTCTGCACCCAAACTTTTTTTGGGATGTTGTCTGTCTCGGTCCAGGTCCATTTTTGGGATTAAATTTGTTTCAACCCGCACCCAGATTTTGCTGGGGTGCACCGCTTACGGCCCAAGCCAATTTGGGTCCTCCACCTGTTTGGCTCGCAGCCATCTAGCCCTAATATGGCACGAACCGCTGTATTTTCTTGCTTCTACTGTCGACCCTTGTTTAGGCTCGGCCTATTAAATTAATTTAGTGACCTTCAGTTGATAAATTAGACAAAGAAAGATATTTTTGGCCCGCGGTCCACTTTATAAATTACGATCTAATATTTTGTTTTTTTTTTTGTTTGGAACATCAACATCATTTCGTAGTTCCAAAGCTACTCACACTAGGTCCCCAAAGCAACCCAATTTCATACACTAGTTGTATTATTGTATCTTGTGTTTTTGCACGTATGATGAACTAGTTCATTTAAATCAAACATGTAGCTTCAAATTAGTGCCTTTGAAACTTAAAATTTTCATAAAACAACACACCCATGTAAAACTCGAAATTCTTCATGAAAATTAAACCAAACCATGTTTTAGAACCCAAATGTTCTAACTTTGATGCTTATGGAGGTTTTTATTCCCCATAGCACCAACCACGATCTTGTTGTCTCCATTCAATGGATTGCCGAACCATCACAAGTTCAATTTCACTGACATGGAAGTTTCTGACAGAAACTACTTTATGTGGGGTACAAGATGTGAAGCTCCACTTGGCCATCGAGAAGTTGAGAAACCATTGAAGTCAACAATTGTGTGAATAAGAACTGAATAAGAATTCGCCATGATCTTTTCGAAGACTTATGTGGGAAGCATTACAATCGGAAGTACCTCGATAAAGACGATTTCATGGCTCTTTGGTTTGCTTTACAGACCGTTCGATCATGAAAGATGATCTTGCTTGAAGCAAAACATGATTAAAACTTTCAGATCCATGAATAAGTAAAATTTTGAAGTTTATAGAATTTGATTGAATTTTAACTAGAGAAGATTTTTCTTGTCCTTTTATGCCTCTAGCATACTTTTGAAGTAGCAATGTTGAGAATGGAAGTTCATTAAATTATCGTTTTGATTGGAGCCTAATGAATGGCATAGATGTATCGAAGGATATGCTCTACTTCGGCAGAGGTGTACCAAGCAGAAGTCTCTGTTTCGACAAACGCTTATCGAATCTGCTCATCCAGCTTCGGCTGGAGAATAACAAACAGAGCCGCCTAGCTTCGATTGGAACCTTCTGAACCCAAGTCTAAATCTATCTTTCTTCTCACCACTTTAGGGTTGGTTTTACAACATATGGTAGAATCAAGACCTGCCAAGGGGTGGCATCATGGCCAGAAGTGTGATCCTTGACACATAATACCCAAAATTTTAAGAATAAGGGACAGTACTCCTGAACTTTAACCTTGCAAAATCTACTTTTGTTTTGAAGGAAGAGGTCATTGGTTTTGTACTTATTTGTGCCCCTTGTTGAGGCGTAACATTCCCATAGTCAATATGTGAGACTAATTTTTCTCCACCTAACACATTTGGAAGAGCAGAATTTTGACATGGAATTGCCATGTTGGCCGAATCCTCTTAGTAAATTTTGGTTTACTTTGTGAACAATTTTCTGTGTTCCCAGATTCAAGTTTGGCGTTTGTTTTAGTACTGGATAACATTATGAATATTGTCATCGAATATGAGTTTCATTAGATCATGGTTCTTATACATGTGACCCAATTCAATTAACATGTGTTTAGGTATAATCGTATATATATGGGAAAATTAATTGTCTTGATGAAATGTGCTATTATGCACACTAACTTCATATCTAAATCACCCATCTAACAATGAATTCAGGTATATCCAACCTAATTAAGGGCCTTGGCACCACCCCACGCCCCCCCCCTCGGGGGTTGTATGAATGTTAATGACTTACCATTAAAAGGACCTTATATTCTCCTTGGTCAGGAAGAACATCATTGAGTTTTAAGGATATCCGGGAGAATAATGATCATGAATGAAGTTGCTAAAAAGAATAGAGGGTGCAACACCATCAAAATATGAAGCCCAAAGCTATGTTTTGGGGCCAATGGGTTGCCCCCCAATTGGGACATGCCACATGTGGCCGGCATGGAGCCAAGTGATTCAAGTAATTTGCTTGCTTTGGCAAGACCATTTGGGACACTTAGGTTGAGATATAACATTTCATACCACAGACGCATCTCTTTACCCGATATAAGGATTTTGTGCCTACAAGCATACTTTGACAAGCCTGTGTGTTGGAAAATTTAATTTCTATTCACCCCAAGCAAAGATACTAAGAGACCCTCTTTTCACAGTGAATTCAAGAGAATAATTTTGGACTAGTCCAAACAATATGTGAACCATGTAAATATTTATGATTTTGGTTGATGTATCGACACACTAGTCACATATTTGTTCACATACATTACAGCTAACTTCCTAGCTGATTTTAACTTCAACGATCTGAACCGTTCATTGTGAGTATCAATATATTTGTCAATCAATTACTTGATTCTCAAGTAACTTGTTATTTAGGTGACTTGGTTGTCGAATTGATCTTATGGCCCAATATGGTTAGAATAGTAGATTATTAACCTCTGATTAACCTATTACGTGGTCTCTATTCGGTGAAGACTTATTATGGTCGGATATAAACTATGTAATTGGGATTATGAATCTCTCTCATTTAATAATAGGCTTGATTGAGAGAGATCCTAGCAACTATATAAGAATTGTCCTTGCTCTCACAATAGTCGTTTTATTATGTACTAAGCCCTATTCATAGCAAGAACATATAGTTTGGAGAGAGTAGAAGACATTCTTATGCATACGCCGATTTCTTTGTCATCCGTAAGAGCCACGTCTTCCATACTTTACAAATAAGTTCAATATAATTAGTCCATCTCTATTTTATATAGATTTGATTCATTATATTCATGATCCTAATCTCTTGTTGTTGTAATTTCAAAATACGTCTTAAAACTTTGACACAGAATATAAAGTGATGAATGAGGTTCAATTGAGTACAAGTAGTGAGGACTTTGGCGATGATATCTTTTCCATCTCAAGGAGGAAGAACGTAAAAAGGTTACAATAGTTTGCAGGACAATTGCAAGGAGAACTTAATATACTTCATCTGCTTAAAAGTGTTAAAACTATATACGTTTGCCCTTGTGTTTTATGTTTTGGCCATGAAAACCTAATATAATTAGTTTCTATCCAAAGATGATCATGGAATTATATGCTTTTGTTGCAATCAGAAAATATTTAGTTAAAGTTTTTGTTTCTATCAATGTTAAATGGACAAAACTAACCATATGATTTTATATAGTTTTGTTTCAGTTACTCACTTCCTTACAATATCTGACATATAGATGAAGTCGAAAAATTAGTATTTGAACCCCCAAATCTCGTAATTATAGACCTGTTGACTAATGCTTGATCAGTGGAAGCGTATAAGAGGTACATGCGTCTTTGAGATTTTTTTTACTCTTTTAATCAGTGGGAGCAATAGTCTGCCTATGTAGTTTTGTCTCGTTTAATTAGTGAGAATAAGAAACTGCCTTTTATATTATTGAATTGAAATGTTAGTGGCTGAAGGTTTAATAGTAAAATTTTATTCATAAGTTTTAATAAGAGATCCTAATTTTGTAAATACTATGTTGTATTTTACTTGTTCTCTTATCAATTTTTAAATAGACAGAAAAGTTGGATTTTGTTACCAATGTTGTTGAGTTAATTTGTGAACTACTTTTGTTTTGAAGGATTAGTATAAGTGCACACTATCCTTGTTTTCAATAGTTCTACATTTAAATTAATAATAACAATTGTTATAAGGGTTTGGTTATAGAATTTTGTTACTCAGTGATCACTATTATTCTGGTTATATTTGGCTGATTTTGTGTACAAATTTATTGATGCTCAAGTGCGAGAATGTAAGAATTACTGCGAGTATTAATTTCTTTGTCAACCAATCACTTGATTCTCGAGTAACGTATTACAGAGATGACTTTATTATCGAGGTGATCTTATGGTCCAATATGGTTAAGAATAATAGAGTCTTAACATCTGATTAACCTATTAAGTAATTCCTAAGTAGCGAAGACTTATTATGATGGGATATAAAATATGTAATTGTGATTATGAATCTCTTATTTAATAATAGGCTTGATTTAGAGATATCCTAGAAACTATATAAGGATTGTCCCTGCTCTTACAATAGTCATTCTATTATGTGCTAAACCCTATTCATATCAAGAACATATAGTTTGGAGAGAGTAGAAGACATTCTTATCCATACACCGAATTCTTTGTCGTCCGCAAGAGCCATGTCTTCCATACTATATAGATAAGTTCGATATAATTAGTTCATCTCTATTTTATATTGATTTGATTCATTATATTCGTGATCGTAATCTCTTGTGGTTGTGATTTCAAAATATGTCTTACAACTTTGACACATTATATAGAGTGACGAATGAGATTCAATTGAGTACAAGTAGCAAGGACTTCGGCAATGATAACCATTTCCATCGCAAGGAGGAAAAACGTAAAAAGTGCTGTAATAGTCTGCAGGACAATTGCAGGCAGAATTGTTAATGTGCATGATTGAGGACTACGAAGAATCCGATTCAATTGAAAACCAAAAACTGCTTTCCACCGCAGAATATTTGGTAGTGAGGAATAACTATGCTCTACTTCCTTGTTTTGTTATAGTTTTCACCTCAATAAACATTACGTGACGATTTAAAAGAAGATTTTGATTCCAAAAGTTGTTTTCTGATGATGTAAAATTCAAGGTACAAAGATGTATATGAAAAAGGCTCATTTATTTCTTCTGAAGCATAGCCCTTACAACATAAAATAACCATCACTCTACCAAAGATACCTTAACTATCCGACGAAAAAAAGAAACACGAAGAGTTCAAACGAGAGCAGAAGATTACTTTAGGGTTCCATACAAGATCAAGAAACACAAAATTTCATGTTTTTTACCTCCACGCACAAGAGACAACCAGTGGTTGATTCATCCAGCCGAGATATAAAGCTCCACCCATCTCTTCAAGCGTGTACTTCTCAGAATAACTCTGCAGTAAAGTCTTGATAGTTGCGTTTACCAAGGGGCTCAGTGGACAAGGCGAAAAACCAGCCATAATGAATCGTGACCTCCACTTACTGAGAGGCTCATAACGTTCTACTCTTTCCGCCCCTTCACATGCTATAATGTTAACAATTTCTCGTGCCAGACAGTGCTGCTCGACATTGATCCGCTCCCTATGCTCCCTTGGCAGAGCAACATCAATTGAATCAAAGACAGCGCTAAAATAGCTCAGCGTCTCAGTGAAACGAGGAAGGAAAGGGACTGTGTTGGTGTTTGATTCTTGTTCAACAAGAGTCACTACCTTGGGTGACAAACTCTTGGCAAGCCTCAACAGCCGGTCCCTGTGATTCTGACTACTCACACTCTCATCTGGTATGTGGTGCAGCATTAAGGCAAAATTCACTGCAATAGCCTCGCCAGGTCGAATCACAAGGTCCTCAAGTTGAACCTCAGAACCAAAAATTCCAGCAGCATGGAACTCAAACGGTACCTTACATGACTCCGCAAGCCTTGACAACCTCTGTCCCACAACACCAAGGCCCCCTCCCCGAACATAAGCTGATGTGGAATCATCTATGCCTGTGATCCTAATCTGTGGGGGTCCTCCTGGCCGAGTAGCTAAAGCCTGGATTAATGTAATCCACTGGCTGCCTTGAGCTACCTGAAAATCAATTATATGAACTCTACTTTCATCCTTCATAGCTTCTGCAATCGCCCCATTTGCTGACATATATCCGAACTTGAAGTATGGGCAGACTTCATAAAGTATGTGCATGTACGAGAGGAGTTCAGCACTGGCAGGCTCCTTGCATCTTAGGGATGCACAGATAGAACTCCCCGACAAGGCCAGCCTTGCAATAAGACCTTCCAAAATGTAAGCTCCTAAACGTTGGATTGGCTCACCTGAAACTGACACCATCTGACGTAGGTTTGAGAACAACTGTTCAGTTGTTGACATATCATTGTTTGCCAACGCTTTTGCACATGCGCAAAGCACCTCCTTTAAGTCACTTCCGCGGATCATCACCATCATTTGTTCCCAGTGCTCTGCTTCTGAATAAATTTGATTAGCCCCAACCTCATCTATGATGTTGTACGCGTCAAAGGCATCTGAATCATTTCCCAGCAAAGCATTTTCCAGTTCCCTAATTTTGTGACCCAGGTCATCCGTTTCATTTGATATACACGACTGGTTGACAGGAGAGCCACAAGACTGGTAGGAATGCACATCTGGATGTGATGCTGGACTTCCATTTGCTGAGAAATTCAAACTTGATGGAGAACTGCGACCAGGGTAACCACTGGTTCCCGAGGATGATTCAAGGGTACAGTGTTGTTCAAATCTTTGAACTGAAAGCTGTGTTCCTTGGACAACCTCATCAGAGGATGCTTGTTGTTCAACATTCTGGAAGGAAGACTCCGGCTCTTCAACAGGCTGTTCTCCGATTCGGCGTGGAACATTTGGGATTATATGCTTGTAAGATTCTCGCATTTTCAGGAAAGCCAATTCCTTTGTTTGATCCAACCAAATGAAATGCTAATGGACTTTTCTGGCACAAGATCTCTCGAATTAACTGACAACTCTCTTGTTATTTAGACCGAACCTTGACCACATCATAACATACAGATCCAACTTTTGTACAAACTCTGCTTGAAAACGGTGGTAAATTAAATAGAGTCCATACATACTCTGCAGAAATAAAAAAGTAACAAGACAATTAAGTGTTATCAAGACGGACAAAGAAAATTGCATTTCAAAGATCCTACTGAAAAATATTGAAGCTATCTATTTGAGATGCCCGCATGTTCTAGCAAATGTTGTAAAAATAATTTTTATCTGCGAGGCGTTTTAGCATAAACTGTAAACAATTTTCAGCTCAATCACTGCAGTAGTTATAACTCTCAGTTTATATTAAGAAAAGGTTGAGAATAATCTGACATTCCATTTCTGGTTTGAACAAATAATCTAGACCTTGAAGTTTACAAACGGGAAACAATCAGAAAAGCTTCAAACATACAAGGGTTTCACTTAGAATTATGAAACTACCACCATATCTTCATTCAAACAAACAGAAAAGAAGTTAACACCAAAAGGGTTTCTCCTTTTTCCTGCATTTGTGGGAGCCCAAAGATCCCACTCCTGACGACAACTCATCAGCCAACCTACAAAACCAGTTGGCTAGAGCAGCGTGCTCCTCGAATTCCCTTCTGCTAATTTAAATGAATTTAGTGCAGAATATCCCACCGTTTGTTAAAAAAAAAAGAATATTGAAAACTCGAGATAAAATACTACGTCTCACTCTCACAATAAATTCATGCTTGAAATAACAAATTCAAAGCCACTAAATTGACCACCAAGTTTTCACCTTCATCACATAAGAAACTAAAAGCGGAAAAAAAGCACATGCAACTGCAGCAAACATTATAGCTCAAAAGCATCTAATTTGAAGAACAATAAAATAAAATAAAAATTAAAAGTACGGAATTTGGTGAAAAGCCATTGCAGTTTCTGATGGGGTTTTGACAGACCTTATGATTATTGATGTGTGGTTGATGATCACCTTTGAGCTTCAGCTTTCGTGTTCTTCTTTGCTTCTGAGTTCAAATGCAACGATCCAAAGTCTGTTAGCTAAACACCGTCTCCTACATAACCCAAGAAAATATCTGCCTCTTATAACAGTGCTTTCCTAACATCAAACCTCAATCTTTTCACGAATTACATTGCTGCCACACACATTACGACGTTTAGGTTTAGCGCCTAAAACACTCCCATTATTTATTTCTTGTTTCATACGTTCATCATCTCTCTGTATTGTAGTCGTCTCTTAGTCATGGTCGACGTCAAAGTCTTTTCATGGAAAACGTTATATATATATATATATATATATATATATATATATATATATATATATATATATATATATTATCAAACGTTATAATTTATATTAAGGGATAAGAGAGTGAGTTTAATTTCATAATAAACGTGTAATAATGTAGTTCAAATTCATCTTTAATTATAATCAAGCCTGAAACTTTACTTACAATTAAAAAAAATCTACTAAACCGTAATATTGAGTGACAAAGACAATAAAATATTGGACATGATTATCTTTTTCCTTCGGATTTATAAAGTCAATGTCATTCTACTCTATTTATTTAAGAATTATGTGCTTCAATTAGTCATGCTTAGTTAAGAATTTGACAAAACTAAACCCCACAGACAAGGGAGTAATCATGTTGTTTGACTGGGATTTTACACGAAGGAAAATGATAAACACCTTTTTTTTTTCTTAATTTGTTCACACTCGTGTTAATCATGATTTTCGTGTTCGCTCGATTTATTGAAATAAATAACTAAATCTATAAGGAAGTGCACGACAAGCTTAAGTAGTGTGAAAAACAACTCTCTACAACAACAGAAAAGGCAAAATGCCGTAATAGTTTTGAGAGAAAATTGTTCTCGGTAGTGAAAGGCGTATGAGGATTTTACTTTATTTTATTGTCATTTGATTCGATAAAAGCCGCATATCAAATATGAATTCAGAACGTCCTCTAATAAGATTATTGTTTTAAAAATTCTCACCTAGTGCCCTTTAGGTGGGGTCACCGTTCCGATTAATCTCCAAATGTTTGAAAATTAAGAAAAAACGTTTAAACAACCTAACCCACCCAAACCTACTTAGATACTCATCTAGGTCACGACTCTTTCTTTGACAAAAAATATGTAATTTTCATTTACAATTTTATTTTTTTTCAAAAAATTGTAAAAAACTTGTTGAATACTTTAGATGAACACACATCATATACGTATTCCCTATGTTTACATTATGTCCTAAACATCATAATATTTCTATCATTCAATTTTGCAACTTATGTATCCCTATGAAATTATGTATCTTTTTTTAAGTATAATCATACATTTATACGATACGTAATATATTTACTTAAATCCGCCTATGCTCCAACTTAGCCGCTAGGCCCCAACTCGTTGTCCGACAAACATCTAGCATCTTTTAGAACCTTAAATAAAATAGAAACTGTGTTTCATTGGATCAAATTTTACTGGATAGAATTATAATTAAGTGTATCTCATTTTTCTTTACCGAAGTATGGAATTTTTCCAAATAAATTGAGTAAATTACCAAAGCTAATTTGAAGGTTGGACGGAATGGGTAATATACAATACAAGAAGCCCCAGAACCGTTTGTTTTGTCCACTTTACTCTCAAGTCGTACCATCCAATAAATGTTGTAGGACGAAGATCAGAAAAGAGACAAGAGAACCAACAAACACTGTACCACGAAGATCAGAGATGAGAGACGAGATCCAACAAACACTGCTACTCCTTTTGGTGTTGTATATATCAATCAAGCATGATGACCGACGTCCTTACATTGATTCAATTACATAAGTCACATACAACTACTTGTCAGGCTTATTTATCACACAACTAACTTTTCGATAAGAAAAATAGATATGTAATTGTATATAATTGATAATTGTATAATTGGTTACACTTACAATTTTCTACAGCTTCCAAACTCAAAGCTGAATATTTTTATGGTGATGGAAGTGCTAATTATTTACCAAACCATTCAATCAAAATTAGTCTTAATTAATTAGTATGCTAATTAATTAAAATTTTCAACAGAAAGGTCGAAGGCGGTTGCTTTAGATTTCATGCAAACAACAAAATAGTTGCAATAACGGGTGACGTTGAAGATCAATCGGCAGTGTTGACATGATGTATGATATGAAATTCAAAAATTAATTCAAGATAAGGACCTGTCGTCTGGACCTGTCTGTCTCCTGCATGTGTTGATTTTATGAATAAAAGGCCAAAAGCCATTTCATCATATATTAGGGAAGCAAAAGACCATTTGATCGTGTAGGTTCAACATTTCTGTACTCCTTTTATTTTCATATTTGGTATATCTACTTAGGGTTTCGACTATACTCTCGATCGAGCACTATATATTTAGATAGCGTTCAAACTGTAAGTATCACGTCTGCAGCACATCATGATGTCTTTATATATGTTAGTGTTTTAAAAAAAAACTCGTCCCCCAATGCGACTAGGTGGCTTTAGAAGCGGAGTGACAGAAAAATTGCCTCTATTTTGTCAGAGTCGGCGAAAACTCGTCTACGATCCGTGGAGGCGCGATTCAAGGCATTCAATTGGGCATAATGTTACCGAAATTTTAAAAAAAAAAAAAAAAATTAGTTGAAATGGGTTTTTAGTTACAGAGCAGTTACTGTGTTTTTTCGTTTTAGAGCTTGTAGAAGGTGAAGAAGACTTTTAATTATAAAAAATTTTGAATGCAAGATGAGATTTTTAGAGTACAATAACAAATCCCTTTCAAAAAAACTAAAAGATAAGTACAAAAAAAAAAAAAAAAAAAAAAAAACAATTTTGTATTTTTAATATTCATTTAAAGAAAATACTCAAGAGACTTTTATACTTTTTATATTATTTATAGATCCAAAAAATCGTGTGGCCAGAACGAAAAAAGTACTGATACATCATTTTTGTTTTTATTATTATTATATGTTATCTTTGTTTTTGGGTGCTTTATATATAGACAAAAACTTTCGCTATATTTCAAAGAATTCCATTAGTTTTTAAACATGTCAACAAGAGACAAAAACATAAAAATAACTAAAGCCCAATCCAAAAACATGGAAAAAAAAAGTTTTAAAATACCAGTCATACCCCTAAGGCTTTAGGGTTGGTTTGGTATTGTTGTGCTTTGAAAAAAAACTGCATCTACTGTGCTGTGAGAATAAGCTCATTTTTGCTGCTTCACGTTTTCAGCTTTTTTTCACCCAAAACTATGAAAATAAGTTGTTTTAAGTGTTTATCAAACACCTTTTTGAGCTCAGCTTTTTTTGATACCCACTTTTTATAAAATCACCTTAGTACCAAACTAGTGCTTAGAGTTGTTAATAGAATCCAACCTTCACAACTCCAACAAATTAATATGTGCCATAAACTCAACACATCCTCGACTATTTCTGTAGAATCAGTTTTGAAAATATATGCAAAATTAGTTTGTATCATTTATTACTAGAATCAATTCAACCCGTTCTTGACCATTTTTGCAAAATTAGTTCAACTCATCATCGACCATTTTTGCAATTTTTGTAGAATCAGCTCAACCCGTATTCGATCATTTTTGCAGAATCAGTTTAACCGTCCTTGACCACTTTTGCCAAATTAGTTCAACCCATCTTCGACCAATTTTGCAGAATCAGTTCAATCCGTCATCTACCATTTTTGCATAATCAATTCAACCTTCCTATTTCATTTTTACATAATCAATTCAATTAGTCTTCGACCATATTTTGCAGAATCAGTTCAACCCGTCATTGACCAATTTTGCATAATTAGTTCAACATGTTTTCCCATCATTTTTCCAGAATCAGTTCAACCATCCTCTTTCATTTTTGCAGAATCAATTCAATCGATCTTCGACCATTTTTGCAGAATCAGTTCAATCGTCGTCGACTATTTTTGCAGAATCAGTTCAACCTGTCCTCAACCATTTTTTGCATAATCAATTTCAACCCATCTTCGACCATTTTTCCAAAATCAAGTTCAACCCATCCTGCATAATCAAGTTCAACTAGTCTTCGAACATTTCTGCAAAATTAAATTCAACCTTCTTCGATCATTTCTACAGAATCAGTTCAACTCGTCTTTGACTATTTTTGTAGAATCAGTTTAGCTTGTCCTCGACCATTTTTGCAAAATCAATTAAACCATACCATTTTTGCTTTCATCTCGTCCTCCATTATTTCTACAGAAATCAGTTCAAACCATCTTCAACCATTTTTGCAGTTCAACTCGTCCTTGACCATTTTTGTAGAATTAGTTCAACATGTCTTCCACCATTTATGCAGAATTAGTCAAATCAATCCTCGACTATTTTTGCATAATCAGTTCAACCCATCCTCGACTATTTTTGCAGAATCAGTTCAATCCATTCTCAACCAGTTTTGTAGAATCAGTTTAACCCGTCTTCAACCATTTTTGTAGAATCAGTTTCAAATACATATAGAATCATTTTGTATAATTTTAGTAGAATCTGTTTGTATATGTTCAACAAAACTACATACATGTCATCAGTCCAACCGCTTCTCGACCATGTTTGTAGAATCAGTTCCATGTTTATAGAATCAGTTTTGTATACATTTTAGTATAATTAGTTTGTATATTTTTCACAAAACTACATAATTGTCATCAATTCAACCTCTCTTCGGCCATTTTTTTTTGCAGATTCAATTTCAAAATATATGTAAGAAACAAAATAGAGACCAAAGGTTTTTTTTAAATTTTTTAATTTAGAATACAACCATGAAGTGTGACAGCCCGTTCCGAAAATTTTTAAAACGTACGCGTGAAAAGACGATTTTGCCCCTAGTGTGATTTTTTTACGTTGTGTGGTTGTTTTGAGCTTGGTGTGGCTGGTTGTGGACCACACACATTTCCTTCACCCTTTCCCTGCCCTGCACCCTGTCCTGTGCCCTTTCCCTTCCCCATTTTCTATCCCATTTGTACGGACATACCCCAAAACCCTTGTAATCTTCACAGATCGAAGAAACAAAGTACATATCCATGCTCATGAGGTTCGTAGAAGTTCAACCATACCCATTTCAGGTAAGGATACCTTCGTTTTCACGTCGAACTCGGGATACCCAATTTTTGTCACTGTTCATGCACACGTTAATTCTTGTGTTTTTGGGAATTCCAAGCTTGTAGGAAGCTTGGTGAGGTCCTTAGGAGGCTCGGGGTGGTTCGTTTGAAGGTTTTGGACGTCAGGATCATAAGTGTCGAGGTTGGCTGGAGTTGGGGGTGTTTTCCCGGCGAGATCCCGTGTGTTTTAGCACTTGAAAGTGGTATGAACTTGTTCCTCTTGTTGTAAGCTTCATTTTGGTACCAATTTTGTGAAATTTGGTTGAAAAACGAAGAAGATACGAAGTTTTAAAGATTTCACGATTTTCCGGCGTTGGTGACGGCGCCGGAGAAGACGACGGAATATTCCGTCAGTTTGGACGGAATATTCCTAATGGTATTAACGGAATCCGTCAAAGTTAACGAAATATTCCTGACGGTGTTAACTGACGCCGTCAGCGTGCCAAGCACGTGCCTGCGCGTGGCCGTGCCTTGGCCGGCACGTGGGGGCGTGTGCGACGGTGAAAATTTTTTCTAAAAATATGGGGATGTTCCTGAGGTTGAGTAGATCACGTTGATGTATTCATACACCCCATTTGAGCATTGAATGAGAAGTTATTTCTTAAGGTTGGTTATGTGTTTTAAAATTAACGTTTTTATAGTTGTTCCGCATATAGGTGATACCTATCCCGAGGACGAGTGTGGTCACTCGAGGCAAGGGGGTTACGACCCTTCCACATACCAGTGAGTTGGCTTTTGGTTTTCTGTATATACCTATATACTTATACTTTTCCCAGAAAGTGAAATGAAATGTTTATTCGTTTATATGCCATGCTTATAGTTTGTTGTTTATTTACGCATTATGAATCACATATGTTTATATATGTTTGGTGCTGCGGACACACAGGTAAGTGCCAGGTGAGTTATGATTTATGTTTACGTTCAGTAGTGACTTGAGATGCTTAGAAAGCTCATAACCTGCACCCCCGGTGTTAGTGTTCCCGCCCAGAGTTGGGCACAGTCCTTCACGTGATGTTCACCTCCCGCACCACACGCTCATCTTGGATCCAAGTTAGGTGCACAGTCCTGTCGTACAAACCACTTTAGGTGGTTTCGACTCGTAGGTGACCCGCGATTATTCGCCCAGCCTTCACGTGATTGTAGCACTTGAGCGTACTTATATTACACCCAGGCTTGTCATACAGACCACTTTAGGTGGTTCCGACTCGTGTGCAGGCATAGTTAGTGAGATGGAGATTTGAGCTCTAGATTCAGCCGTACAGGTCACGTTAGGTGACTCCGGCTGACAGATCATATGGCATTGATGTGATATTACCTGAGTACTTGCATTTTACTTCGAGGTTTTGACATGGCATATTTCTGAGCATGACTTATTTATATATATGTTCTATTTTCTGGGAAGTATACAGGTTTTACGGCGAGGGGTTAGAACTTATTTATTAAATGGTTTTCGAAAAGCTTTGTTTTTGCCCACTCACGCTTTTGTTTTGCACCCCTCCAGGTTCTAGTTGGCTAGCATGTTTGGTGGCTTCCCGGAGGATTTCCCTGGCATATCTGACAGACTATCACCAGTGTAGGACCACCTTCGGGTGTGCTTTTGTTGTGTCGTTTTCTCCCGGACTGCATCAGGTCTTCGTGCTCTGAACTTTGTGTTCACACTTACGCTTGCACATGTTTGTTTTTACTTGTGTAAAGCTGGTTTTTACTTATTCGTACTATTTTTATTATTATTTTATTAGCTTCCGCACTGTGCACATGGTTACGTCACTTCCACGTGACGGCCAGCATGCCCTGATCTCGATCGGAGTGTGTCATGAAGTATCTCATAACGTAAAGAAAAACAAAATACACGTTTCAAAAAAATGACTTCACAAACAAGCACAAAAAATTCAAAAGAGAATGTTTTTCTCAATCATTAAGTGAAACAACCATATAAACTATAATTTAAAAGAGACAACTTTTTTCTCAATCCTTAAATGAATGGAGCAACCCTATATGAAAAACTAACTAATTACATATGGAAGGTTTTGAGATCACTTCTACCACTTTTAAATTACTCATGCATAAAGTACTCTTTAGTATTTCCATTCTCCACCCTATCCTTCTTCTCATGAATTTCTTCCGATACTTCTTATACTTCTCATGAGATTATTTTGGCAATAGTACCCTCTCTCAAAAAAGACAACTCAAACATTGCAGAGGTCACATGGGTTTCCCCTTCTAACATGAAAAATTAAGATGGACTTAATTTTCAGGTGAAGATCCATGCTAACTGAAAATTCAAAGAAAACACATGAGTCCTAGGAGATTGCCACTTTCTATCCAACCTGTATCCCTCCATTCGGAATCGATCCCGACACATTCTTGTTGGAGAACAATTTAGAAACAATAAAATAACAGAAATATAGAACCGAAATACTTATACTTTATTATTCAAAAAATAGTTGCAATACAGAATGCAATTACACAATAATTACAAAAAATTAAAATGATACTAACTTGAATGAACTGAAGGTAGAGGCTAGCACAAACGCTATGTCCTTCGAACAGTATTAATGTCTCACTCGTGTACTTGTAGTTCTACAACGTCTGCTCGACCAGAATACAACTACCTAATTCTACAACCCGCACTGGATTATAGAATTCTAGCGAATTGCTTTGTGTGTTTACTCTCTGGAAATTTTGTACAGGAGACAAGGAGGAAGAAAAGATGATTTTTGATGGAACTGAGGACTCCAGTTATATAGGCTCATTCATACCTTTTCAAACACCTTTTGGATGTATCTGAAGCTATACAACTCTTTCCAAAGAGTTGTGTCTATTAATCAAAACGGTTTTAATTAATTTAATTAAAAACTTTCGAAATTAAAACTAATTGATCAGATTAATTTTAATTCCTTGGCCCCAAGGCCCAAGGCCCTTGTCTTGATTAATTAATATTAATATAATAGTATAATCATCAAGCCTAATCCACACAACCATAAGGCCCAAGCCTTCAATCCGTTTCCAAATGGTCCAAGTTCTAATTACTAAGAAGAAGGAATAAGCCTATATAAAGGCTAGTGAAAAACCATTGTTGCCCGATGTGGGACAAGAGGGGTCTCAAAACTCTTACAATTCTACCCCTCCTCAGTTCGTTCGATCTCCAACTCTATCTCTCTGGAAGTAGCAGAGGATGATGGCAATCTCAGCAATGGGCTGGTGCTGCGGCAACATGCCCTTGCCCAAGACCTTGAAGAAGTCGTATTGAGTCACATTGATGAGTAGCACGTCTTCCTTAGCCTCCTAGGGAAGGAGTGACCAGAGCTCATCAAAGTTGACGATGGAGCAATAAAACTTGCTGCGAAGCTTGTGAAAGTATGTCATACCGACTTTATTGAAATACCTGGCGTCCAGTGGTGGTGCATGCCTCCGGCGTTACCGCGACCACCGGAGATGTATGCAGTGCTTACCTATACCGTAACCGGCGTTGACACCTCTCTTATTGCGTCGTGGTCATCTTTTCTCTCTTTGTGCTCAGAGTTTGTACCTCCTCCACTCATCTAGCTAGGATTTATACGCCTCCACCTTTTCAAATATGAGAGTATTTTTGTAATTTACACTCTAGAAAAAACAAAAAAAAGTACTAATGATGTCATCTTACATATGTATTAACTTTTGTCGCTATTTGAAATGTTTAAAAAAGTGTTATCTCAATATATAATTCTTCGCTTCATGCCTCAAGCCTTTCGCTTAGACAAAGCTATCTGTGAAACGTCTCACCTACGCCTCGTTTATAAAACATTGATATGTGTACATGGTTTTCATTTGTAAATGGAATGAAGTAATTAATTAAATGTTGGCCTTTTCTTTCTTTCTTTTTTTTTTTTTTTTTCATTTTGCAATGTTATTTGGAGATTAGTATCATTATCATTTAAAGATCAACTCTTAAAAAAATCAGCCAAATTAGAAATTGTTTGAACTGTTGAAGTAATGTTTGTCAAAATTGTTTAATTGAGAAACTAACATGCATATCTATATATTGGATAACCATTAGATGACTAAACGAATTCAAATTTAGTTTTGCACATATGATCTTTAAAGGGTGACTTAAAAAATAAATGGTTATATTATCATGCAATATTGTAGAACAAAAAAGAAAGACAAAAATGTTGCTAACATTCTCCATATATCAAATGAAATGTTTAATAAGTGCTACAATTTTTTTTGCGGTTAACTACAAATAACTACCCAATCTTAAGTGGTAATTTCAAATTGGTCCCGACCTTTTAATATGTTCCAATGACAACCTAATGTTTTCGGGAATTGGACATTCATTAGGTCATCAACATTAAGTGATGACCTGGATAAGTATTGAATCGTGCTTCATTCTCACGTCATCTATAAAGATCTAAATCTATAAACTGATCCTTTTAAGTAGACAAATATAACATTTATCTTGGCTAAGAATTGTTCATTTGAGGATTCAAAATTCCATAAGTAAGTGAAAATCAACTTCCATATTTGTCTATGCCATCACTTAACATTAAAGGCATTATCAATTAACGGTGATGACATCATCACTTAGCATTGGTGACCTAACAAGTGTCCATTCTTTCTAAATGTTAGGTAGGTATAGGAAGGTATTGAGATAATTTGGCATCACTAACACACCCTGTCCTAAGGAGGGCGTGCTGGCACGCCCGGGCCCGCTCCACCACCGTAGCACGATATTATCCGTTTTGGGCCCCGACTACGTCCTCATGGTTTTGTTTCTGGGAACTCACACGAGAACTTCCCAATGGGTCACCCATCCTGGGAATGCCCTCGAGTGCTACTCACTTAACTTCGGAGTTCTTACGGAACCCGAAGCCAGTAAGCTCCCAAAAGGCCTCGTGCTAGGTAGGAATGAGAATATACATATAAAGATCACTCCCATGGGCGATGTGGGATGTCACAATCTCACAATCGCCCAAAGGAGTGATCCTTATATGTATATTCCCATCCCTACCTAGCACGAGGCATTTTGGGACCTCACTGGCTTCGGGTTCCGTAGGAACTCAGAAGTTAAGCGAGTAGCGCGCGAAAGCATTCCTAGGATGGGTGACCCATTGGGAAGTTCTCATGTGAGTTCCCAGAAACAAAATCGTGAGGGCGTAGTCGGGGCCCAAAGCGGACAATATCATGCTACAGTGGTGGAGTGGGCCCAGGAAGTGGTCCCGCCCGGGTCGGGATGTGACAATTTGGTATCAGAGCCTAGGTTGCAGTCCTGTATATCTTGAGAATTTCTTTGTGTCTTCTGTCAGAACTATACCGCCTCGAAGTGAGCCACGTCGTTCAGATGAGCCTAACCCTGGTTGCGTGTGTGCCGACGAGGACATCAGACCCCTAAGGGGGGTGGATTGTGATATCCCACATCGCCCAGGGGAGTGATCCTTATATGTATATTCTCATCCCTACCTAGCACGAGGCCTTTTGGGAGCTCACTGGCTTCGGGTTCTGTAGGAACTCCGAAGTTAAGCGAGTAGCGCGCGAGAGCATTCCAAGGATGGGTGACCCATTGGGAAGTTCTCGTGTGAGTTCCCAGAAACAAAACCGTGAGGGCATAGTTGGGGCCCAAAGCGGACAATATTGTGCTACGGTGGTGGTGCGGGCCCAGGAAGTGGTCCCGCCCGGGTCGGGATGTGACAATCACCCCTAAAGGTGCGCAATTATTCGTATTTAACCATTTAAAAAAATTAAAATAAAATTACAAAAATAATCATTTTAGGATCCCTCACTTCCTTACACGCGTCAATGTAAAAGATAATAGACCTCTAACCCTCACAAAAAATCCCTATTTTGGTTATGATCATGTGTGTTCCCGTAAATTTGAGTGAGATTGTTCTTATTATATATCATGCACATTTTAAAGAATGAAAAATGTGGTCATGGTTAGGTAGCTACCGTCATTTTCTAGTTTGCTAGATCATAAAGTCAGACTAATCAATCAAAAACAACACCAGCACATAATTTTGGACCTTTTATTAGAAATTGATAGAACTAGAATATGTGAAGGTGATATATTTTGACAAATGTACAAGATCTAGCAAAGTCAGCGAATATTATTTGAAGTTGAGGGTTTGGAAGAATGTACGGCTCTTCACAGTCAGCCAATATTATTTTTTTGGTACAAAGGTAAACAATTCCATTACCAACAACTTAAGTTTAAACAACAAAGGTCTAAGTCAAAGAAGTACAAGCAAAATTGAACCAATAAAGTTAAACAAAAAAAGCCTAAATAAGAATTCAGGCCCAAACCAGAAACTTGCAAAAGAAACCTTAGTCTTCTACTTCCATTGCCTCTACTACAGTGAACCAACACGATCTGCAAGCTTTCACGCCTCCAGTCGACGAACACCTCTCTAATCGCATCAACCAGCTGCAAGCAACTTTTCGAACACAGCCACAAAGGAAAAAACCAATCACAAAGTGGAAGAAGCTCGTCACAATACCCAAGCAACGCTACCGACAAAGCCAGCAACCATAGAAAGTGGTGGTGTTGTGAACACTCGAGTTGGTGGGAACATTGAAACTCAACACACTCTCTCGATGAAACAGTGACTACAGAACGAAGTGGAGATGGTCAAAGATGATGAACGCCATTGTGATGTGAAGGACAAGCCAAATCGGGGTGGGGAGCAGGGGGATAAAGCAAAATCAGGAAAGAAAAGAGAAGACAAAGGGCAGGAGGAAATGACTGCCACTGCCCCTAGCCATAGCTAGGGTCGGCAGCTCTGGAATTTGTGGAGATTAGGTCCACTCACACAACCAATGAGAAATGACTCTCAGATAGAGAGAGTCTCTCATGAGGGAAAGGAAGCTTTTGTACCCAAAATGTATCCTCCAAAGTCAGCGAATTAGACCTCCAAATTAAAAGGAGAAAATCTAATCATAATGGGGACTTTTAGCACCCATGATAAAGTTTAATAATACTTTTTTTTTTCCCTTTTTTTCCCTTTTTTTTTTTTTTTTTTTTTGTTTTTTTGGGTCAAAGTGCTACTTTTATTACTAACTAGAAGCAAACAAAAATACAACCAAAGCCCAAAGCTAACATATGGACAAGCAAAAAGTGGGCCAAGACAAACAGAGGACAACGGGACCAACCAACTGTTGAAGCCCAAACACACAAACAAAATTATAGATTCTAGAACCATCCACTACATCCATCGTCGCCACAGTAAACCTCAATCTGTCCAAATCCTTATCCACAATCGAGTATCGTCTTTTCAGACGTTTCATCCAATTCCGATCAGCTTCACGAGCACAGCCACAAAGAAAAGATAGCCAACACCTGAACGAAGGCAGCCAACTATCGGGATGAAGTTCATGGAAGCCCACGAACAACGCTGCCGGTAAAAGCAGATAACCAGGAGAAGGTGGTGGTGTTAAAAACACCGGAGCCGGTGAAAACACCGAAGCTCTACACACGATCTCAACAATATTCATGGCTGAAAATAAAAAATTTAATGAACAAAATGAGGGATACCAATTGAGCAAGAGGGATAGACAAGATCGGGGTAGAAAGCATGGAGAGAGAGCAGTAGAAGTGAAGAGCAGAGAAGAGAAAAAGAGAAGGGAGGGAACGATGATTGACCCCGGTTGAGGCTAGGGTCGATACCACTGGGATTTCTTGATTTTTGAAGACTCACACCAGAAGGTGAGAAAGACTCTCAATAGGAGAGAAAAACTCTCACTCGGAGATAAAGGAAGTCTTAGATTTCAAGGACAAATGCATTATACTAGTTGTAGCAATTCCTTAGTTTAATAATACTTTTTATTGTTGGAAACTCCAAGGATTCCAATACTACAGTATAAGAGAGCTCTTGACACGTACTACATCGGTGTGACAAAGTTAAACTTGTATGTTCTTTTCTTAGTTGCATGAATTTAGTTGTAATTCTTATTGGTGTGAAATTTGTTCTCCTCAATTATTTCACATAGATGTGACATATTATTATTATAAGTGAATGGAAGCTAATTTGGATCAATGGAAATATGTAGGTGAAATTGAAAGTGTTGGTTGTTCTTAGTATTATATTACAAAAATTTAGTTTGGGTCAATAAATAATTTTTAATATTTCCGTATAGGTTGATGGACATTTTATTTTTTTTAACATAGGTCAGTTGAAGTTATTTAGCACTACGGTCTTATAGCATTCTTCCATACTTATAAGTGGAAACTTTTAATTTTAACTCTAGTATTGAGTTCAAAATTCTAGTAGTGTGAGATCTTAGCCAAGAACTTTTGTTATCTATTGTACTTTCATGGTGCCCAATGTGTTGGATGTATACCGTAAAAGCAATCAAGGTTAGTGGATTGCTTCAGGTAATTTAGGGATTAGTTCATAATCTAATCATTGGCAAGATCACTGTAGGTAGATTTTCAAGGCAATCTCATTAGTGAGTGCATGGATAATGATTATAAACATATGTAAGAGGTAACTTATGAGATAACGTTAAAGAGACCTTTTTAATATGTGTTTATGATAAACATTGTTCTTGTTCGTTGGATTATTCTAGTGGATATCTTCTAATCCGGTAAAACTGGTAGACATTATTCTGCACATTGTAAGACGGGATGCATGGCTAGTCTAAGCCATTAGTGAGAGTCACTAAGACAAATGTGTATCTGTTAATAAAGATTAAGTTCATTGAACGTGATTTCCTCGAGATCTTATGTATGCATGCTAGATACATGGTCATGTAATAGTAGCTCGATCGTTGTAATATTGCAAATTAGCCCTTTGACCCGAGGCATCACAATTGTCTTGTGGTTAGGTCCTTAATCTTTGATTATATTAAAGGCACTTTGATGTGAGAGGGTGCCCACGACATTGTTGGGGTTAAACTACCTAATCATGGAGGCCAGTGAATGTACAAAAATGAATCTCTAACCTTCACAATTGAAGGAGAATGCTCATCGACATGGATTAGAAGTCTTTGGCAAAAAAGTTGTGATTTGGAATGAAGTTTCAAATCTATCCAGTTGAATCATGAGTTGGTCGCTTAGGCACTTGACATGAAATAGCCTAAATAGTATTCGAGAGAATTGTATTAGAAAATGACTGTATTGCATTATAATTTGGAATTGAATATGTTATCCCATATATAGTACATTGACTAGGAGAACATGACATGCGACTAGGCGCATGACATGGTCTATGCGATCCTCAAAGACAATCATTGTTGTCTTCACAAAAAAGGTGGATTAAAAGGTGAGTTTTAAACTTGGTAAAATAATTAAAGAGTCTAATTCATCTCATAACCGTCACTTAGTCTGGTGGTATTCATCTTCACTTGTTAGTGAGAGGTCTTAGGTTTGAATCTCGTAGATGGCGAATTTGATACTAAATTAGGTTGTCCATTATGTGGTTTAGGTGAACTCCTCCCTTCCTCTGGTGTAAAATATATTGTTGTATTAAAAAATAAAAATCATTAATAAGAACTTAAAAAGATCGCACACTCTATTCTAGGATTAAGGTGATGGAAATAATTAATTAGATTAATTAGTTTGGTTAAATAATTAATTAAACTGTTTAATTAATTATAGTGGTTGTTATATGTCTAAAATGGGCATCGAAATAGTTTTAAGAGTTGTTAGGTCCATAGGCCCAAACCCATTGGGATTGTTACAAGTTCTAAGATGATTTGGAGTGCACTAATGGTCCAAAATGGGTAATGATGGCTCATTACCCATTTTGAAAGGATGTGATATGAAAAGTGATGATAAATTCAAGTTTGCCCTTATATGGTGGTGTGTAGAGGAAGAGTGGAAAGATGTGAAACTTTCACAAGAAGTTCAAGGCCTTCTTGACACACATGCATGTGTAAGAGTTTGTCTTCCACACATCCTTAGAAGAAAGACAAGTACTGGTCATCCTCTATAACCAAGTAGAAAAAATTAATATTTTCAGTGAGTTTTTTTCTCTCTCTAGAAGAGAGAAAACACTACCACCACCAAAACCATCCTTCTCCATTCTCACCTTAGTTCTAAAGGTGAACTACGCGGTTTGATCTTTGTTGGAAACAGAGTGCGTAGACAATCTACTCATACGATTGCTAGGTGCAACCGAAATCTACAAAGGGTGTTCTCGATCTTTGGAGATGGAGCATGCATGGAAAGGAAGAAGGCCCTACCTTAGGGCGACCAAGCTTGATGAAAATAAAGGTAGTGCCCCAAAAGGTGTATAGTTTCTATCTCATATAAGTGAATACATCAACCTTAGGATTAAAGATCTTAAAGAGAGTTTGTAAAATTTATTTTCCACCCTACAAATTCCGACAGAATGTAGTTCATGAGTCTTTCTGCTTTCATGAAGTGACCAGCTTATTTGTAATGTGAGCTAAAAAAATTATGACTAGCAAGGGCATTCTTCCGGATGTTTTATTTCTCATCAAATAGGCTCAAAATTGTATTTGGATTGCCTACTTTTTTTTTTTTTATTTTTTAAACAAACTATACGATAATCTACCCTAAATCATTGAACATGGGCTTAGGAATTGACCTGTTTATATAACAGTTGTTCAATGCACTGCAAGCATACAGGCACAAAACATTATTCACAGATCCCATTCTGCCTGGCAGATTGTGATCTTTCCCCTCCAAATTCTACAAGCTTTCACATTGCTGTCTTATCCCACGAAATCACACACCAACATGTACAAAGCAACTTATGCTTCAATAGTTGCATCATAAAATTGGATCAAACATCCTCCATCGAACCTTATAGAAAATGTGTTAATGCTAAAAATTATTGGATCTTAGCCAGAAAAGAATCTTTTCCATGATTGCCAAGGGAGAAATCCACCTGAAAGAAGAATTCAAAAACAAAAAGGAAATAAATTAACTTACAAAAAAACCGCTAAATTTTCAGTCCAAGAAGAATAAGAGTAAAAATATTTGCACATCCCTTTTCTTCTCCTACACTTCATTTTTTTTCTTTTAACTTTTGAATTGAATAACTTAAAAAAGAATAAAAAGACGGAGACAAGAGAAGAAACGCAAAAGGAGAAAACCGGAAAATCACGTCCCAAAAATAAAAGAACCTATATAGAATTTCGGTCCCTTGATAATATATAGAAGCAAATAAATGGAGTATGAAGCATACCACATTCAGGACATTTCACATAGTTGTCTTTGGTCAAAACAAGTCCTGACCCTCTGCATACCTCGCATCTTTTCTGTGCGATCTACCAATACCACATTTGCATAAATCATAATCAATAACATATTTTCACTTAATAACATATGATTTATTGGATAATAAACTCATTTTTGTACATGAATTCATGTAATATTCCTGAACTTACTATTCTTTTGCTGAATTCAATTCCAGCGACCACAAAAGGTGTTACTCCAGCTGCAAAAATATTAACAAAATTGAAATCACTAAAAGTAATAAAGCACTTATATAAGATGTAAGAATAAACACACACACACACACACACATATATATACATACCTATAGCTCCGACAACAATTTGCCAGGTGATGACGACCGGGGTCGGATCAGCTACAGCTGAAACATCGTCGATTGCTGCAATCCTCCAAGCTTTTTTGCTTGGTTTTTGTATCGCAAGTTTCTGTGGTTTTCTGGTAAAGCTTGCACACTTTGCAATGTTTCTGCTTTCAAACAATAGACTGCTGTTGGAAATGCTTGGATTTTTCATGAGTATTGAGGAAGAAACTGAGGCTTCCATTGCCACGACGAGAAAGGATGCCACTCAGGCACGGGCACTGGCGGGGGTGCGACTTTACACACACACACACACACACACACAGGGAGAGAGAGAGGAGATGGGCTGATACTAGTCACCACCGTTGCATATTGGGCCACGTTGCTCAACACAGACTCACCCACTCATTAGAAAATAAATGTGGATCACACATATAATTTAAGGAAAACTAATGAAAATGTTTTGAAAACTTTGAGTTTTAACGATAAGAAAAAAATGAGGGGTAAATTGAATAGTACCAAAATTGATTTTTTAGTGTAAAAATATAACTTTTCGTTAAAGTGAACAATACCGGAAACTTTTCGTTAAAGTTTTCTATAATTTAGGGTTAAAGTACTCTACAGTTTATTTTTAAGGATGTCTTATTTCAAATTTTCAATAGAGAGAATTGAGAACATAAGTAACGTATTTTAACATTTCACATCTTACGTGAATAATATGGTTCATATGCCTTATTATTAATGCACGTATATTATTTTTTATAGCTAGACGAATTGGTTCAATTAGAGAGTCTTACATATAAAGACAAATATATAATATATTTTAAACAATTTCACTAGTTTTTAAATATTTTAAAGAGAGACAAAATACAAAAACAACTAAAGCCCATCACGAAACATATAAACAATTTGACTATAATCTCCATTATGCGTAACATTTAACAATCATAGAATATTTTGTTTAAAAGAATTGAAGAGATGAAAAAGATAAAATAGAAATTGATTAGTCTACTGCATTCAAATCAAATTCACATAAGAAATTAACAAATCTAAGGCAGTGTGGAATGAATTTCGAGTTTTATAGAGACGATTTTCTAGTTTCAGGGGGCAAAGTGGGATCAAAATCGAGTTCCAGGGGTTTAAGTGGAGCGAACTTTGAGTTTTAGGGAGTAAAGTGATAACTTTTGAGTTACATAGAGCAAAATAAGATTAAAATCGAATTTCAGGAGGCATAGCTAAAAATTAGTGAAAATTAAAATGAAAAAACTATGACCAAAAGAATTCGGCCAACAAAAAGAGAATTCGATTTCCGTAAAATTATAATGAAAAAACTATTTTTTGTTGCCGTCTTATTAGATTAGGAATGTGATTATGTAAATCCTAATATATCTAGGATATCCTTATAGGATTCTACCATATCTCTTAGACTATATATTATCCTATTAGAGTTGTAATCCTATTAGGGTAAGGATTTAACCTTCCCTACTACTATAAATAAAAGCACAATGTGGTGAGATAACACACACCTTACAATTACACATCTATTTCTTATCTCTCTATGTGCTGCACCCCTCTCTCTATCCTTTATATGATTCAGTAAATTAGCCCTACAACACGTTATCAGCACCTTCTTGACGTTGTGCTACAAAGAGTTTGATCTTCAATCATTCTTTTTATGATTAATTTATTCTTTTATTGAATTGATCTACATGCTATTGATTCAATTTAATTTTTCTTTGTTGAATGTGATACAATGCATTGGAGATGCAATTTCGGCTTTCCGAGAAGGATCTTCTACAAATTCAAAAGCTTAATTGTTTTCTGCCAATTAGGTTCTTTTAAAATAAATTAAGATATTTGAAACGACTGTGAAACATGAAAATATTTCACATGATGCATGAACCCCCTACATTTATATTTTCCTTCCGACATATATATATAGACACACACGTTCATGCATTACACAATTATAAATTAGCTATGTGAAATTTGCGAGTCAAAGAATCTAAATAAAATAGAAGCATGATTTTTTATTTTATTTTTTGGGGTTCTAAAAACCCTAAATAATAGAAATTAGAAAAATTGAAAAGAAAAAAAAAAGGGAAAACTTGGCTGCTTCACGGCTTGCAGCTGCGTTGCCAAGCCAAGCCAATCGCTGGAGCCACACGTTCGTGCCAAGGTCAAGCCAATCCACTGAGCTGAGGCAAGCCAACTCTATCTTATAACCCAGATGCACAGGTTGAACGACGTTGTTCGATCTTTCCGTTCTGTGATTTTCCCGACGAGACCTTTGATCTCTGACTTCTTTAAGTTGTTCATGGATAAATTATTTTCACAAAACTCGACGACCTGTAGTTGTCTTCGTGGGTAGATTTTTGTCTTCGAACAGATTTGAGAGAATCCCAAAGAATATTTGAGGTTTTTGGACCTATCTGACATCACGATTATTTTCCCATCGATGTTTCTGAGGATTCGGACCTTAGTTTTAGACTGATATTGTCGCCACCATAGCGGCTCACAAACCAAGTCCAATTGGGCTTCCCTTTTGATTTGGCCCTCAACCCTACTTAGGCTGGGGCTGCCCACAGCAGATTTGAGCCCAAATTTTTTTGGGCTGCCTTCTAATTGGCCTGCAGCCAACATGACTTCTATGCATAGGCTTGAATCTTTATATTATTTTGCTTCTACAATCGACACCGAATGGTCTCGATTTATTGAATTAATTAAAGTGATCAGCAATCCACTAATCCGACAAGACATCCAAAATTATTGGCCTAAAACCCACTTTTGGACATTAACGATTCAATATTTTATTTTTTTTCTTTGAACCGCTGATTCTTTTTCGTAAGCGCTCACACTTGAGTTCCTAAAGCAACCCAAATCCACTACACTTAGTTGTATATTGTATTATGTGTTCTTAAAGGTACCTCCTTTTTACGAACCATAAGATTCATAACTAAACTCAAACCTGTAGTTTTGAATTTAGTGCCTTTGAAACCCCTAGTTTTCATAAAATAATACCCCCATGAAAACTCGAATTTTTCATGTAAACCATGTCTTAGAACATGAATGTTCTAACTTTGATGCTTATGGATATTTTATTTTCCATAACACCAATCACAATTTTGTTCCCTCCATTCAGTGGATTGTCGAACTGTAACAAGTTCAATTTCACTAATGTGTACATTTCTAATAGAAACCACTTTATGTGGAGTACAAGACGTGAATCTCCACTTGACTATCAAGAAGTTGAGAAGCCATTGTAGCTAACAATGACATGGAAGAGCTGAATAAGCCTCCGCCATGATCTTCATAAGAAGACTTATGCTCGAAGCATAACAAATGGAAATACATCTTGAACGAGGATTCCATGGCTCTTTGGTTTGCTTCTACGGACCGTCTAATCATGAAAGATATTGACTGAAGCACACAATGATTACGTCCATGAATTAGTACGATTATGAAGTTTATAAATCCGATCGAATTTTAACTAGAGAATACTTTTCTCATCCTTCCATGTTTCTAACTCTTTCCTGAAGCAGCAATGTAGAGAGCAAAAGTTTGCCACATTCACGAATCTGATTACTACCATAAATGTGAGAAAAGTTATAGACCCATCTTCGGCTGGAGTCTACCAAATAGCATAGACCCAGCTCAGTTGGAGTTTACCAAATGGCTTTACCCAGTTCGGTCAATATGGTGATTCCCAGTTTCGACTAGGGCCCATCGAATGGTATTGCTCTGCTTCGGCAGAGGCCTACCGAACAGACCTCTCCAGCTTTGCCTGGAGCCTACCAAACCTAAGTCTGGGTCTGTTTGTCTCTTTCTCACCTACTTCAAGGTTTGTTTTTACAACGTATGGTAGAATCAAGGGCTGCCAAAGTGTGGCATCACGCGCAAAGTGTGATCCTTGGCATCTAAGACCTAAAACTTCAAGAATAAGGGATATTGTTCCCAAACCTCAACCCTGCAGAATCTACTTCTACCTTGATGAAATAAATCATTGGTTAAGCACCTATTCATGCCCCTACCAATGTCGTTGAGAAGTACCATTCTAGTAGTCAATATGTGAGACTAATTTTGCTCCACCGAACACCGTTGGAAGAGGAGAATTTTGACATGAATGGTCATGTTTGCTGAATCCCCTTAGTAACTTTGGTTTACTTTGTGAACATTTTTTTATGTTCTTGGATTCAACTTTGGTGTTTCTTTTAGTTATGGATAATTTTATTGATATTGTTCTCGAATATAAGTTAATTGAATCATGTTTCTTATATGCATGTGACCAAATTCAATTAAACTTGGGATTAGGTACGAAAGTGGGAAAGTTAGTTGTCTGGATGAATATGATACTACGCACACTAACTTTATACTTAAATCACATCTCTAGCAATGAATTCAGGTATATCAAACCTGATTAAAAGCATTGGCATGCTCCTCATTGTATGAATGGTACTAAATTACCATTTAAGAAACCTTATATTCTCTCCGTTCTGAAAGAACGTCGTTGAGTTTTAAGGATATTCAAGATGATAATGATCATAAATGAAACTATTGAAGAAAATAGAGTTGAATATCTTTGTACCACCTCCAAAAATGAGCTTGAAGCTTTGCTTTGGGGCCAATGGGCTATCTCTCAACTGGGAACACACCACGTGTGGCTGGTTTGGAGCCAGGTTATTCAAGTAGTTTACTTGCTTTGGCACGACAGACACTTTGGTTGAACAATGATGCCACGACGCATCTCCTTACTCGAAGTAAAGATCTTGTGCGTACAAGCACACTTTGCCAAGCTTGCTCGTTAGGAAAATTGATTTTTAAATCATCCTAGTAAAGATATGAAACGACCCTCTTTTCACAGTGGATTCAAGGGAATATATGTGGACTAATCCAACCAAAATGCGGACCATATAAATACTTATGGCTTTGGTTGATAAATTGACAAACTTGTCGCATATTTGTCCATACATATTGTTGCCAAATCTCCTGGCCAACTATAAGGGTTCACCACCCTAATTATCCCATAAAGTCTGGAAGACTAAATAATGGTGAAGAGTTTATATTGATGGTTTTCGATAAGTATTGCACGTCTTTTGGGTTTATAATTGAACATCAAATTCCCATGTTCATCCTAAAACAGCCTTGCAAAGTGATCATAAAGTGAAATTTCAATGATCGCCTAGACGTTGGTGAACGCACCAAGCCTTCGGTTTCTGCCTAGGGCTATGTAATATTGAACACATCTATGTCGGTCCACTTTAAGGCCCATTGCCACCCAACCATTTTTGGTGTTACAGTTGGTTATTGGGTACAAACATGTTGCTTCGTATTTATGTGTTTTGGGTGTGCATTTTCTGTGCTAAGTTGTGCTGTAACTTACCAATTTGGGTCATCACAGAAGGTTGTGAATCTTTGTTGAATATAATTCTCCTTCACACTAGCTCTCTTAGAGCCCCTTGCAAGTGATATCTGTATCGCTCATTTGCGGATTGTCACTTCTATGAGACAGTCTTCCTGCCATTAGGGGGAGATAAAAACGTCAACGTTTTTGTAGAGTGGCGCGAATTTACGTGGATGTTACCCACTGTGTCTCATCTCGATATCTGATGAATTCTAGCTTTCAGAATGTTACTCCAGACGCATTCCTTTGATCAAGCTAAAATGACGAGATCATATACCAGCTGTAAACATGCCTGCAAGAATAAACGTAATTAATGGACATTGAGTCAACATCCCTGAAGTGTGCGCCACCCCTGAAGGGCGGTTTGGCCGCCCGTGTTGGATAACCCGGTACACCGGTGGATAGCCAATCAATCATTCTTGGCATGAAGCATGATAGATCACTTAGTTCATAGGATTCACTTCCTTAAAAGAGGAAGGTCACGACACAACATGAATTTATACTCGATCGCTATCTCAAATCATTTTCATCTCATGAGATTAATCAGGATTACTCCTGAGACTTAAAGTTCTTAGTCCAGTATACTAGTTTGGATGAGATAATGGAATTGGAATAAGATTATCATCGATGATGTTTTCACTTATATGGTAGCTACCGACATAAATGAAAAAAGACGGTATCGAACCGTGTTCTGTTGATTAGTGACAACGTAGAACTAATTGGGCAACCAAAATTATAATCTAGGTTAAAATCCTTACCAAAGTGTGTTTCGACTTATCATTCCTACATTACTCAAGGTAACCTTGTCTTGTTACTAATGGGAAAGGAAGCGTAATGAGATGAATGAAATAATGTGATATGATGCACGCCTTATGGCGCAAGGTATCTCTCAAACTCCCTATGTTTGATTGCAGCATTACAAATGTGGTTAGTGTTTCTCCATAGGGATATAGATACAAAGATTACATGTAAGTTCCCGAAGAATTGCATAGACTGGTTCAAATAGTTCCAAAACCATGGAACACCATTTCAACTCATTTTAAGGCATTCATTTATGGATTGAAGCAATCCAGTGGATGTGGTATACCTGTCGAAGTGATTATTTGATTAGTCAGGGATATGAATGAATGCCCTTACATGTTAAATTATGAAGTTTTATTCTGAATTGCTAGAGTTACAGTTTATTTTCATGACATGAATCTCACTAAGACTTTGGAAGAGCTTGAGAAAACTGCCTTGCACCTGAAGACAAATTTTGAAATAAAGGATATTGGGAAAACTCATTTATGCCTTGACCTGAAGTTGAAGCATTGTTCTGACGGTACTTTGGTCGACCAGTTGAACTACACCCCGAAGGTGTTACCTTTTGACTATACCTATGATCTTCCAACACTATATGCAAATGAGACCCTTGAAGAGGTTATGAAATCCGAAGTTCTATATTTGAGTTTAACTTTGCGCTTTGTTATACTTACCTCATTGCAATTAGAAAGGACATCTCATTCACTGTTGATCTATTGGTAAAGAAACAACACTGCGCCTACACGTAACCGTTGAATTGCTATTAAAAACTTTTTTTCGCTACCTTAAAGGTACTACGAACTTAGGCTAATCCCAATGCATCCCGAGTGGATCCGATCCCCCTTGATCCTCGAAATAATGTTTGCCTTGTTTGTTATGCTGACGCATGTTACTTATCAAACTTGCACAAGGCACATCCCCAAATGGTTATGTCTTTACCGTTAGGGATATCGCAATATCTTGGAGGTCCACAATATGACCTCAATTGTGATATCTTTGAATTGTTCCAAGACTCACCTTACTTCACTACGCCATACGTGAGACATAGTTGAGAGCTCTTGTTAAGCATATTCGAAGTACTTGCTGTTTTCATCTATCGTTAAGTCCCAACGACGATCCATGAAGAATCTGCCACATGTATCAACCCAACCAAGAGATGATACATGAACGAAGTCAAGCCAAGACATATTGTGTCTACATCTATATCAGCAAAGCATTAGGAGATTAAAGTCATGCAAGCTGATCCTGGACAACTTTGCCAACCTCTACATGACGTCACTACCAACGTCGACCTTCCAGAAGCTTGTCCGAGGAATTGGTATGTCTAACTATTCATATGCAATGCTTGTAGTTTTCATTAGTATCCAGAAGTATACTTTTTTGATCGTAATGTACTCTTTTTCCCTACTATTATGAGCATTTTTCCCACTGGGCTTTTGCTACCTAACTAGGTTTTGATGAGACACCCATCCTGGGCTGGTCATATCCTTGTGAGCTATTCTACTTGCGTCCAAAAGGCGTATAGTTTTAACTTAATGCAACTTCTCACTTTTCACCTTTGTCTATGGGTTTTTCTCCCACGTTGGATTTTACCATAGTGGAGTTTTGTTAGTTTTACCTTTTATGCATTCTTTTGTTGATTTGAGGCTCGCATTCACTCATTGTGCCGACGACTTAATCAACTGATCTACTTCATTGTGAAGACCTGATGCGCCATTTGTTTGAGTACTAACCTTCCCTACTACTATAAATAAAGGCACAATAGGGTGAGATAACACACACCTCACAATTACATATCTCTCTCTTCTCTCTTTATGTGCCGCACTCCCTTTCTTTATCCTTTATATGATTCAGTAAATTAGGCCTACGACATTTTCCTCATATACACTCATATTTTATTATATTTGCTAATTGTATTCGATTTAAACAACAGATGTCAAAAAATTAAAAATCGTGCATGAAAATCAGTTAATCTTACAAGTTAAAAATGATCAAGGAAAAAAAAAAAAAAGGAGGATATTTAATTTTGTGTCTGAAATCAGAACCCAAAAAAGATGTATTTTGAAAGCAGAAGAAGATAATGATAATGTAGATAATTCTGTAGAGGGTTTTAGAGTATATTCTTCGTCTCTCTTTCTGTATCTAGTAAAATGGTATCTTTCTCTCTTTCCTCCTCCTCCTCCTCCTCTTCTTCTTCTTGTCTGAAACTCTTCTCTCACTCCCAGTTCACCATTACCACCCTCTCCAATCTCTCTGGGCACAAAAGAAGGTCCGATTCCAGCTGCCGCTTCGTGGTGCTCTCCGCCCACTCCAACCCCAAAATTCTCAAGTCCAACCGCCGCTCCCGCTATGGCCAGCCTCTCTCCCCCTACGACCAAGACGACGACGACGAGGTCTCTCGTGTTACTGACGTGTCTGACGACGATTGGTTGCTCAATGTGAGTAAATTATGCACCCCCAGTTGTTTGTTTTTCATTAATTCGAGGCATGGATAACAAGAACGCTGTTGCTTCAGTTATGCTGACTTTTGTGTACCCATTTGTTTGTATAGGTCAATTTGTAGATTCAAGTTTTTTTCTTTTAGAATTATTGATTTTGTTGCTTATTGGATTGAGGTTAATACTGGTTTTATGGGGGTTTTTCTTTGCCCTTTCAAAAAGTTTGCTTTTGTGGGTTCTTGAAAATGTATATAACAAGCTAAATGTATAATGAAAGACGATGAGTTCGAAAGAATTTCGCATATCGTCACCCAATGTTGGGAAAATTGATTCTTGGGCTGTGATCACTGATCAGTTGTTTATACGTGATACGCTGATGAATGAAATGTTAGTTTGGTATGAATGTATATATGACACAAGAACCTTGCTTTTTGTTTGTTTGAACATCGTCTGAATTTTCTGTGTGTATTGCTTCTCCAGGATGACTTTGCGGAAATTTCAGACTTTGATGTGAATAGAAAGAGGCCCAAATCCCACAAGGGATTTTCCAACGGTCATTTGGATGGCAGAAACAGCAAGCGCACTCTAGAGAAGAGTAGTAAGGAAGACTACTATCATAGTCCAAGCAAAACAAAGGAAGTCACTTCCGGGGATGTACCTCGCAAGGGAAAGGTAGCTTTGTGGATTGATGTGAAGAGATTTCGAATTCTATGATCAACTGTACTAAAACATTTGTACACCATTTGGTACGAAAGTGCTGATTTTTTTTCTTTGATTGCAGCTATCAACAAGGAAGGCTATGGAGGATAGATTCCCTCGGCTGTCAGAAGATGTCGAATTGGATGAGAAATGGTTACCCCTTATTGATTATCTAAGCACATTTGGGCTAAGGGAATCACACTTTATTCAAATGTATGAGAGGCATATGCCTTCTCTTCAAATAAATGTGTGCTCAGCAAAGGAAAGGTTGGAATATTTGTTGAGTGTTGGTGTCAAACAGAGAGATGTAAGAAGAATGATTTTGAGGCAGCCACAGATCCTTGAATATACCGTTGAGAACAATTTGAAGTCCCATGTTGCTTTCCTGATGAATCTGGGCATTCCAAGTTCCAGGGTCGGGCAGATTATTGCTGCTACACCATCCCTGTTCTCCTATAGTGTTGAGAACTCGTTGAAACCGACTGTGAGATACTTAGTTGAAGAGGTCGGGATTAAGGAAAAAGATTTAGGTAAAGTTGTGCAGTTAAGCCCTCAAATTCTGGTTCAGAGGATTGATATATCATGGAATACTCGTTTGCTATTTCTTTCTAAGGAGATAGGAGCACCCAGAGATAGTATAGTGAAGATGGTTAAAAAACATCCGCAGTTCCTCCACTATAGCATTGATGATGGGCTACTGCCCAGGATCAATTTCCTTAGGAGTATTGGGATGTGTAATTCTGACATCTTGAAAGTTTTAACTAGTCTAACGCAGGTATGCTTACTTTATGTTATGCCCATTAAAGTATTGATGCATTCTGTCTATTTGGATGTTTCCCACTTCACAAGTTAATTTCTGAATCTTGACCAATTTTTGGATTTCTGACATATATCCTTGCAGGTACTATCCCTATCACTGGAGGATAATTTAAAGCCGAAGTACAAGTACTTGATAAATGAACTTCATAACGAAGTGCATTCCTTGACCAAATATCCTATGTACCTAAGCTTGTCATTGGACCAGAGAATTCGCCCTCGACATAGATTCTTGGTTTCTCTGAAGAAAGCTCCTAAGGGACCATTTCCTCTAAGTTCATTGGTCCCAACTGATGAATGCTTCTGTCAACAATGGGCTGGAACTAGCTTAGATAAATATATGGCTTTCCGCCAGAGCTTACTGCTCAAGGAGTTTGCAAAAAAATATGAAAGAAAGGGATAACACCCTCCCCCTTGAAGTATGTGTGAGTTAACTGACACACGTGTTTGATGATCTGAGAATCCTCCCTTAGCAACTTCTGCCGGTGAATTTCAAGGTATGACATTGTTAACAAAGTTGCCATGAAGTTGAGAGTCCCCGCTTATCACGAATCTGGAATAAGAAAATTTCCAGGTTTTTCAGTTTTTTGTTTGGGTGGCTAGCTTGTTTCTCGTATAGAGTATATAGGCTGTCGTTGCGGCACTCCCGTGCCATTATTTGTTTATACAGGAGCTGCTCCAGTTTTGTGTACAAGGTTATGCTCTGAGGTCGAAGCATCTAGATGAGTATTAATTTTTAGGCTTTAACTGCTTGTGACGGAAAAGACAAAAGACACTCATCGTGGAGTTTATACTTTTAAGGTAATTTATTTCTAATTGAACAAGAAACATTAGTTGTTTGAGGAATAATTGGTCTGCCATATGAATGTTAACATATTTATTTATCCTTGCTGTATTCCTTCATGTTAGTAAACAATTACAACATTCTGTTACATTGTTCCATTGACTGGCTTGCCTTTAGATATTTTCTCCTTACGTTGTTTTATATGATTTCATAGTTTCTAATGATGAATCAATTCATTGCAGGTTGTAGTGTATTTGTATCTTCTCGACACTCAAGAGGACAAACGAGAGGCGTTACTAACTGCATTTGATTTAAAACACAAGGGCCACTCTTGTTTTGTCAGTAGGATGATTCTTGTTGTTCATCCTTAACGATACGCCGAAGACCAGGACGTGTAGCTTATAAACCTTTTTATCTCTCTTTTCTGCTAAAAGTTTTGCATGTATTGATCTGTAACATGCACTTCCGAAGTTTCTGTTTATATTGTTAGTAACCAGACTGATGTGTTTGGCATAGAATGTAGAGCTGTATTTCCAGTCCAAGTTTCATGTGTGGTTGGTCATATAAAAACCTGAGATCTCTGACTGCCTTTCTGCAGAAATGTGACTTGGAGCATCGTGTTTTCTACTGACTGTTGGTTCATATATGTGTTGGAACTGTTGAGGCTTTAGAGATTCAAACCAGAGGAGAGCCTTTGTAAGGCCCAGCTACCACCCCTAACACTGTCGCAAGGCCCGCAACCCTAAACCCCTCCTCTACTTGGCTCAATCCCTTCACTACGCAGGCAGTCGCCGTGCTCGCTAGCTCCTCCGACCATGATCTAGCCCCCAGTCGATGTCTGTATCACCCAATCAGTGCTTTGAATTTATATTACAAAAACATTACTACCAATAACAAATTTACTACGTACATATATTTCTTTAGCATTTTAGACATTGGCACCTGACACATTTTAAAAATTTCATTTCTAAAAAAATTATACCGAATTAAACAACTATAGCATGCTCATATCTTAAAAATGAAAATTCTTATTTATCGTTTCCTTTTTGCAACAGTTCTTCAAAAATCATTTTCTAAAACTTAACCACGCAGACGCTTTCTTCTTTTCATACCTTGATATGGTAAATTTAGACGAAAATTGTACAACCATCTCAAATTTCCTACTGTCAGACTACGGACTTGTTTAGTGTCTATGATTTGTGCTGAATTCTATATGTACTCAAGTTATACTGAAGAAAAAATGAAATTTTTTGTCCTAACCTAATGTAGATTGATTACTCGTTAAGGAAACTTACTAATTCCTAACGCAAAAAGATTCACATCTACTTCCAAATACCTACACAATTAATATATAACAAGTTTCTAGTTCACAATTTCAAGTCATTTGATTAGCCTAAATTGCCTTCCCATCGGTTTGCAGAACCTAATACGGAGTGACAAGCTTTCGGCTGGCTGGTAAGCCTAGAATTAGATGACCTCAGCTCATGATCTCACAGTTGGCTTCCAAATTATCTTATACCTTTTTTTCTAAACCCTTTATTTTTTTTTCACAAGCAAAGATAAGAGTAGCATTTTATTGGTCAACACATAAAAATACAGAGATGTGAATAACATCTTGGCTTCAGTGATAAGAAAATTGATCTGGAGTAAATTTACAGGGACACACAAACTGAGTAAAACCCTTATATGACTACTAGAAACACATCCGTACCATCGCCACTAGTTTAGATTCCGTTACAAATGGTAGACGCCACAAACTTATACCAGCGGACACATCGGTCATCGCTGAAGAACGAGATATAAAGTTATTACAAAGGGCGAGACTATAGAATCATCGTTAAAAGACTTGACCGGCCACATAACTTATTACTCACAAAAAATCACATCTAGCCATAGCAAAAGTGCGAACACAATTAGTGCAAGGGTTTTGAAAATATAACCCTTGTTGTGAAGTCCTTCAATGTAATTGTCTTAACGAAACTGCAGGCCTTTGATCCAGTCTGCGGGTAGAAGCTTACTTATCCACTCCAGGGTCGGTAGCAGAAAAGAGTCATAAGCATATATAACATTCTTTGCTATTTGGCTAGGGTGTACATACTTTGAACCCTCAAAAAGTGGATCGCCAGCCTCATGTACAAAAACCACGTGCTGATTACTTGGATGCTACTTATACATGTAGATTACTTGCGATGTGAGAATGGTTGGCATCAAATATAAATAAGGTGACTGAACAAATATTTCTACTTCTTCATCTTCTTCTTCCTAGCTAGAATTGCTAAACAAATCATTTGTACTCTTGCAGAGCCATTTTGGTTGTGAGATGCCACATCATATGCCATGTCATCAAGAAAACAGTTAATAGTTAGTTGGAGAGGTTATGAGAAAGCTGACTGTATAAGAGAGTTAGAGAAATGAAATGTGTGAGGTGTGTATAAAAAGCCTGTGAGCAACGCATTGTACTTATTAACTACAATCTCTATCAATACAATCTCTCATTTCTTCTCTCTCAATCTCTCTCTCTCTCTCTCTAAATTCTTTCTGCTTCTCTTTACTTCTGTTCTTTTGGTATTCTAATTCAAACTGTTAAGATGGTATCAATCGCCCGGACGATCCTTGGTGCTATTTCTTCCGCTGACGAGTTCGATGCAGTTCTTGGAGACTTGCTGATCGGATTTCTTTAATTCTTGGGTTGCTGAATTGGATATCAGGTCGATTCCTTTCTTTCTTATTTTCTGCACACCAAGTGTTTGTGTTTTTGCATCAGTGAAGAGTTATGGCGATTTTGGGTGTTTTGTTTGGTTGTTTGTATCTGGGTTCTCTTCTGTGTATGATTAAGGCCGATGTCAAGAATTGTTGATGGTAGAAGAAGTGTATGTGTGTTTGTGATAAGGAATGGACTCACTGATTTGTGTCATTACTGAGAAAATTGTAAAGAATGGAGCCAAGAAGGCCGATGCCAAGACAGTTAAATGCTAAATGCCTGAGCTTGTTGCTTTGGGATGTTGATCATTGTTGAAGACTGATGTTGAAAGATTACTCATTATTGTTGATTGTTGGTATATTGTGAAGTTGATAATTGGTGAAAGATTGGCATTTGTCTATTGTGATCAGTTGTTGAAGTTGCTTTTCAAATTGTGATTTTTCTTGAAAGATTGGTGTGTGTTGAAGAATTGGTATTTGTATTTTGTGATCAGTTGTTGAAGATTGTTGATTGGTGTGAAAAGAATTAAGTAATCAAGATGTCGGATAAATCAATACGAATTGAGAATTTGCTTGGCATGTTAACTGTGAAATTGCAAGATGACAATTTTGTTAAGTGGAACTATCAGTTTCAGTCAGTTTTACGAGGTTATAAAGTTGGAGTTCTTTACTAGTGAAGCTCTGTGTCCACCAAAGTTTGTGATTGATACTGAGAGTGGAGTGACTAAAGAAATAACAGAAGCTTATAAATCTTGGGTTCAGAAGGATATGGTACTGTTAAGTCTGTTGATTGCTACGTTGTCAGATGATGCTATGGAATATGTAATAAGGTGTAAACATCACATGAGGCTTGGAAAAATTTACAGGAAAGATATGCTTCTGTGTCAAGGGCCAGTATAAATCAACTTAAAATTGATTTCCATACAATTCAAAAGGGAAGTGACTCTATTGATAAGTATTTCCTTAGACTGAAAGCTATTCTTGATCAACTTTTGTCTGCAGGGGGGAGAATTACTGATAATGATTTGGTCATAACTGCTTTTTCCGGATTACCACCTGAGTTTGATATGGTGAAGACTGTTGTTTTGGCAAGAGAGAGCTCTAGTCCTCCGAAAGATTTTCAAGCACAGCTGATTGGTGCTGAATCTGTGATAGAAGCAAGGATCAATATTTTGGCAAGTGGCTGCGATGTATGTTCAGGGAGAACAATCCAAAGGTGGCAACCAAAATTCGAGGTATTCACAAGGTGAAAGTTCAAATGCAGGATCCAGATCTGTTGATAATCAGGGGTATCAAGGGAATAACACGTTTCAGAATAGAAATGGGTACAATACTTCTCAGTTCTACAATAGAAATGGTTATGGCTGATTCAGTAACTCAAGGCCTTACTACAATGGGAATAGACAGAGAGGGAGTAACAACTATAATGGCTATTCTAATACTGGAAATAGAAATTCTTGGAATGGTAATACAAACTTCAAAGCTGGGACTGTGGTTGAATGCCAGATTTGTTCTCGCAAGGGTCATACGGCTCCAAACTGTCCAAATAGGAGTGATAATGGATCATCATATAGTGGCTATCAGGTGACTCTTTGTCAAATCTGTGGGAAAAAGGGTCACAGTGCTTTGGAATGTAGACATCGAAATAACTATTCCTATTAAGGTGCACCTCCACCTTCTTCACTCACTGCCTATTCAGCTCAAGCATCTACACAGGTCTCTGCAGCTGAATTTGGACAACAAGCTCAAGGAATTCCTGCTGCTGATACTTGGATTCTAGACACTGGTGCCTCTCATCACATGACACTAAACCTTGGCAATCTAAATCAACCAATGACATATAATGGGGATGAGAAGATCACTATCGGTAATGGTGAAGGTTTGACGGTTAAACACATTGGTTATGCAACTCTTTCTACTCCACATCATTCATTGCATTTAAGAAATATATTTCATGTTCCAGCTATTAGAATCAATCTTTTATTTGTAAAGAAACTTTGCAAGGATAATGAATGTTGGTTCATTTGTGATGAAATTGTGTTTTTCATACAGGATAAGGTAACAAGAATGATATTGTACCAAGGCAGGAGTAGAGGAGAGCTATATGAGATTCCACTGAATGTTCTTTCAAGGAGATTTGTTGTTGGTTCAAATAAGGCGGTTGCACTAATTGGAAAAGCTTGTGAATGTCTCAATTTGGCACAAGAGACTCAGGCACCCATCTGAGGAAGTACTTTCTACTATGATAAGGAATTTTAGACATTCTATTAATGAGGATTCTCTACCTTCAGTATGTTCTTCTTGTATGTATGGAAAAATGTGTAGACAACCATTCTCTATAAAAGAAACTAGAGCTAGTTCTATCTTTGATAAAGTACATTCTGATATATGGGGGCTAGCTCCAACTAAGTCTCTAGAAGGTTTTCGGTACTATGTAAGCTTCATTGATGAGTTTTCAAGGTTTCTGTGGATTTTTCCGGTTATAAATAAATCAGACATATTCCAAGTATTTGTCAATTTCTATTCATTTGTTGCAACACAGTTCAATATATCAAGTGTTTACAAACTGATGGTGGATCTAAATATATGAGTAACAAGTTTCAAGCTTTCTTAGCATCAAAAGGCATTATACACTCTGTGTCATGTCCTTACACTCCTCAGCAAAATTGCCTTGCTGAGAGGAAACATAGGCACTTGGTTGAGATAGCAATAACCTTATTGACAGAAGCTAGTGTTCCATTATAGTTTTGGAATTTTGCTTGTAATCATGCTACTTTTATGATCAATAGAATGCCCTGTAAAAACTTGGGTATGAAATCACCTTATCAGTTATTGTTTCAAAAAGATCTAGATTTGCTTACTTTGAAATTTTTTTGGATTTGGTGTATATCCATTCTTAAGGCCATACAATCAACATAAGCTTCAATCAAGGTAAAAAATGTGTATGTTTTTAGGATTTGCTGCTAGTTATAAGGGTGTTGTCTGTTACGACCAATGTTTTAAAGAACTCGCCTCGGGGCGCGCCTAGGGCGCCTTTGAGGCTGAGCGGAGAGGCAAACGCCTCAGTTTTGCTGGAGTAGGCGAAATGCTTCGCCGGAGACGCCGAGGTGGCGGAGGCGCGCCTCAAGGCGTCTGGACGCCTTGTCATACCTTTTTTTTTTTTTTTTTTTTTTTAAAAAAAAACCATCCAAACCCAAAACAACGTCGTTTGGGTAAGGATTTTCAGTCTTCTACCATACCTTCGAATTCGATCCCATTTTTCCTGCCTCTGCCTTTTGCCTTCTGCCTTGTTGCGTCTTCTTCTCCCGCGCGCCAGAAGCCCAGAGGCTTAGAACACCAGTTCAGTCACCACGCCGCCACGCCGCCATCACCCCGCCGCCGTCACCTCAGCACCATCAGCCCAACCCCAGCGCCGTCAGCAAGATCCCAAAGGTTAGGGTTTCTGAAATTAGGGATTTAGTTTTCTAGGGAAGGTTTTGCATTTTCTGGGGAAGGATTTCGTTTTCTGAGGAAGGATTTAGTTTTCTGGTTTTGGGGAAGGTTTTGCATTTTCTGGGGAAGGATGATTTCTGAATTCTGCGAGAGAGATAGAGAGAGAGACAGAGAGAAAGACGCAGAGTAGAAAATAGGGGAATAAGGCTATAAGCCCACGGTTTTATTTGTCTGTTTTGCAATTAAACCATAAACTGTTTTGCAATTATGCAATTATAGTATTATACCATAAACTGTTGTGCAATTATACCATAAATTTAATGCTCCTGGCTGCCATAAATTGTTGCCATAAATTGTGTCCATGTGCCATAAATTGGCACTTAGAAAAATTGTTAGAAATTGTTAGAAATTGGCACTAAAGGGGTATATAAATTAATTAATAAATTGTTAGAAATTGTTAGAAATTGTTAGAAATTGGCACTAAAAGGGTATATAAATTAATTAATAAATTGTTAGAAATTGGCACTAAAGGGGTATATAAATTAATTAATAAATTGTTAGAAATTGTTAGAAATTGGCACTAAAGGGTTATATAAATAAATTAATAAATTGTTAGAAATTGGCACTAAAGGGGTATATAAATTAATTGATAAATTGTTAGAAATTGTTGGTATATAAATTAATTAATAAATTGTTGGTTCATTAATTGTATGCATGCATCTATTGTTTATTGTTTAGGGTATTGAAGAATATGGCTTCTTCTTCTAAGAAAAATTTTGCTTGGCAATGGACAAAAGATTTGGATCCTGTCACTAAGCACTTCTATTGTGTTTTTTGTAACCACAAATGCACGGGTTCAATTTCTAGATTCAAGCATCACTTGGGTGGTGTAAGTTCGGGAGGAATGATAAGTTGTAAAAAAGTCCCACCCAATGTGAAGGAAGAATGTATTGCTAATGTTATGGGAACTAAAGAAAAGAGGAAAGCTAGTCATGAGTTGTGTCGTGGTGGTGGAGAAGAAAGTGCAAGTGTCGATATGGGCACAACAAGGACAACATATGTAAGTAGTGGGAGTGGGAGTGCGAGTGCCACACATTCACAACAAACCGGTTCTTTTCTACCACCTAGGTCAAGGGGACCACTTGATAGGTATGTTACATCGGAAGCTCGTCAAACCACGTTGAATGCACCTTTCAAAAAAGAGGAAAGAAGACAAGACTCCCAAGCATTGGCCCGATGGTTCTACACTAGTGCCATTCCATTCAATGCGGCAAACAATGAATATTGTGTTAATGCAATGAAATTGGTGTCCAATTTTGGTCCCGGCTTTGATGCTCCTACAAGCCATGAATATAGAACTTGGATGCTCAAAGAAGAAGTTGATGATGTACAAAGTATGATGAAAGAACATCAAAAGGCTTGGAAGAGATATGGATGCACTATTATGTCGAATGGATGGTCGGATGGCAAAAGTAGATGTTTAATCAACTTTCTTGTCAATAGCCCTCAAGGTACTTGGTTCTTGAAATCGGTTGATGCATCGGCCTCTATTAAGAATGGAGATTTGTTGTATGGCTATTTGGATGACGTTATTCAAGAAATTGGGGAGGAGAATGTGGTTCAAGTTATATCTGACAATGCTTCGAACTACAAGAATGCCGGGGCAAAACTTATGGAGAGGAAAGAGAAGGTGTGGTGGACTCCATGTGCGGCTCATTGCATTGATTTGATGCTAGAAGATATTTCTAAGATGGCATGATTTGATGACACACTCAAACGTGCTAGGTGTATTTCAAAGTATCTATATGGGCATCAATGGGTACTAGCTTTGATGAGAAAGTACACTAACAATTCGGAAATTCTTCGTCCGGCGGTCACTAGGTTTGCCACTTCTTTCCTTACACTACAAAGCTTACAAAAGTAAAAGGAAAATCTTGTTGCTTTGTTTACCTTTCAAGAATGGTCGGAAAGTACCTATGCAAAATCCCGTGAAGCAAAGTTGGCTAAGCATCATGTGTTATATGATCGTGAGTTTTGGGGTCGAGTTTCCTTTTGCATTAAGGGCGTTCTTCCTCTTGTTTGTGTTTTGAGAGAGGTTGATTCGGAGGAGAGACCCTCCCATGGGTTTTATATATGAGTTGATGGATGCCACAAAAGAGAAAATTGCAAGCAATCTTAACAAAGTGGAGAAAAAAATATATGCCTATTTGGAGAAAGATAGATCGTAGATGGGACGATCAACTTCATCAACCACTACATGCGGCGGGCTATTACTTAAACCCATAATTTCGATATGAGGATAATTTCTCAGATACTGATGAAGTACGAAATGGGTTGTTTGCTTGCATGGATAGGTTGCTTGGGAAAGGGAAAGAACGTGAAGAGGCCGATGTTCAATTGGATTTATTTACTCATGAGCGTGGTCCATTTGCGGATTCTATGGCTATGCAAACTAGGAAAAAGCGAATACCAAGTAAGATTTAATTAGTTAATTGTTAATATCTTTTTATCATTAACCTTTAAATTACTTACCTTATTAATATTGTTTTTTTAGCGGCTTGGTGGGAGCGCTTTGGGCATAAAACACCCGAGTTAACGAAATTTGCTATCCGAGTTCTAAGCCTTACTTGTAGTGCATCGGGATGTGAGGAATTGGAGCACATTTTCAATGGTAAGTAAATATATTATTAGTATCTTAAGTGTCATTTTTGCTTAAAATGTTTAGACTTGAATAATAGAATTGATTTATTTGTAGATTCATACAAAACGAAGGAATAGGCTTGAACACAAAAGGCTTAATGCTTTAGCCTATGTCAAGTACAATTTGGCTTTACAACAAAGAAGTAAGAAAAGGATGGAGAAGTATGATCCTATTGTTGTGGAAGAAATTGCCTCCGATGATGAATGGATAACAGAGATAGAAGATCCCGTTATTCCCGAAGATCCTACATGGCTTGAGGATGAGTTATTGTATAATGTTGAGGCCGTAAGGAATGTGCCAACCCCGGTTTATGAAGGTGGCTCATACATTCGAGAGCCTAGAGAGTCTTCTCCTCCTCCTCCTCCTCCTCCTCTTCGTGAGCCTACTCCTCCTCCTCGTGAGCCTACTCCTCCTCCTTCTCCTCGCAAGCCTACTCAACCTCGGGGTCCTATTACATACAAAAGAAAACGGGGTAATGAAGAATCCTCAAGTAGAACTAGAAGAAGTGTGGAATATGATTCGGAAGATTCTTTTGATGAAATGATGAGATACCCGACAAGTTCATCTAGAGTTGGCAATGAAGAGGATGATGTTGCCTTTTATTTAGATGAAGAGGATTTAGATGAATGATTTATATCTTTGTTTGTACTTTGATTTATATGAAGATGATTTGGATGAATGATTGTTTTCTTTGTTTGTATTACCTTTTGAATGATGATTTTGGGTGATATTACCTTTGAATGATGAATTTAAATGATATTATCTTTTGAATGACTATGGATTTGAATGAAAAATTGAGAATGGATGTTTATTTTACATAGTATTATTTTTTATACAATTATATGTATAATATATAAAACATATATATATATATAAAAATTAAATCCTGTAAGGCTTCGCCTCACGCCTCACGCCTCACGCCTCACGCCTAGGCTAGGCTTCGCCTCAGACGCCTCGCCCACGCCTCACGCTTTTAATACATTGGTTACGACAGAAGTAGTAATAAGCTAATTCTTTCTAGACATGTGATTCATGATGAAAATATGTTTCCTTACAAGAATAAAGATACAACATTCACTGGGAATACAAGTATGCCATAGAATACAAGGATATCTCCTATTGTTGTTCAGTTGTCCACCTCTAGTACAAATTCACAAGTAGAGGCTTCTCAATCTCGAGGGCAACAAAGCACAAGTCCAGAACCTATTGGAGAACAGTTCAGGTACAGTACATAGGGGTCAAGTTCTTCAGTTCAAGCTTTGGCAGATTCTCAGAATGCATCTCATGGGTCCTCTGCAACTTCTCCTTCAGCATCTACTTAAGGTACAATATCATTGTTACTTGTCCATGAAGCTTCACAATTGGAGGTAATCCTATCACTCTCTCATTCTTCATCATCATCAGTTATTCCTGAAGATTCAAGTCATCCTATGGTTACAAGATTAAAGTCAGGTGCAATTACAAAGAGATCATATACTGGTTTCAGTGCTTCATATCCAGAATTACAAACCTTGCAATTGAATGATGAATATGAGTTTTCTGGTGGATTTTCTTCCATGCTGCAATCAAAGATTCAGAAGCCTTCAACATTTAGAAAAGCATCTACCATTCTTCATTGGCAAACTGCAATGTAGGATGAGTATGATGTCCTCAAGGCTCAAGGGATATAGTGGTTAGTTCATCCTCCACGTGACAGATCAATCATTGGGAGTAAGTGGGTTTATAAAATCAAGAAAAATCTTGATGGAAGTGTTTCTAGGTACAAAGCCAGATTAGTGGCTAAAGGGTTTTCACAAGAACAAGGTCTAGATTATTAAAAAAACCTTCAGTCCAGTAGTGAGACACACTACAGTAAGGTTAATATTATCTTTGGCAGCTATATATAAATGGGAATTGAGGCAATTAGATATAAAGAATGTTTTTCTCAATGAGGGCAAACCATTGCAGGATCCTACTTTGTACAGAAGCATGGTTGGTTCTTTACAGTACTTAACATTCACGCATCTAGACATAGCCTATGCTATGAATTCAGTGTGCCAGTTCATGACATCACCAATAGATGTGCATTTGTGTGCTGTCAAACGAATTATCAGATATCTACAAGGGACTGCAGAATGTGGAGTCAATTATTCTTCTGACACAGAGGTGAACTTAACAGCATTCTCGGATGCAGATTGGGCAGCTGATCTAAATACAAGGAGGTCAGTAACTGGTTATGTTGTTTACCTTGGTAACAATCTTATTTCGTGGCAATCTAAGAAGCAAACTTCTATTTTGAGAAGCTCAACAGAAGTAGAATACAAGGCATTGGCACACACTGCAGTAGATGTAGCTTGGATTAGATTAATCTTGAAGGACTTGAGGGTTGTGTTATCTGTTCCATTAACCATAAACTGTGACAATATGTTTGCCATAGCACTTAGTGCTAATCCTGTGTATCATTCAAGGATTAAACACCTTGATACTGACTACCATTTCGTAAGGGATAGAGAGTACATAATGGTGATTTAGTGATTGAATATTTGCCTACGGATGAACAGACAGTTGATGTTCATACTAAGGGATTACACAATCTTGTGTTTACTAGATATTATTTCAATCTCAAACTAGGTTACCCTAGTTGAGATTGAGGGGGGGATGTTGACTCATATCGATTGTGAAGATGCCACATCATATGCCATGTCATCAAGAAAATAGTTAATAGTTAGTTACAGAGGTTATGAGAAAGCTAACTGTATAAAAGAGTTAGTTAGAGAAATGAAATGTGTGAGTTGTGTATAAAAAAGGCTGTGAGCAACACATTGTACTTATCGACTACAACTCTATCAATACAATCTCTCATTTCTTCTCTCTCAATCTCTCTCTCTCTCTCTAAATTCTTTCTGCTTCTCTTTACTTCTGTTCTTCTGGTATTTTAATTCAATACTGTTAAGAGTAACCAATCAGTTCAAAATCGACACTCATGCTTGCGTACGTGTTAACTGTCAGTTGTTGATCTATGTGATGGTTATAATAATCTTAATTATAGTTTGACAACTGACAATTCTCCTATATTTTGTCAACATATGTTAAAAAGTTTGCTGATTATTTTCTATTTATGATTAAAGAAACTAACTAATCGTTTCCTAAAGTATATTTATATATATATATATTATTTTTTTTGTTGAAAATTCTCCATCTATTTCCTTCTCTCTCTCTCCATATAAAAGATTGATCAATTTTGCTCTTTTTCGTCATGGATTGAAAGACTTATGAGTACGTTTCGATCAATTTAAAAATAATTTTGTTAGTTATTTCAACACAAGGCTAGAAGCCTAGAATTACAAAAAAAAAAAAAAAAAAACAATTAAGTTATGTCGTACCAGGAGAGTATGTTTTATATGACTAAAATGATCATATGTTTGAATTAATTCCGCAGCAAAAGATTGTCATTGAGGTGCAGATGAGAAGCAGAAGACGTCGTGCCAAGGCCATGAAGATAGCTGCTGTCGCTGATGGTGCCTATACTACTTCTGCTCATATTTTTTTATGTCTTCATCATTTTTAAAAAATAGGAAAACTAATGAAAAATGCTTGAAAACTTTGAGTTTTAACGACAATGACAAAATAAAGGGTAAAATGAATAGTACCAAGATTGACTTTTTAGTGTAAAAATGTGGTTTTTCGTTAAAGTGAATAGTACTGATAATTTTTCGTTAAAGTTCCTTTAAAAAATTTGATAGTATATGTACTTCATTAATTTACAAAAAGCAAAAGAATTATGGCACGTAAACATATTTTTACGGGGATTTAAGAATGAAATTCGTTATGTATAATATTTGTAGGTGTTAATTCATTGGCTTTCAATGAGGAAAAGAAAGACCAGATGGTGATAATTGGAGATGGAATTGATGCAGCTAGCTCTCTCTCTGAGGAAGAAGGTTGGCCATGCTACCTTAGTGACTGTGGAAGAAATAGTACTGGAAGATATATGATATTTGAGAAACTGAAAAAAGGAAAAAAGAAAAAAAGAGGAGCCATAGATATCATATATGCCAATTTGATCTGCATGCATGGATAAAATCATCGATTTTATATCATGCTCAAGCATCTTCATATTGGTGGTAATCATAACTTTATCCATATATGGTGCTACAAAGCGGTTTATGGTTATGTATGTAGATCTTCAACGGATGTTCTATTAAGCCTGACTATTTTTATTTTTGTTTTCGTTGATTGTGTGATATTGAATGCCAAAGGCGGCCTATCCAGCCACCATGCTTAATTTACGAACTTTTCTTACCTGCCTGTTGCGTAAAATCATTATTTATGCAAGAAATTGTCGTTCAATTGGTTAAAAATATTTATCTATTTCTAAGATGTTCCAAATTCGATTTCTCCTGCTTGAGTCAAAAAGTTCAAATAGTTGCATCTGTGTTAAAATGATCATACGGTTAGAAGGACAGACAAAATTCTATACAAAAAATTCTTTAAATCTCAAACTTTTTTTTTAGAATAAATATCAAGTAAAATAACTCAACAATTTGAAATAACAATTATGGACAAGTCACTGGAATGGCCCTAGTCCTTGTATTCTCCAATGCGTTGCACATTCATACTTCCTAATCATTTTTTGGTGCTTAATCACAAAAATATTTATACAAGTAAAACGAATTATATAGTCATAATGTTGGAACTAAACCCATTTTATGACAATAGGAAATTTATTGCTTAATAGAGTTATAGTTACAAAATTATTTTTTGACGTAGTTATTCTTAATGAAAGTTGGATATATGGATACAAAGAACAACATTAGTAGTGGAGAATGAAAATTTTCAAGACATAGCCATTGGAAAAAAAAGTGCATGCATGCATGCATGCAGTGCTCTCTTTAATGCTAAAGTTTCTTGATGCCCATGAAGAGATGCGAAGATTCTTCGCCTAATGGTGAAAATAAAAGCTCCAAGTATCCTACAAGAACAATGGGTAAAGAAAGACAAGGCTCGATTTAATATTTTTTTGGATGAGGAACACTTTCCTTATGTTCCTAAGTATAATTCCATGCCATTTAAAGAATAGTTATATCAAAAGGCCGGAGGGAATTTTTTTGTTCCATCCCCAATCAAGCCTCAGTCTAAGAGGATTGTCAATTTATTTGAGGAAGAAGTTAGGCCACTTGTTCTTTCGTCTAAAATTGAAAATTTGGTTGGCATAGAAGAAAAAGTTAGGCCAGCTATTTTTTTGTTGAGACAAAAAATTTGGTTGGCTTAGAAGCAAACATTTTTGATGTTTTGTGAAAGGAATTTTTCAATACAAACAAAGCCGAAACACAGGCTCAGATGAAGAAACCATCTCATTGATATGGTTGTTGGTAGTTTCGCCGATACGAAGAGATCCCGTTTGGCTGAATTATTCAAGTTAAAAGCCAAAATTGGCAACATGATTATGCTTGGGGTATACAATAGCTCAACGAATTTGGCGGCCGAGAATAAAAAATATTTGGCCAAGTCAAGAATATTTGAAGATGATCCTTTATTAGGCCTGAAGCGAAATCAAAGTAAAAACGTTGATATAAAAAATCTCAGCTCGGAATAAAACATCATTGACCTGCTCCTCATAATGGTTCGGCCATTTTTGGTTTCGTTTGCTAGGAAAATAATAACTTTTATTTTCTTAACTATCCTACTGTTTAGATTGATAATTAAGAAAATAAAGGGGCAACAAGCGGTTGTCTGCCCAAAAAAAAAAAGAAAGAGTACAATTTTAATGGCCATCCACTTTAATTGTTAGACCTTCATGTGGACGAGTTGGTTTATTCGGTGAAAAGGTTCATATTATTGTTTCTCTAAACATCAATAAATTTCATTTTGTTTCACAAGACGATACTAGAAAATAAGGGTGATGTGTTCGGTGATCAACTAGAGACAAGATTAATTTCCTTAACCATTTGGCGTGCAAGCAGAAGGTCACGAAAACTTGGGGCAATGTTTGGACCCAACTTTGCACGCTCTCGGCCCATACGTTAAGAATCAGGATTGGTTTTCGGATAAAAATTGAATCAATTGCATAATAAATCTAGGTTAAGAATCCTAGTTGAAGGCGACGAGATTTGGAGGTAGTAATGTTTTGATCGAGAATAATTCCGAGTATATTCAGAGAATATGTCGAAGAATTGATATATTATCAAAACTATATCATTCGATAGATTTGGCCATCAAGGAATTCACCCCCTATAAACACAAGATGTTTTGCAACGTAGAAAACCCCCTTCAACTTAACAAACAACTTAAAACGCTCTACATGAAGTCCTTCATACATTTTTTGAGGAAAAAAAAATACTATCCTAACCCTTCCGTTAACACATCTTCAATTCAGATAAGTTAATATGATTGTGTTGACAACTGATGACATCTTCAGTTTGGACTAACAACATTGGAGTTGTAGAATCAAGCGATCAAAGGAGCATCTTCAGTTTAGACAAATAGAATTGCTTCTAGTTGGTTGGTTATCTATCCAAGTCTCAGTCGGTGAAGAAGCTTTTAGCTTATTCACTGAAAGAAGTCATTTCATTAGCTTCCCAGTGAAGTGGAGTGTTCTATGATTGGTTACTCTCAAGTGCATTTTTCAGTTTGACATTCAGACGGCCGAATCATGTTCACCATCAAAACACTCATCTCCTTTAAATACATGTGTCCTTCTAGCTCAATACTGATTCGGCACTCCTATACTCTAACAAATATGATGGAGGCAGCCGAACCACGTGTTCCTTCCTTGGCCATAATCACTCGAGTAGGGAAGTTAGCAGCGCATTCGAAACTACCACCACCACCGCATCTATTTTACTCGCCCGGCTGAGCTTGGTTGCAAGTTGGCATGTCCGCATTCATAAAAAGGACATAATTAGGTCATAGTTACTCGGCTTGTGCGCCATGCAGGTTTTGTGATTTTTAGGGTCAACACATACTACTATTAGGTTTGTAGAACCCTACATTTGTGCCACATTAATATAATAAACGAAATTGAAACAGAATGACCAAATTGATTTGCGACAACAAATTTCTCACACAAAATTAATTGATCTTGAAATTAACAAACTAAAATGAAAAGTTAGCTCAATGTTATAGACCATTTGTCATAAAAACCTAAAATAAATGACAAAATAAAATTTGCACCTATAAAATTATCACCTATTCAAACTCAAACTTTCCTGCAGCACTTGCGTCACAAATGGCGTTCATTAATGACATCGGTTCTCATCGACCACCCCAGCCAACGCATTGAGCGGCAAAAATATTGGGGCTAGTACAAATTTGATTATACAATTTTTTTTAACAAAAATAATTATTATGATTAAAGAGTATGAGAGAGTTCGAAACTATTATAATAATTTAAGAGAGGGGAAGATTTAAACTTGGGACGCACGAGTAGAGACCTAACATTCTATAGCTAAGTTGGGGCTAGCATGTGATGCTTTTTCCAAGTACCTTTACCTTATATTCTGTGTACTATAGCTGTGCTGACTTATTACTTATATTGCTAAGTTACTATGTTTGGGTGAAGAAATTTAAGATTACTAAGGAATTTAAAAATGACGGAAATTGAAATGACGAGATTTTATTTTCTAGAATTTGTAAATTTTCTTGTTTGGTTAACCTAAAAAAACAATGGAATTGAATACAGAATTTGTTATTTTTAAACTCTCAATCATAGAAATTGAGAAATGACACCTATTTACATGAAATTTGAACTTGGGATTTGGAGGTCCCAAATAACAAGTTTTTTTTTTCCACGCGGAAATTCTAAATTTATATGTTTATGAATCCAAACAAGAGAATTGGTGCCTGTCAATTTATGAAAAAGGGTTGGGCTAAGTTTATTTTAATAAAAAAATCATGCTATAACTTTATTTAATAAAAAAGACTTAAATTTTAATGAAAAACTCTTAAATTTTAATAAAAATGACAAAATAACTTAAATTTTAATGAAAAAAAATATATAATTTTAATATTAAAAAAATTATAAGAAAAATGACGCGCAGACCCCGCATCCTCATACACACTTTTTATGAAACTTAACTGTAGATGAAGATTAATTATATATGTAGTTATTTAATATATATATATATATATATATATATATATATGTGTTTGTATATCTCTATGTGTGTGTAAAAACAATAGAAAATTCCTAATCCTACTTCTGTGGATATAATCTACAAGGGACGAATTTGACTAAATTCGTGAACAAGCACTAGTCTAATACAAATGCGAAGAAAATATTGGAAAATATAAAATTGTTAGAGAGAAAGAGGAGAGGTGTTGTTGTTAGGGAGAGTAGTTGATGGAGGAGAAGGAGATGAAGAATAATGAGGCGATGATGAAGTACTGTAGGTGCTTTACCTAGGTTTTTTTTTTCTTTTCATTATCTTGTCCTTATCATTAAATAAAGTTATAGGATGACTTTTGATTAAAACTCAGAGTTTTAAAGCCCGTCTTATTAGTTTGAAACTATTATAATAATTTAAGAGAAGGGATAGATTTAAACTCGGGATGCACGAGAAGAAACCTAACATTCTATGGCTAAGTTGGGGCTAGCATGTGATGCCTTTTCCGAGTATTTTACCTTATATTTTTGGCATATTTGTCGATTTACCCCTGAACTTGTGTGGAGATACCAATTTGCACCCTGAACTTTAATTTTAGTCGATTACTCCCTTGAACTTTTATAATTAGGTTTCCGAGTATTTTACCTTATATTCTTGGCATATTTGTCGATTTACCCCATGAACTTGTATAGAGCTGCCAATTTGCCCCCTGAACTTTAATTTTAGTTGATTACTCCCTTGAACTTATATAATTAGGCAATTTCTCCCTTGAACTATAATTTTAGCAGATTACCCCCTTGAACTTTTATAAATAATCAATTTCCCCCTGGTGTTAGATTTTAGAAATTTTCATCCAATTTTCCATCCATCTTGATCATGGAAACAACACATGACAAACTGTATGAGGGCAAAAATGATGAAAAATTGGATGGATGAAAAACTGAATGAAAGTTTTTTAAAATCTAACTTCAGGGGGGGGGGGGGTTATTGGCTATTTATAAAAATTCAAGGGGGTAATCGACTAAAATTCAAATTCAAGGGGGAAATTGGCTAATTAAAAAAGTTCAACGGAGAAATTGGCAGCTGCATACAATTTCATGGGGCAAATCAACAAATACCTCTATATTCTTTGTACGATAGCTGCTGACTTATTCCTTATATGCTAAGTTACTAATTGACTTGCTTAAATTGACTTTCGAAGTCGTCTTCTCTTTATTGGTCGAAGTCGTCTTCTTAAATTATAGAAAATGAGTAAGCAAAAACGGGTGGCATAGTCTGGAAGGTCACCAGTGTACGTTCAAACCGCAAAACGTGGATCGCCATTCGTTCGTCAAGGTGCATTCACACCATCAGACGAAATCACAAGCAGCTGTACTAGAATGGTGGACCCTATAAAAGAAACCTACACTGATCAGTTTTCTCTTCACTCGCATTCTTACAGAATAAGAACATCCATCCATATACGACATACGACTAGATCTTCTTGGAAAACCCAAAATCTTGGTTTTGTTCAGTACTAATACTAGTGGAGAATATGAAGGTATGTATATACACTAATCCCGAAACATGTATGTTTTGTTTGTACTTCATAGCTAATATGATTTTCCCGGAAAAATTAACCCTTTCTTCATTTTCATTTGAAAGGTTTAATGGTCTAAATCCCTTGAAAGTTTACATCTTTAGTTCATATGGTTGATATTCATAACTTGATTTTGACATGTTTGTCTGGTTGGTTGCATGATCTGCTACAGCAAACCATAACCATTGAGGCGCAGTTTAGATGTGCAAAATGTCGGTCCAAGGCCATGGAAATAGCTGTTGCAGAAGACGGTGTGTTTTGTACTCCTTAGAGTATATGTGTTCATGTTAATTTGATCAACAAAGTGCAAAACAAAAGAAAACTATTGTAAGCTAATTAATCAAATTTGTTAAATTTTTGTATGATAAAATGTTTTTCAATTGTATATAATGTTGCAGGTGTAACATCAGTGGCCTTTAAGGGGGCCAATAGAGATCAACTGGTGATTACTGGAGACGGAGTTGATGCAGCGGGGTTGGCCAAGTCATTGAGGAAGAAGCTTGGCCATGCAGACTTGCTGAGTGTAGAAGAAAAGTGAACCATAAAAAGAAAACAAAATCATGCATGCATATGATACAAGAGAAAAACTTTCTGTCACCACCCTCACCAGTTGGAATTCTACATCAATAAGCCACCACGAACGAGTGCTTGCACCATTTTGTAGGGGAACTTGCATCATTTTCAGGGAAATGACTGTTTGTTTGGAAGTCATAATCGTATTTTAAATTTAGTACTAGATTTGTAGTTGAACACTTAATGTAACACCGACTAGTTTGTTTGTTGGGAAGTCATAATCATTTTGTCAAAAAAAAAAAAAAAAAAATCTCTCTTTCCGAGCCATCTCTCTCTCCCCTTTCAAATAAAAAAAATAAAAAATAAAAAATAAAAAAGAAAAAAAAAACAGCAAAAAAAGAAAAAAAGAAAAAAAAAAACCATAGCCTACTATCTCGACTGATTTTGTGGCTGCACGGACTAGTGCACTCGGATCTATCAACTCCACTTTATTATGCGTTTCGGATCTGGCATCTCCTGCCTTATGCGATTAGATCTTAAGGTTGGGGCTGGTGCCATTGGATTTGGTGGCTTAGCTGCGTTATGCGATTAGATTGTAGGGCGCTTGACGTGTGGAAAGCGAAATCCACTAGAGCGGTGAAGTTGCAGGGGGTCTTGCCATGAGTGTCCTTGTCCTTCACTAACATGAGTTGACCAGTGGAAACCAGAATCTCATTAGAGCGGCGAAGTTGCAAGGGGCCTTGGCATGAGTGTCCTTGTCCTTTATGGAGATGAGCTGACCAGTGGTTCCTTTCTCGGAGTTGTGCAGTTGTGTTTTGCTCGCCTTGTTAGTGTCATGGTCGTGTTGTCGTGATGGCAGATTTGGTCTTCCACTTTGAGCGATGAGTTATGTGGTAACGTATGTCAATGATAACTTGATGTGGTCTAACTCTACTGCAATAACTTTATGTGGCCCCACTATTTAGCGATGACCAATGTGGATAGTATAACTCTATTGCATCTATCGTTTATTGTGACATATCAGTACTGGTAGCAATTGTGCTTGTGGTATCCTTTTAGGGTTTACTGTGGAAATTCACTCCAGATCAATTTATTGGTCACTGGAATAACGTACCCAATGACACCCTTGTATTTACTTGAGATGAATAATGAAATACCACTATATTGTTCCTTGTAAAAAAGAGAGAATCATTTTGACATGGAGGTTGACTTTTAGCTTGCAATATCTCAATCCCACATTGGTGATATATGGGGAGATCTTGGGTACTTAAGCTACTAAGAATCTATTCAACTTTTGGTTAAGAACACTGCAGAGTTATTATGCCCTTGTACCAATTTATGCCCCTATTTTCGTTGATGCATGCGTGGTTAGGGTTACATTGAAATAGGAGATGCATCTTGATCTTTTCATATCACTACTGGGCAAAAATTACATTTGCGATGGCAGATTGCAGTCAAAATATCATTCTGCTGTCGCCAAACGCTTTTGTGACGGCATGGCGACGCAATTGGGGGACCAAATAGGTAGCAACGTTCATGCTCTTTTGCAGCGGCAGAGAGCCATCGCTACATATTAGTGACAGTAGAAGCTGTTGCAATCATGCTCCGTCGCCTTTTTCATAATAGTTAGCGACATGGTGATTGTCGTAGCTCATATATTGTGATTTTTACAAAATTTAAATTTGCAATTGTTTTTCTGAATTCTTTGTGAAAAAACAATGGGGGTTGCTGCATCTTTCCTTTTACTTCAATTTCATAAACAAATGGTTGACTCTAAAAACTACCAAACCTATGTGGCGCACAGACCGAGTAACTAACACTATAAGAAAAGATGGCATTTGCGACGTGTAAGGCGGCCCTCACAATAAATATTAAATTTCACTAAAATTTTCTGTGCGCTTAGATTTGGCGCTTTGTTCTGCGCTAAAAGAGAAAAGAAAAGAAAAAATTCAAATGAGACTCAGACGCTCGAGTCTCCCTCTAGCTCTTTGCCTCTCTCCTTCTTGCTTTGCGTCTATCTCCCTCTCTTCAAAAGCTTAAAACCTTCTCTGCCACTCTCGCCATAACCATTGATACTGAGCCACAATTGAACCAGGTAAGGGTTTATGATTCTTGTTCCCTCTCTCAAATCTCCCCTTTCCCTATCCCTAATTTTTTCGTCATCTCTCAATTCTTTCTTTTTGCTTCTAGAAAGTCGAATTCAACATCATCTCTTCTCATTCGGGTAGAATAATTTGTTTTTTGTTGGTGTTGTTTCATCATTTTTCTTCAAATTCCCATCCTATCTATTCTCCATAAGTTCTCTTGTTATTTAGGGGTTTTCCCCCTTTTTTTGTGGTTTTACTTCATCATTACTTGCTAATATTTTTGGTGGATTTTTTTGTAATTGGAGCTATTTTTTTTTGTAATTTTGGCTGTTGTGACAGTGTACTGTATTAATTGTGGTATTATTTTGTCAATTAGGTGATGTAAGGATGAGGATCATAAAGAAAACGATTAAGGGCAAAGTGTGATATACATTTCAATGTGAATTTTAGTTTACTGATGCTTTTGTTGTAGAATTTATTTGATTTAATCCGAGTTTTTCATTTGTATGCTATTACTGCTTATTTTTCCCTATCTGGACTTGGATATAAAGTACTATGCTTTAGAGATTTTGAATCGTGATGCGACCGATGACAGATTTGCAGTAGAGAGTGTTACAGCCACTATTAAGTGAGTAGTTTGATTCAGAATTTGTTTAGTGTCTTTGTATTTCTTACCTTTGAATTGTTATTTTTCGCTTCTTCTATATGTTTGATTTTAACCTTTTATGCCTTGTAGGCAAAATGTTGCTGTGTAATGTGCTACAATAGCCCCTGGTTAGTTGTTTTTGCTTTTCTATAATGTTGTTTTGTATGTATTATCACGAGGACCTTGAATCTTTTACGATGGACATTATGGCTACTCAGATACTTTCCTTAGCAATAAGATGATCTTTCTGCTCTGCCTAGACATTTAAATGTTGTCTCATCTAATTTCATTTTCTCATATACGTACCTTGTAGATGAGGCCAGAATGAAGGAGTTTGGGTTGAAATCAATGTGGAGTCCAAATGGCACAATTAGAAACATTCTAGACGGTTTGTATCTAAGACGTCGTCTCCTTTTACAATTGCACTTTGTTAGTCGGGGTAGGTGATTCCATTATAGCCTTAATTTTGTTCTTGTCCACTTCCACACCTTTTTGATAGACCAAGAACCCTAGAAAGTTGCCTGATCTAACCCCGAAGGCACACTTTCTAGGATTCATATTCAATTTGTGGGTTTTCATTCTCCGCAAAGCTTGTCTAAGGTCTTCCAAGTGTTGGTCTTCAGTTCTAGACTTCACCACGATGTCATCAATGTATACCTCCATGTTATGCCAGATCAAATCATGCAAATTAGCATTCATCACCATTTGATAAGTAGCACCAACATTTTTCAGCTCAAAGGGCATGACTACGTATTCATAAGCTCCTATATGGATGGAAATGCTATATGTCCTAGCCATTTTTATCTGATTATATCCAGCATTTCCATCCATAAAAGATAATACTTTGTGTTTTACAATTGCATCAATGGATAAGTTAGCCATAGGCATAGGGTATTCATCCTTAGGAGTTACTTCATTAATGTTTCTATAATCGACACAACATTGAATGACATTAGTTACAGCTCAACTACAATACATATTTTGCAAGCCTAACAAAGCCTGCCTTTACTAGCTTCTCAATTTCTTCCTTGACTTTTTCTTCTATTTCTTTTGACATCCTCCTTGGTGCTTGTTTTACAGGTCTGTACCTCTTTTTAATAGGCATTCTATGTTCTACTAAGCTGGAGTCTAATCCTAGTATTTCTGTGTAATGCCATGGAAAACAGTCTTTGAATTCGTGCAAAAGATTAACTATCTTTGCCCGATCTACAGTTTATAGCAGGCCACTATGGCCTTGGATCCTTCTCAGTTCCCAAATTAATGGTTTTTAAGGGATCTTGAACTTCGGGTGCTGGCTTATCGGGCTCTGTAGACAAAAATTCTACTGGCTTTGTAGCCTCGAGCTCATCCTCTGGCCAATCCAAGTCATATATACATTCTGCCATGTGGATGGCTGCCTTCATTTCTTCTTCCAAAATTTCTCTTCCTTGATCATCTTTAGTGCCTGAAGTTCCCTTTCCCCACTCTGCTATTTCTTTAGCTGAACTTTCCTTGATCTCTCTTTGTTATCTTCCATAATCCAGCAGTCTCTTGATTAAGGACCTAACTACTACCACCTGGTCCTTTCTCTTTGGATCTGTCATCATTGAAGTTGGCGGGTAGGGATAATATGAGGTCTATCCTATTTCTCTTGAGTAAGAGAAAGTCCTTGTTCTAAGAGCTTTTGGACCATCACCTTAGTAGGGCGACCGTTCTGATCAACATTTAGACATTGTAGGATCCCAACATTAGGATTGTAGAAATTAGCCTTAGCAACATTAGCTATGGGGAGAAATGACCGTGACTCAACCTCCACCATCTCCCCAAATCCTTATTCTGCAGTAGTGGTTTCATGATAAACAACTTGTTGGTGAAAGGTAGATGGTATAAACAAACTCTGGTGTATCTAGTCCCTTTCCAGCAACGCCCCCATAAGAAAAGTTATTGTCTACCACAAAAAAATGCCAACATAATCTTCTTGGATCCTAAGTCTGCTTCTAAGAACACTCAAACAATTCAACAAGAATGAAAGCATGCGATCTAGTGGAGAAGACTACCAACCTGAAGATGGTGCAAAGAAATGTCGGAATCCCTCTCAACTAAAGAACACTCTGTCTTCAAAAATTACTACAAAATGAGAAAATGAAGGCAAGGTAAGGAGTGGAAACTTATCCTTCTTATAGAAGTTCCACAGGACCAAAGAAATGCAAAATTCAAATTCAAACCATGGGAAAGCCTCACATGGAAAGTCTTCAAACTTCAACACAAGCTAGAGAGTTTCAAACTTCAAATTTTCAGTTCCCCCACTCCAAAAAAAAAAAAAAAATAGGAGGGGGAACACAACAACTTCATCAATGGAAGGGCAACAACAAATGTCAAAAGCCTCACACACTCTTCATCAAGATAGTGTGAAGCAAAATCAATTTATGGTGACCAACATAAATCTTCAACATAAAAGCTTCACCTACAAAGCTTCAACATCAAACAAAGCTTCATCAATAGAGAGCAACTACAATTCTCAAAAGCTTCACAGACTCTTGATCAAGATAATGTGAAGCAAAATCAATTTATAGTGCCCAACAAAAGCTTCACTTACAAAGCTTCATCAATGGAGAGCAACTACAATTCTCAAAAGCTTCACACACTCTTGATCAAGATAGTGTGAAGCAAAATCAATTTATGGTGCCTAACAAAAGCTTCACCTACAAAGCTTCAACACAAAAGCTTCAACACCAAAGCTTCACCTACAAAGTTTCAACACAAAAGCTTCACCTACAAAGCTTCAACATCAAAGCTTCGCCAATTAACAAAAAAAAAAAAAAAAACAAAAACAAAAAAAAAACAAAAAAAAAAACAAAAAAAAAAAACAAAAAAAAAAACAAAAAAAAAAGAAAGAAAGGGGCCTAGGCCTCCCCTTTTTTGGGCCTAACAACTTTCATACCAAGTATATATGAAGGAGGAGTTTGGGGAACCACTTAGAAAGGAAAATGGTGAAGTTTTGTTTGGAAAATTGGCTACTAGCAAGACACCTCCTTCGTCAACTCCCTCAACCGGAGACTTGGGGGACTCCTACCATATGCTACTGCACTTCGATACTCGAAAGGTTCACGACTACTCAGTGACTTAGATCTTTCAAGTCCCTAACCAAGAAGTTTTCCTTACTCAGGAAATTAAGGGAACACTGTTTCAACTTACAGGATCCACCCACGAAGTTTCAACATTCAAACTTCAACAAAAGAAAAAATTCAAAGAACTTAGTGAATGATGCCTTAGTGTATTTAACACAACATGTTGAATGAAGTAAAGCTTATTTATTGATATCCTCGATAAATTACAAATACATGCATACACATGAATCAAAACAAACAAACAGAAGGGTCCTTCACAAAGGTTGCTTAGGAAAAGTCTTAGCACTCGGCAAAGCCTCAAAAATAGAAGGCACCGGAGGGTGGTCATTTGGAGCCTCAGTACTAGGCAGGACCCCAAAAAGATGAGGCACTGGAGGTTGATCATTTGGAGCTTCAGTACGTGGTACAGCCCCAGAGGACAAAGGCAATAAATGCCTTTCGAACAAACTCATAAACCTCTGATGATCACTTAAAATCTAACCCTCGAATTCCTGTAACTGGTCAAGCTTTCTCTTCATGTTTGTAGCATAGCTATGTGCGAGCATGTGCAACTGTTTATTCTCGTGCTTAAGCCTTTTGATCTTCTATTTGAAACTTATCACTTCAGCCGCCAACGATTCAACTTGGCAGGTTAGAGCAAATAGGCGTTGGGCCATATTAGACACTAAACTCGCACATTGAACACTGAGATCCAAAGAACCCTTAACAGCCAACTCATCGGACCGTTTGGAAAGTAGTCTGTTATCTTTGGGAATGAGAAAATTCTTAGCCACCAACGAAACAGTCATGTCATTCTTCATCACAGAGTCCCCGATAGTAAGGGGACCAGTAGGAGATAAGAAGGATGGGTGCCATATGTTATCTTAAGGAGACATGGCTACCTCTTCCATAGCATTCAAGTCCAAACGACGGTTGGACGGGCCAAACATTTTCAGAAATGATGAAGAAAAAAATAAGGTACAGTAAATCTCAAAAGTATGAAAATAAAGGAGGAATTCCTACAAGCAGTAACTCTCTGAACGTAATTCTTGAACACAATTGGTGCCCCTATAAAAGAAAAGGCAACAGGGCCATTTGTCCAAAATCAAATAGGCTTTTCCTGAGTAAGATTTATTAGCAATCTTCACACGCGACATCAGTTCCTCAGACACCAAGAATAACTTTGCCAAAGAACTCTAACAAAGTTAAGACACGTAAATTTTGAAGGTCCAGCTATGTTACTATTACCCACAAGGGTAAAAGAACAGCACCACTGCTTGATAACTGGAAAATCATTATGTGTGTTAACCTCCGTGCTCCGTGGCAAAAATGCCCAACCTTTCTCCAAATCCGAGAAAGCACTCCCAACAAGATTGCTTGATCAGAGATCAAAGAGGCACCACTCTCCGAATCTCGAGAACCAGATCCCCAACAAGATTGCTTGCTCAAAAATCGAAGAGGCACCGCTTTCCGAATCTCGAGAACCAGATCCCCAGTAAGATTGTTTGTTCCGAAAATTGAAAAGGCACCGCTCTTCGAACTTTGAGAGCCAGATTTCCTTAGATAAAATTTGTCTACAATGTTCACACGCAACATCAGCTTTTTGGATACCACGGGCCATTTTTTCAAAGTGCTCTGACAAAGTTAAAACACGTGAATCTTGCAGCAGCCACTACATTGCTCTGACCGAGAAGGGTAAAGGAATAGCATCGGTACTCGTTATTGGAAGAATTCCTATATATGTCGACCTTCATCCTCAACAGCCATGCAGACTTGCAAAAAATGCTCAACCCTTCCTCACATCCGAAAGGGCACTCCCAATATGGCCTCTCGAAATACTCTGTTTGCTTCCCCCTCGATAATACCCCTACCAATTAGCCACATAAGAGCAAGAATATCTCATATCATCAGGGTTGAAAGCAAAAGTATCCCATATCATGCTTTTTCCCTGTCTTTTCCCTTGCCCTTGCTCTTACCTACAGAACAAGGAGAAAGAATGCAATCAATCGGAACCTAAAATCAAATTTCCGATCTAAAACTGATTGCCCGGAACCTTTGCCTGGTTGCTTGCCTAGCATTGCTCTCGAGTACTCATCCTCAACTGTTGTCAAGGTTATGAATTCCTTCGGCAAATACCTCAGAACAGTTGGTACGATATTGGCTCTTTACACTGAAGCTGCCAAGCATGGATGAGTCACTGAGAAGTAGTGCTTTGAATGACCATTTAAATGCAAAGGTTACACACCATTTCTGTTATACAAAAGATTGAAGCAGAAGGTTCAACGACGAGCTAGAACAGATCACTACAGCAAACGCCCTTCCTGTGGAACTGCACAATCCAGACGGAGGAGTTTAAGTCAAATCCAAGCTCGGCAGCATTGCTCTAATTGAAGAGATCGAAAAGCCTCAACAACCTTTTGCTAGCACCGTCGTCGAAAAACAAAGCCTCGTCATACCACATCCACTACTTTGTCAAACAGCAGAAGTATCTCATATCATCAGGATCGAACATACTCCAGATTTGACGGCTTTGTTTTGACCCTCAAATTTTGGAGTCGACTCGCTCTGAAGGAAACCAGAAAACCCTCCAGCCCAGTTCAAGAATACACCTGTGGAAAGTCAAGTACAACAAAGCACGTGCCGATTCATCCGTTACTTCTCCAAAAACAAGAGTATCTTATATCATCTCTTCTCCCTGTCCTTTTCTTTGTCCCTAGTGCTAAATGAGAGACAAGAAGAAGGAGACCAATTAGCCAGAACCCAAGATCAAGCTTCCGATCTAAGGCTGATTACTTGGAACACTGATTGATACCTTGTCTATCACCTTTTTGGATAGATCTCCTTGCTTAGAGACTTAGGGGACTCCTACTATAGGGTTCATATCGCACTTGACCAAGCCCGAAACTACAAGTAAGCTTCAAATGAAAATGATGCATTACTTTGTGCATCAACATCAGCTAAAGATACCATTCCTGGATGAAGGAAAAGTACTTCCAGAGAAGAGGCCACATCAACCTATGAGGCAGAGGTAAGTGAAAATGTTATCATACTTCGATACTTAGAAGTTTCGCAATTACTTAATGGCTTAGATCTTGCAAGTCCCCAACTGAGGAGCTTCCCTCACTCGGGAACTTACAGGAGCACTGTTTGTACCATACTTGACCAATCTCGAAACTACTAAGCACCGGTCAATAGCATACCATCAAGGATCCACAAGAGTTTCCTTCAAACCAGGAGGCCAATCACAACACGACAAGTGTCGATATTAGAGACCAATCACAACGCAACACGTGTCGATATCAGAGGCCAATCATAGCACAACACGTGTCAATGTCAGGACAAAGCTAGAAACTCTCTTCTATAAAAGGGGATCATTCTCTCACAATAATCCCTAATGTCATTTGTACTAAACTATTCACTAGAACTCACTAAATGAGAGCTTGAACCTATGTATTTGTGTAAACCCTTCACAACTAATAAGAACTCCTCTACTCCATGGACGTAGCCATTCTGGGTGAACCACGTAGATCTTGTGTTGTTTGCTTCCCTGTCTCTATCCATTTATATACTTATCCACACTGGTGACCGGAGCAATCTGGCGAAGGTCACAAGCTTGACAGTTTCTGTTGTACCAAAGTTCACGCCGATTTTGTGCATCAACAGATATTTTGATTTTTACAAAAATAAATGTGCAATTGTTGTTTAGAATTCTTTCTAAATAAAAAATAAATAAATAAAAAAAAACAATGGGTTGCCACATCTTTCCTTTTACTCCAATTTCGTAAACATATTACTAAAATTAACTTCATTAACTCTCATTTAGCACCAGTTCACATCTCTAAGAATACAATCATACAATAATGACAGTAAAAATGACCAAGTGTATATTTACACCGTTAACAATGACGGCAAATGTATAAAAAATAAATAAAATAAATAATAAAATAAACTAAAAAACTAAATACATTCTAATAACATTGCCAAGTTGTTAGTTAGACCCCTGTAAATATTATATGAAAGAAAACAGAGCAAAATTCATACAACATATATAATATATAAGCTACATGAAGTTACCTATCTAGAGAAAGAAGCGTTAGAAGCTTGGATAAAAGCCAATCTACGGAAAGAAAGTCGTGACTTCTAAATGAATGAAAGAATATGCGATTGAAGAAGGAAACCATTTGGAAACCCTCCTCAATTATATTCTTCTTGTTGAAAATGCTAGTGGGTTAATGAATGCCCACAGTAATATTGAAAACTTTGGTAGATTTTTTTAATACCCACACAGATTGGATTTGCAACATTGGCAGATGAATGAAAACGTTGGCAATGTTGATATGTGGACTTGGAAATGAAGGAGGTCATTTTTCAAAAGGTGTGTTGTAAATTTTCAATATGTAATAATATGGAGTTGCTCTATAAATAGAGCACTCCGATTGCTATCAATAGATATAGAAAAGAGAAAGAAAAGAAACATAAATAACATCAGTATCTATTCCTCCCACTTTTATTAATCATTCCCTTGTGTTACAATTATAGTGTAATATTTTACACCTGCTTCGCTCCTGTCATTAGTAAAGGTTATCTCTCTAACTTTTACCTATTAATAACACGTTATCAGTACGACTCTGTAAATATAACTATTCCTCATTTCTCTTCGCTGAAAGAAATCATTTCTCTTCACCGAAAGTTACATATATCTTTGATTTCTTGTTTGGTGTAGATCTTGATTACTAACCCAGTGTTTATTTATGTTAATTTTACTGCATCCAAGATGGTGCGGTACAATCGTCCATCTTGAACTACAAATTTAATCTTACTGCAATCCATGTTGGTGCGGTATCGTCGCCTATCTTGGACTACAGATCTAATTTTACTGCAAATTTTAGGTGAAGCAGTATAATCGCCCATCCTACCCTGCGTATTTAAATTTGTCTGCTGTTTAATTTCATTGCAATTTTAGGTGGTGCGGTATAATCGACCACCCTGCTTTGCATATTTAAATTTTCCTGTTACTTGAGTGGTGCGGAATAATCGCTCATCCTATGTTATGTTATTTGAATGAGAATGGTGCGGTACAATCACCCTCCTCATTCATCATGTAAATCTCGAGCCAGAAGTTTCGAGTGCTTATCATTTTGGCCTGAAGATCAAAATGAAAAAATTGTAAGAACTAGAAGTTCTAACACTACATACCTCCAGAAATACATATTATTGCAAGTTCCTACACATCTCATTTTTCTTTCAGAAAGAAAAGAAAATGGCAAACTTGGCAAAGCTTGATTTTGCTGCCCTAGACATTACTGGGAAAAATTACCTTACCTGGATACTGGATACCAAGATCCATCTGGAAGCAGGGAATCTTGGAGATACCATTAGGGAAGAAAATAACTCATCCTCTCAAGATCGGGCGAAGGCCATGATCTTTATTCATCGCCATCTTGATGAGGGACTAAAGAGTGAGTACTTAACGGTTGAAGATCTATTAGCTCTCTAGAAGGCATTGAGAAACAGATACAATCACCAGACAACGGTGATTCTTCCAAGGGCTCACTATGAACGGACTCACCTAAGGATCTATGATTTCAAGTCAATGGCTGAGTACAATTCTGCGTTGTTCAGAATTACCTCTTAAATGAAGCTTTGTGGGGATACCATTACTGAGAAGGATATGGTGGAAAAGACTTTTAGCACATTTCATACCTCTAACGTGCTTCTCCAGCAACAGTATAGAGCGCGAGGCTTCACTGAATACAACCAGCTGATCTCTGTGCTCCTAGTTGCTGAACAAAACAATGAGCTCCTGATGAAAAATCATCAGTCCCGACCTACTGGATCTACATTATTCCCAAAAGTGAATCCTGCTTCCTTTGAAGTGAACGCCACATCCTCTTATGGTAATAATCATAAATGTGGACGTGGCCACAGGTGAGGACGGTGGAACGGGAAGGGCAATAATCATGGTGTCCAGTTTCACAACTAGGTTCCGAGGCATAATTCAGGCCCGAGCTTCAAAAATGGAAATCGCCACAAAGGCAAAGCTCATATGAACAATGCTCCTAGAAACTCTGATGGAGCATGCCATATGTGTGGTGGCGATAGACACTGGGCGCATACCTGTCGTACCCCAAAACATCTAGTGGATCTATATCAAGCTTCCCTCAAGGAGAAGGGTGTCGAGACCAATTTTCTCGACCAAGCTAAACCAATGGATATACCTGATCCAGTGTGTGACTTATCAGGGCAGTTGAACATAACCCACTTAGAGGTCTCAGACTTCATGGCGGAAAAGGGAAATGAAGTATACCGATCTGATTGAATCATTGATGTTTGATGTACTTTTATTATGCTGAACTTGTAATTTAAAAACTAGCATTTTAGATTCAATAAAAGTGGCATTTAAATTTCCTGTTATAAATTGCTTTTAACTGTGATTCCCTTACTTAGAAAGCATGGATAAAAACTATGATCATTCTCAAAACATGAGAAATGGCGGAGATATTTGTCTTGCAAACAGCGCAACCACGCATACAATACTTCGAGATCGAAAGTATTTCTCAAGATTGATGCTTACAAAAGTAAGGGTAACAATAATATTAGGGCAATCAGATGTGATTGAAGGCTCAGGGAAAGCCCAGATTATGTTACTAAATGGAACAATATTGACCATACAGAATGCATTGTACGATACTTGATCTACTCAAAATTTGTTGAGTTTTAAAGACATACGTTTAAATGGATACCACATTGAAACAAAAAGTGCAGAAAATGTAGAGTATCTATGCATTACCTCCAATGATACCCAAAAGCGTATATTGGAGACGTTGTGTGGTTTGACGAGTGGATTGTATTATACATACATAAAGACAGTTGAATCACATACTGTCATGAACCAGAAGTTCATTGATTCAAAAGTTTACATGTTTTGGCATGATCATCTGGGTCACCCAGGATCTACCATGATGCGTAGAATCATTACCAACTCTAATGGACATCCATGATTGAGCAGACACGTTGCTATCTCAAATGATAATCCTTGCAAGGCTTGTTCTCAAGGGAAGTTGGTAATTAAACCATCACAACTAAAGGTTGATGCTAAATCCCCATCATTTCTACAAAGAATTCAAGGGGATATTTGTGGGCCTATTCAACCATTGTGTGGACCATTTCGATATTTTATGGTTTTGGTTGATGCATCTACCCGATGGTCACATGTTTATATCTTGTCTACTCGAAATGTAGCTTTTGCGAGACTTCTTGCTCAGCTAATTAAGTTGTGAGCACAGTTCCTAGATTACCCCATTATGTCAATCCGACTTGATAACGCTGGGGAATTTACGTCTCAAACCTTTGATGATTACTGCATGACATTAAGCATTGATGTTGAACACCCCGTTCCTCATGTCCATACTCAAAATGGTTTAGCAGAAACATTGATCACGCGACTTCAGTTACTAGCCCACACTCTGCTTATGAAAACAAAATTGCCAATTTTTACATAGGGACATGCCATCTTAAATGCTGCATCATTGGTTCGATTGAGACCTATAACCAACCACCAATACTCATCAATACAACATGTGTTTAGGCATCAGCCAAACATTTCACATTTATGAGTTTTTGGTTGTGTTGTTTATGTCCCTATTACACCATCACAACGCACTAAAATGGGACCTCAGAGTCGACTGGAAATTTACGTGAGTTTTGATTCACCATCTATCATTAGATATTTGGAACCCTTGACATGTGATATGTTTACAGCTAGTTTTGCTGATTGTCACTTTGATGAGACAGTATTTTCGTCATTAGGGGGAGAAAAGACCATTCCAGAAGAACAGAAAGAGCTGACATGGGTTGTTCCCACCTTATCTCATTTTGATCCATGTAGCACTCAATGTGAAAATGAAGTGAAAACGATCGTTCATCTTCAAAGTATTGCTAATCAAATGCCAGATGTATTTAATGATGCTATAAAAGTGACAAAATCACATATACCAGTTACAAATGCACCTGCAAGAATTGATGTCCCTGTTGGACAAAATAAAGTGGCAGCAAATGATTCATCTGTTGCACGCCTGAAGCATGGTAGACCTCTAGGTTCAAAAGATTTAGCTCATCGAAAAAGAAAGTCGAGGGCACAACTGAATCCAAATGAAATCATTCAAGAAGAAAAAATGAATAACACATCCACAATTCATGATTTTGTACTTTCTGAAAAAGAAAATGTCCTTGATGAGACACATGTACCTAAAGAATCAGAGGTACATGAAAGCAAAGAAATCTCCATAAATTATGCTTGTACTAATGAATTGTGGGATCAGAATGAAATAATCATCGACGACATGTTCGCATTCGCAGTAGCCACTGAAATCATATTAAGTGATGATCTTGAGCCCCGCTCTGTTGATGAATGCAAACAGAGACAAGATTGGTCTAAGTGGAAAGATGCAATCCAGGCATAATTAAATTCTTTGGAAAGGCGAAATGTTTTTGGACTAGTAGTCCAAACCCCGCCTGGTGTAAACCCCATAGGTTACAAATGGGTATTCACAAGGAAACACAATGAGAAAAACGAGATTGCAAGATATAAAGCACGATTCATTGCACAAGGCTTTTCGCAAAGACCTGGAATTGATTGTGAGGAGACATACTCCCATGTAATGGATGCAATTACATTCCATTACTTAACAAGTTTAGTGGTTTCAGAAAAACTTGACATGCGATTTATGGATGTCATCACCGTGTAACTATATGGAGAATTAGATGCTAACATATATATGAAAGTCCCAGAATGACTTAAGTTGCTTGAAACAACTAACAAACCATGAGGTATGCGGTATATCAAATTAAGGCAATCATTGTATAGGATGAAATTATCTGGACGAATGTGGTATAATCGTCTCAGTGAGTATCTGATTAAAGAAGGATATATCAACAATGTCATTTGCCCTTAAGAAATCCAATTCTGGATTTGCTATAGTGACAGTATATGTCGATGATATGAACCTAGTTAGAACCCCTAAAGAGCTCAATAAAACTGCTAAATACCTGAAAAGCGAATTTGAAATGAAAGACCTTGGAAAAACAAAATTTTGTCTCGGCTTGCAAATCAAGCATTGTGCTAATGGAATTTTGGTCCACCAATCAACTTACATTGAAAAAATCCTAAAGCAATTTGGCATGGACAAGGCTTATCCACTCAGCACGCCAATGGTCGTTCATTCTTTGGACATTAAGAAAGATCAATTCCATCCAAAAGAAGATGATGAACTGGTCCTTGGTCCAGAAGTACCATATTTGAGTGCAATAGGTGCTTTATTGTATTTAGCACAATGTACTAGATCAGATTTAGCTTTTTCAATCAACTTGTTAGTAAGGTATAGCTCTGCTCCAACAATTCGTCATTGAAAGGGAGTCAAAGATGTATTGTGATACCTTCGTGGGACAACAGACATGGGTCTCTTCTACTCAAAGAAATCCACAAATGACCAGATCCTTGTTGGATATGCAGATGCTGGTTTTCTCTCTGATCCCCATAAAGCCCGCTCACAAATTGGATATGTGTTCAAGAATGAAGATACAACAATCTCATGGTGTTCAACAAAGCAAACATTAGTTGCTACATCTTCAAATCATTCAGAAATACTTGATTTACATGAAGCAAGTCGTGAATGTTCTTGGTTAAGATCAATGATTCATCATACTCGGAATTCATGTGGTTTACCTTCAAAGACATACATTCCAACTGTCATCCATGAAGATAATGCAGCCTGTGTTGCCCAAATGAAGGAAGGATTCATCAAGGGCGATAAGACAAAACACATATCTCCCAAGTTTTTCAGTGCACATGAGCTTCAGAAGGCTAAAGTTATTGAAGTCAAACAAATCCGTTCCAATGAAAATCTGGCAAACTTGTTCACCAAATCTCTACCAAAATGCACGTTTCAGAAGATAGTGCAAAGTATCGGATTACGTCGACTTACCAATCAGATAAATTTGGAGAATGCAGAATCAGGGGGAGATATATATCCAGGGAGCATCCATGATACATGCATGTTGTACTCTTTTTCATTTGACTAGGATTTTTCCCACTGGGTTTTTCCTATCAACGTTTTAACGAGGCAACATAAGCATAGCAATCCAAGTAAAGTTGTACTTTTTTCCTTCGCTATGGTTTTTTCCTACTAGGTTTTTCCAAGCAAGGTTTTAATGAGGCAACTGATGTTGATATGTGGGCATCCAAGGGGGAGTGTTGAAAATGCTAATGGGTTAATGAATGCCCACAGTAATATTGAAAACCTTGGTAGATTTTTTTCAATAACCACACAGATTGGATTTGCAACATTGGCAGATGAATGAAAACATTGGCAGTGTTGATATGTGGACTTGGAAATGAAGGAGGTCATTTTTCAAAAGGTGTGTTGTAAATTTTCAACATGTAATAATATGGAGTTGCTCTATAAATTGAGCACTCTGATTGCTATCAATAGATATAGAAAAGAGAAAGAAAGGAAAGATAATTAACATCAGTATCTATTCCTCCCACTTTTATTAATCATTCCTTGTGTTACAATTATAGTGTGATATTTTACACCTGCTTCGCTCTTGTCACTAGTAAAGGTTATCTCTCTAACTTTTACCTATTTATAACACTTCTATATATATATATATATATATATATATATATATATATATATATATATATATATATATTGAATAAACAATATTATGTACACTAAGGGAAGGGGTGGAATTAGTCTCACAATGGACTAACAATAACGTGGTTCAAATTCTCATTTAGTGGTAATTGAACTTAAGGGAATGAGAATTACACATTGGATAGGACAAAAGGAGAATGAGAACCTTTGCCACCTATACATGAAGAGTTGTGTATAATGTAATCTGCACGTAGGTGTTATATAATAATAAACCCAAATTCTCAACACAAGTATAATTTTTTAAATATAAAGGCACTTTATTTATATGGTATATAATATATCCACTTAAATCCACTTAGTCCGCATAGGCAGGGGGCCTAGGTAGGAAGCAGATTGTTGTTATTAGAGTGTCGTCATGGCATCATAAATTAACCAGGGGCCATGCACAACCCATGTGCACACAATATGTGAGCAGGTAAAATTGTGAGCAGGGGAGAACTTTTTTTTATTAGGGTTGTTTAGATATTGGTCCTCACAACTCATGTTTTCTAAACATAAACCCACTTATAATTAAACATCCAATAAAAACTCAAACGTCTAATAAATTGCCACATAAGAATAATGTAAGTATCCTACTATTACAAATTATTTACAATTTTGCTTTAAAATCTGATTAATCTTCCATGTTTTTTAGTATTTTTTTTTTATCTCTACAACAATCTAATGCATTACCTTAAATCCTGACAACATTATTTTTCAAGGTAAATTATTCTCTTATATATAATAGTAAAAATGTCTCTACTAATTTATGTAATTGTTTGGACCCGATTTTACAATTTCTGCCCAAGTGGTCGAAGCCATCGGATGATTATGAAATTAAGAGATTTTTCTTGGAATTACTATTAATTTTAATCATAGTAATTATCTTGGAAAATATCCTTAAAGCTTGCAGAGATACTCGTGGGATTCTTTTGCAGATTATCAAAAGTTTTATTGGATCATGGAGAAATTAAAAAAGATTGCACAGCTGGCTGCTTGCTAACCCTTTACAATAAATGTGGCAGTAAGGAGAGTTATGTGCAGCTTGGTATCTAGTCAGTTGCATGTGTTTCATATTTGAATGGATGCGCATGCAGAACCACGTGGAACAATGGGATAAAGGTGAAGTAAAAATGGTGATGTGCTTGAAAGATGATTCTACACGTGGTGGTGATAAGATGGCAACAATTATCTTGCTAATTATGCTAAATGATTTAGCATATTGGTATAAGCTTTTGCATCGTGGGTCAGCATGTGGTTGTTCATGGAGCCAAATTCACTCAACATGGATATTTGGGATAATTAGCAATAAGAAGTCTAAGTAGGCTTAGGCTTTTGAGAGTTTGAGTCTTGGTTGGTTTCTATGAAATCATCAAGGCCACGCCAAGCGGGATCATGCATATTTGAGAGAATATTCCTATTATTTCATAACTTACGATGGCAATCCTAGGGTTACTGGTGAATTATAAATACAGAGGCAGTGACAACATTAGGACCCCCTCCAATTCAACACACAAACTGCTATGCACAAACTCTCACTCTACGCGAACCTCTCAACAACCTTGAGATTTTTATTTTCTTTTTCCGCCAACACATCTTCAGTTTGGATAAACAACACTGTGAAGGCAACCAGTGACATCTTCAGTTTGGATAAACAGCACTGTTGCCGTAGAATCAGCCGACCGCGAAGCTCCTTCAGTTTGGATAAACAGCATTGCGTCAAGGCCGACTAGTTATCTATCCAAGTCTCAGTTGAGAAGGATTTTCGAATTCTTATTGGCAGAGGTCATCTCATTAGCCTTCTTGACGAAGTGAGGTGTTATAGGTTACTACATTCGGCACATTGAAAGCCGAATTTGGTATTGAACTTCGCAAAACTAGTAGCCCTGTCTTCATGCTCTACAACCCGAAGGCCGAGACGTCTTCCTTCCTCGGCCGTAGTCGCAAGATCAAGAAGTCAGCAGCGCGTCCAACGCCACATCAACATATTTTACTCACCGGCTAAACTCGACCGATGAGTTGGCACGCCCTACACACAACCAAATGACATAGTTAGCTTATTAATTACTCAAGCTGCGCACCACATAGGCTTGGTAGTTTTTAGGGTCAACAATAATATAAATAATATTGCCATATTGTAGGTAACTTACCACAGTATATACAAAAAATATTCTCATATCTTTTTGGCAATTTACCTATGATATTTTTTTTTCTCTGAACAATTTACCTACGATATATTCTAATAATATTCTCATATTCTGTTGGTAATTTACCTATAATATAATAGTAGGTACATTAAGAGAAAGTAGGTAAATTATGTACGTAATTATCAATTTACCTACATTTTGTATATTTTTATGCCCACTAATTTATATATTTTTATGATTTACCTATATATATATATATATATATATATATATATATATATAATAGGGACACATTGTAATGGTAAATTGGAGTTCGAGTGTGCCAAAACTATAGGCTTCAGACACGACGTGAGGTAAAAGTATATTAACTTTGAAATTTTATACAATTTATTATTATTATTGATTAATAAAATTTTCTTACTGTTTTTTTTCTTCAGGAGGGTTCTAAGTTCCCAGCAATCGACATGCTCAAGGACGTTTACGTTCGACCTGGTCAGGAGATTACTGAGCAGTTTCATGTAAGTATATGTAATTATTATTATTCTTATATGTATGAATCATTCAAATATTATTTATATTTTGTTATTAAACATTATATGTTTTTTCTTTATTATTATAGGCTACTATGGTGGAAAAGAGCACTTCTGTTCTCCAAGAAGCAACATCGCAGCTTCCCCCGGAGACCCCGATCGAGGACGTCACGATACCTGAGGATGTAGGTTTTCAGATCATGACTGATGTCCTGGATCAGAACTTAGGTCGTCGTCGTGGCAAGGTTGTTCGGTGTATGGGGAAAGCACAGATTCGTGAAACGGGTGCCTCTTCTTCCAGATCAAACGCAGAGGTAGATGCATTGAAGGAGGAAGTGACAACCCTAAAGGCCCAGGGCGAGCAGATGAAGGAGCAACTGAGGGCCCAGGGCGAGGAGATGAGGTCATATGCCGGGGCGTGGAGAGACCTTGTACAAGCCATACAGATGTCCGGCCTTCAAATCTCACTACCAGCACTTCATCTTGGTCCACCTTCGACCTCAGAGCCACCTCGTCCTGCTGATACCTAGTAGCTTGATGTATTAAACCTAGTTCACTTTTAGTTTTTTCTTTTTTGTTCGGATCTTGTATGTACATTTTCATATATTTTATAATTAAATACTTTTGCTTGGTTAATTAATTATTCTTTCGAATTTAATTACAATATTTATCATGAATTAAAAAAAAAAAAAGTTTGACCAAAACTACTCCCCACTGTGCACGACCAATCACTTTGCATGACACATGGCTTCGTCGCGCAAACCCACTTTGCGTGACTCATGCGTACGTCGCGCAAAGTGGGTTTGCGCGACGCACTCCGTTAGTCACGCAAAGTGGGTTTGCGTGACGCACAAAGTGGGTTTGCGCGACGCACTTCGTTAGTCACGCAAAGTGGGTTTGCGCGACGCACAAAGTGGGTAGTGCAAAGTGGGTTTGCGCGACACACTCTGTTAGTCACGCAAAGTGGGTTTGCGCGACGACCAACGAAGTGCGTCGCGCAAAGTGAGTTGCGCGACGCACTTCGGTAGTCGCGCAAAGTGGATTTGCGTGACGCACTCCGTTGGTCGCGTAAACCAACTTTGCGCGACGCACGCCGTGGCCATCGCGCAAACCCACTTTGCGCGACGCACGCCCCGTGGGCCGTCGCTCAAACCCTAGCGTCTCAGACTTTGCGCGACGATTAATGCGCGACGAAGGTTGCGTCGCGCAAACCCTTAGGCAACGATTTTTTACTTTGCGCGACAAAAGTACCTACGTCGCGCAAAGTGTTTTTTTACTAGTGTCTCCTTTTTGAGGAAGGAAGAGATAAAAAATAAAAAATAAAATAAAAGAAGGAGGAAAGATTGAACCAACAAACTTTGTGCCAATTGAAAAATGATTAATAATTGATATTAAATGATCCAAACCAACAAGTCCCTAAATCATTAATTACCCTTTACAATCCATATGGAATTAATTGTTTACTTCAGGCATTCAAATAAGGGTATTTTAGGCATCCAAAAATTTTAAATGTGTAAAGTCAAACATAATTAATGAACTTGCTTATGTGGAGTCTAGTCAATGAGTTTTATTTAAGTAAAAAACTTATATCGGGTTTTATGTAAAAAAAAAATTAAATTTCAAGGGATGAAGTCATATTTTTAGTATTAATTATTTCCTCATGTTTATCTTCTAAGGCTTTGTTGTTCATTACTATATGATTAGTACTTGTTTGTCACAATAGTAATTGTGTAGTACTCATACACTATTTAGTGCCGCTATATTTGTTGGAATTTATTAGTTTATTTAGCAAATTAATTAGAGATACGACTTGATTTTTTATTAGAGTATTTTTGGTTTTCTTAGGTTTATGTCACTATTAATATAGCTTGTAATTTAGTTTGAGAAGTAAGTTTGTCACAATTTAGTCCCTTCGAGTTATGTAGTCATCATGGCAATCTTTATTTACAATTAATAAAATAATATGTTTGTAATCGATTTGTTATTAGGTTTGTTAGTTTGTTATTTCTAATTGGTTACTCTATTATTCAACTTGGTATCATAGCAGGTTTGATCTTTCGGAGTTTGATCTACTTAGTTTGTATGTCCTTCTTCGCCTCTCCCGCTTCTTTGTTGTTTGTTTGCCTAGTTTGGATCAGTATGTTTAGTTGTCATTGATATTGAAAAAAAGAAGGTGTGTGTGTGTAGCCAACGAATTGACTGTGTGTGAAGCTTGCTGTCGTGAAGAACGAAGCTAGATTCGCCTCTACCGTTTCTTCGTTGTTTGTTTGCAGGTGGTCGCAAGTGGTTACTTCTTTTCTATTTCTTAAGATAAAAAACTTAATGCAAATGATATTGGGATAGGGACTCGAGTTTTGCACTTTTTAGATTTTCTACATTACTACACAAATTGTCGATCGAACTGCAAAAGTTTATCAGCCTGCGTTTTATTTTTGGTGGTGAATAATTGCACAAGGTGTTAAGCCTTACTTGCACACAACAATTTCACTGGTGGGGTTTGATTTTTGAACGAATACAACATTTTGCAACCCCAAATGATCATGCGTATTCATGTTATTAATTAATCTAACCCTAATATATTGTAGAGAAATGTTAAGGAGACTCTCTCAAAGTGGGACTTTTTATGGACTCTATTTTATCTCATAGTTTAACGTCAATTATCGTGCTAACATTATAAAACATTGTGCTAAAAATATAAGATGACAAAACATTCATGGAGAATCGCGTTTGAGGGAGTCTCCATAATATTTCTCTATATTGTATTGTCAAGAAAAACTCATTCAAAAGCGTTGTTTTGCAACTTTTTATACATCTTCGCAAAGTTTTACATAATAAATTGGAGGAATGTTTTTCTGTTTGGTCACCTTGAGATTGTACAAGATAATGTTTATGTACTAAAATACTATACAAAATCATAGCATATATTTACCTACATTTAAATATAATCATAGGTATAGCTAACTTTGCTTTCTTGGCGTGCTCCACTTGTATTATATTGGCTATTTAGTTATTTCATTTGTTTTACCCCTTTAACGACTAACAAATGGATTTGTGGCGTTAAACAGAAGCATCAAACTAGAACCAACCATGATGCATTTTCATCCAACAACTTGAAAACAAACCAGAAAGTTAAGAGGGAAAAAAAGAGCCTTTCCCACTCTAATTGGAGGGACATGTTTAGCTTTAATTGTGCTTTTGGTAGGTTCTCTTTCTCTCCTTTCTATAAAAAGGTACAAAACAATCAAATTTCCTTCGACTCTTGTCAGTTGTCATTATGTCATGCCCCCCATATTTATCGTCCGGTAAGAATAAACCCTATATTGATGTGATAGAGAATCTTGTATGTGCTTATAAGTAATTGGACTATTTCTCATATTGTCAATTAGTTTAATGATAGAATCTCAACTTTCTTCATCCTCATCCTCTACATTATTTTTTAGAATTTGTTTTGAAATGTCATATGAATTTACACTTCGTTTTTCTTCTTAATTTGTCATTTCAACTAAAATTTTAAGTGAATTGTTATCTCAATTTTTTCTCAATTCCAATTTTCATCTTACAATAACTTTATCAAACTTTTCATCCAAGCAACATATGTTTCTTGTACTTCACTTGTGTTTAGGAAAAGGGTTTCTAATTCCCACTCATTTGTACTAGTTATCTTCTCAAAAAGGATTTCTCATTAAAGCCAAAAGCAGGAAAAGGGTGATTAACAGTTTTTTTGCTAAATAAGATTGAAATTATGTTTATGTAAGCCCATAATGGATCAATAGTTGCACACGTATCAAAATGTAGTATGTACGTGAGGAAGACCCCTTACCCATAAACAGTTAGATAATTTTCCAAAAGAATAATAACAAGATCCCACGAAAGCCTTACCCAGAGAGGCAACATCATCTCCAAAGCTAGCGACATCAACTCTTGGAGACAAGCCGACAAAGCTTCACCCCCTCCATATATTCCTCCAAAAAGATTTCCAAAGGCTACCTTACACACCATTTGGACTCTTTTCCCCACCATTTTCTCCCTATCGAAGCTTACTGCGGCCTATACTCCCATTCACCAACCCCAACTTAAGAGAATATTTAGCTACAAAGCTTTGCCTTCTTGGACTTTGCATCAAAGATGCAGATACTTCTTCTTTGTTCACATCATTAGAATCTGATGGATGGCAGCCTAATTTCAATAAAATAAATAAATAAACATTTTCCTAATTACTCATCATGCACTAGATATATATATAGGTATACAACCCCCACAAGGTCACCTCAAAAGGCAATTGAAATATAATTACAGCCCCTCTTTATGGCTAGGCAAGGCAAAGATGGCACAGCAGTTCATTCTTCCATTGTCTTATTGCAAGAGAGGTTTCGACAATTGCAGAGAGCAAAGGAGATTAGGCAGGAGAGAGAGCTCTTGAGGCAGATACTTTCTGAATCAGACAGGATTTGTACTCCGGCCGCATATTACGAGCCAACTGGGTTGTTTCTCCAATCTGGATTGACAGTTTCTCACAACAGTAAGCCACCTCCTCACCAACCCCTGTACTCAATGTATCTCCAACCTAACTTGCAGAGCAAGCAATCTAGTTATCTGCAGGTTTCTGATGAGACTCGGGACATGGGGAACGTAGGTTCAAGTTCAGTTCCAGTCATCTGCAGAACAGACAATTTTGATGATTCAGATGTCGACACTTCTCTTCGCCTGTGAAGCTGCTTGTACGTACTGATGGTTCATCGCTTTGTAATGTTATTGTTAAATATATATATATATATATAGTTCTAGTTAGATCTACTAGTTATATTGAGGAAGCATTAACAATGTAATTATAATATGTACCAGGATGATCAGAAGCAGTATCTTATGTTCCTTTCCGAGTCCAGTGTGTGATCTGGTCAGTGTACAAATGAATCCCAACCATATTCTGTATCGTTTAATCACGTCTACATATCATTTGGTGACGGAAAAATGAAGCGTCTTAGATGAAAAGAGGGGAAATATCTGTAACATGGGCAATATATCATAAAAAGTTTGGTTCTGTGTAGGCGTTCAAGATAGGGAGCGTTGAGAAAACCTCACTACTACTCAACTTTGTTGAGGTTTTTTTAACGGATGAACAGCTTACATAGAGAATCTCTAAAACACAACCGGCCGGCTTCTCCTTTTCTTATTCTAGTACTTCATAATTTATATTTTGCAATTGATGTATCCTGATACAATTTATAAAATTTATAAAAATAAATAAAAAAACCACATAGGCCCCTCTTAGACATCTAAGCGTTATACCCTTTCCCACCGCACTATTGTTATCTAGCGCTTTTTAGAACCTTGGAAAATCTGAATTCAATATCTTCACCTGTGGTTCAATTCGGTGGTTTTGGTTTTGGGTTGGATTGAAAGAAATGATAATGGGAGACTGAGAGAAGGGTGGCTTCGGTTGAGAGAGAGAGAGAGACGCATCCGTGCTTTGGTTAGGGTTTCGTTTGAGATTATGAATAGGGAATATTTTGGTTTTTTTATTTGATTTATAAAAGTTTTTAGTGTTAAATAAGCAAATAAAAGGGTAAATTTGTCTTTATGGGCATGTTGTGAAAGTGAATTAAACCAAGTGTTGCTACTCCCACCCAGATGTTTTATTTCTCCACCACTCCAAATTAAATATTTTGTTTACAAATTTATCCTCTTGCAAAGTGACTTTGAAGGACCTAAACAAAAAAGGATTTTGACAAAGTAAAACCTAAAAAAAATCAATTTGAATATATATACACACATATATATAAACTAAAAAAATAAAAAAAAGTTTAAAAGAAAAAAAAGGAGGAAGAATACTATCAGAACCATGCCCAGATCGTCCCCTACATCCCCTTCGATTCTTTTTCCTCTTCTTCTTCCATATCCATCAGGACAACCACTGCTTTAGTATTGGTGCTCCCAGCCGTCCTCCACTTCTTTCATGCGAAGATAAAACTCATGGCTAAAACACTCACTACGAACCCACAAACCCGTTATTTGCAGGCCGGCCTTCTGCAGATCCTGAAAGAGGCGACCCGCGCCACTCCTCCATATGCGCAACCCGATTGGAATGTGTCGCCTGTTCCATATGCCGTGCACGCGACATCTTCTCTCATCCAAATCCAACCCATGACAACCTTAAACAAACAAAAAAGTAATAATTGTTAACTTATCTTTTATTTATTGTTAGGAATTTAAAATAGGGAATTGTTATTGGCACTCCAAAAATCTCATTCTACATTCCAAACTTTATATATTTGGAAAGAAAAATACACTTGTGAGGAGTGTAGAATGAGATTTTTGGAGTGCTAATAACATTTCCCTTAAAATATTAAGGTTATTGTAGGATTAAAGGTGGGTGTAGAAATAGTATCTCATTGTTTTTAATTTTAATAGTGGGTGACAAATTAAGTGGGGCGAGAATATAAGAAAAGGGGGTGGGCTTAGTAGCACTCATTAAACCTCAAGGTGCTCCTCTAATATTTCAAACATGAGAAATTTTTGTAAAAGCTTGATAAACCGTTTATAGTTAAAGCGATTTTGCTTTCACAAAGTCAGTATGAACAAGTATTATTCACATTCTAATTTCCATGCACCTTCACTTCCGTTAGTTTCTTGTTAATTCTTATGTTCGATTCTCCCTCCAAGGCTGTGAAGAACCTAAGCGAAGAAGATGTTCCTTACTTGGACGCAGTCGGTTAAGTCAGAACTAGGCCCAGCACATCAAATCTTTCGATGTGGGCCGAATCACAGTCCATAGATAGCACACAACTTGTGAATTGGATTATAACCCAGTGACCAGTGATGGCACGCAAAACCATCGACATATAGAAAGAGAGAAATCGAATCTTACATAATCTGCACTATATTTATCAAGGAAAAATATAACCTCTCTGTCAACCTATGAATTCAAAATGATAAATCCTGCCCATTTCAAGTTCAATAAGTTTAATAGCAAACTACAAACTGCAAACCGAAGCCCTTTTTTGGGCCGAAATGAAGGAAAGAAAAGATTATTGACCATACCTACAGACTACAGAGCAACATGAGAAGATAGTACAAATCGGAAATTTTGACAGTAGAGGGAGCTCAATGCAAATAACAAAATTGGAAGAACAATCCAGTGACCGTACAAATCATCTAGTTTGGTTTTGTTTTCTAAATTGATTGTTCCATCAACCTAGGTTATCTCCCTCAAAGATGGCTCTATGTACATCACGCACTTTTCTAGATATCAAATACCAGATATACATCAGGACAGGTTACTGTGAAATTTTCAAATCTTGGTACTCAAATCTTTGAATCTTTTTACGGTATTCCTTCCTGATTCTTCTTGTTATTTTGTTCTCAATTTTTACCTCTTGTATGATTCCGTCAAAAATGGAATCACACGAAATGCAACTAATGTCTACTGACATTATCAACAGTGTCTTCATGTTCATCAGATATGGTGTTCTGTGGTCTCTTCTGAAATGAATCTTCGTCGTAGTCTGTACCATCCGAGTCCCGATCACCATTCCACTTTCTTTTCATGATTTTGGGAACCAAGCGGGTCACCTCTTTGGTCTCCAATGTAGCAGGATCATTCTCTATCCTTTCAAATCGAACAGCACCAACCTTTCTGGCATTTCCTGCTAGTATCTGGCCCAAAAAAAAAAAAAAAACAATACTAACAAAGATATTACTCGGTCCAATTGCCAAAACTCATTTAATACTAGTTAATCCAAGGCAAACCCAATCTACCCCCACCACCACCATATATATGATTGACCAAATCATCCAAAAAATAATACGTGCAAGCATTAATATTGAGACCTAATTAAGCTAAAAGTAAGGAATTTTCAAAGAACTATATGCAGCAAAATATTAAACATCATACCTCTAGTTTAAAAATTTGGTGCTTTTCTTTTTTATCCTGGTTTTCAGACTTGCTCTCATCAATCTCCTCTTCATTTTCATTTTCAAGAACAACTTTGATGCTCTCACCCGTCCTTGGGATATATCCAAATGCCTCGCATATAAAACCTGATACTGTCTCATATTGATGACCCTGTAAACAGGTGAAAGTTAGATCAATGTACAAGAGAAATTGGAAAATATGTCTAACATCCAATGCACATCGCTGATACTTTTTAAAATTGTCTACATTGAAAAGGAAAACAGAACCATTTGGAAAATAATTATTTTAGCATAACTTTGTTCTTTGATAATCGATAATGAGTGGAAACTAATGAGCTTTTGTAAGGTATTAGAGTTCAGCTCTCAAATCACACTCATACGTATTAGGTGAGCACAAGAATGATCCAGGAATTTTTATTTGTTCAGTGTTTGAGTGTTAAGATGTCTGTAATTAAAGGGAGGACATATGCATACCCATAACGTGCACTCAAATTCAAAACAAGGAAAGACCATCTCTGTAAATTAACTGTGCATGAGAAGTGCTACTTCCAATGTGGACAGCTGTTCATCAGACGATTTTAAATGAAACTACAATATGAAACAGAGCCAGTTTCTTGGTAATAGTCGTTTCTCATGCATGAGTTCAACGGTATCCGTTGTGCTATCCATGTGCCGGTGCAAATTTTGCTTCCTAGACGTAAAGTATGGAAGGCTAGGCATTAGTTCACAACGAGCCCTTGGTTTTGTGGAACCAGAGAGCCTTTGATGGCTCAAACATTCAGTCTAGTACAGGACTGGTGGACTGAGTAGGAGCCTAACTCCTTAATTTCCGTTTCTTATTTTATTTTATTTCACTAAATTCTTAATTCCCCTTGCGTGTATGTGGGTTGGACACTAGGGTTGTGGCCCTTGAGACCTAGGTGCTTTTAAATATATTTTTACGCATCAGAAAAATAGAACTACATCATATGGTCTTAGTTGTATTACATTGCAATAATGAACAAGCAATTATGCAGAAAAGACAAGAAAGACCTAATGCTCAAAGACAAAAGATCGGGGAGGATGGGTATGGTATGATCACTTAATATATAAATTTCAAGAGCAACATTTAGAATTCAAAACTTTCAAAGATACCTCTGGCATCTTGACATTTAGATCTTCAGAGAGCTGGTCAATAGATGTGTTTGCATCTACATCGAATATCCCCTCTGCACGCATCACAACGTAGCCAGTTTTTTTCTGAATCTCCTCCTGTTTCAGCATCAATAATTTCAGTCAGATGTTATCATCAATAATTATTTTATTTTATTTCTTGAGAAAGACGTTATCATCATATTGAGAAGCATAGTTTTGTGTGTTCATGGTTAAACAAAAGTTGTGCCCATTCCCTGTATGTGTAAAGCTACATATCTCAAGCATAAAAAAAATTTGGGACAAGGAAATTTTCTTTCCGTTGCTTGACTTTTATTTGATTTTGTAGCTTTTTAATGTGATAGATTTCGACTGATACTACTTGTGCAAATGGATGTGCCCCCATAGTGCTTTTGCTACATTACATATTACAAAAAAATTGGTCAAGGAGCACAAACAGTGGTAGTGAGAATTACTTTTGAATCATTTTCATCAAATATTTCACCAACAATTTCCTCAACCACATCTTCCAGGGTTACTATCTGTTTCATCACAAAACAAGTTAGAAAGATGCTGCGCAACTTGGTGAATTTTTAACAGAAACATTGAACATTAAATTCAATGATGAATGAAGAACACACCCCCACAGTTCCACCATATTCGTTAAGAACCACGGCCATGTGAACCTTTCGAATGCGGAACTCCCTAAGAAGATTCCAAACAGACATTGAATCTGCAATAAGGACCATTAAAATTAAGGACCATACTCCATAGTGAGACCAAAAGTAAGAGAAATTTCAAACCAGATGGCAAACACGTTCCAGACAACTTTGACCATGAACAGCCCATAATTTCTTAAAGAGCTATCCCAACTTGATACTATGCACGATAACACAATTAGATTTTTAAAGCTAATATTGTTAAAGCTTTACAAGTGAATTGACCTAGTATCATGTAGTGACATTAGTTCAGAGTCCTGAACCCATAGATTTCCTTCAATGATTCCTACTTGAGATAGAGAACATGAAACTCAATGTAGGATGCACCCGATCGGTCGGGTGGGCACCAAGGGATTTAAGCCTTATAACATCCCCAAAGACTTCTCTAGAATGAGGCCTACGTACCAAAACAGGCAAAGGTTATAGGCATTGCCAAAAAAAACTAACCAACCACCACCCCAGGATTTGAATTACCTTGGTGCCAATTTATTTTCAGAAACGGTTTTAATTACAAGTTTAAAAAAATAAAAATAAAAAAAATACAAAAAGGAATTTCATCTGTAATAAATACAAAAGAAAACTAAGAGACTGCAATGTACAATGAATATTTAAGCTAGAACAGATGAGATTAATAGAACTTGGCATAACACAAATGATTACCAGGCACAAAGTAAGCAGGTTTTTGAGCCATATCCCCCACAGTAGTACTTTCTAGTAGCTCACCCTTCAAAATCAAACAAATTTACAGTTCTGCACTATGAGATCGCTTATTCAATTAATAAATAAAGAATAAGGATTTCATAGAGGGACAAAAACGAGTACAAACTGTCTCACCTTCTGAACATAATCCAGTAGATCCATTGCATATGCTATTCCTACTATATTGTCAACACGCTGCTCAAATACAGGTACCCTAGAAGAATGTTCAAGATATTATCACCAGAAGGCATGAAAAAACTATTCGGTGTAGCACTAAAATTTTGGATTACCTTGAATATTGATGAGTTACCCACAGGTCATGAAAATCAACTAGTGTTGCACTGGCATCGATGGCAACTACGTCTACGAGAGGTGTCATCACCTCCCTAACATGAGTATCTTTGATCTCCAACACATTTTCGATCATATCCTGGAAAAGGAGTTATTTTCCCATAAAAAAGTGCATCTCAGATAATGACCGTATATCAGAAAGCTTGACAACTAATAAACTTAAATCCCTAACACATCCCACAATCTCTCTTCTCTCCAGATACAAAAGGTCCTCGACGTGTCAAGGAGTATAACATTTCTATTTATTATAACTATTCAAAAACAAAGTATTTGTTTTTCATCTTGCAACAAGTAATCAAAACCAAAAGATATTTTCAACAAAAGTAAAAAATAAAAAGCCCTGTTCCAATACCTGTTCTTCCTCCTCTATTGCCCCACTTAACTCTGCCCCCCGCAGCATCAGTTTTAACTCCTCTTCAGTAACATACGGTTCGCTGATAAAAAGAAAAATCGTGTAAATTAAGGGCATAATTTCCTAAGTAAACAACATTAATAGATACGACTAGAATATTCCACAGATGTAATTCTTTATTATCCATAAAGTGAAGGTATATGCGTAAAAAATAAAAAAATTAAGGTACACCAGAAAATATAGTCAGGTTAAACAAAAGAAGATATCCTCAATAATATTCTAGAATGGTAGATGTTCCGCTTGCTGTCAACAAACAAATGAGATAAGAATCCTAATATATTGTTAAACTTAGTGCGTCTAACCCACAACTAATTGGCTACATGGAGACCCTGGATCATATAATTTGTAATAATGCAAGGCTGATAATTTTCGATATGGGATACTATATTATCAACATACCCCCTTCACATGTAGTAAGACTGACCCAAACACGTGGATTAATTATGTTGGGTGATATGGAGCATTTGTAGTCGTTGGGGTTGGCATGTGAATATTGAAGAAGCTATGATAAAGTCCATTGGTTTAAAATTCTCCCATAAACATAAGCTGTTAGGAGCTGTTGAATACTGAAGATGCTTCCTTTTTTCTTTTCTTTTTATTTCTTGAGAAGCTTAACTTAAGCCATATGGCACATCAGCTGAATACGTACTGCTCTTGGGTAGAGATTTCCAACGCACACCTAACAGAACAAAGCGTACGCCACATTCTAATAGGGAGAAAAAAAATTGCGAACTAGAAAGTGGCCTCGAGTTTGTCTCTGTTAGTTTTTGGCTCGTCAGTTTGTGTCCTTTTCTGTTTAGGATTGTTTTAGGGAAAGGGTGCACCAATTCTTCTCCTAAAAGGGCTAGGAAAGAATCTTAGTTTCCTTATTCAATGTAGATTAGAAATCCTAGAAGTCTATTTGGAATTGGAAAGGAAGTCTAAATTCCTATTCCACTTAGAATAGGAATTATAATCCTGTAAAGGACATGTAAGCCAACCCTATATCTATAAATAGGGTGCGGCAAGGCTGATTTTCAGCAGAGAGAAAACAGCCAAACAGCAGAGAGGTTTGAGATTAGTTCTAGGGTTTGCATAAGTTCTGTAATCTCTATTATTAATCAAAGAAGCGGTGATTTCTCTACCTAGGGAAATCACAACTGGACGTAGGCATAAGTTCTGCCGAACTAGTATAATTCTTGTGTGTTTCTAAGTTTTCTATATTTGCTAGTTTAGTCTATTGTCGTTGGGTACATCAAAGAACAAGGTCCAGTGAAAGGGGTTTTTTCTACAATTGGTATCAAGAGCTAGGATCAAGGTGTTCTACGATGTTAAAAGGGAAGATGAACGCGGATCAAGGACCTGCGTTAAAACCCTTTGACGGCAAGGATGACTTCACGGACTGGCAAAGGATGATGAAGAACGTACTGATACAGCAGGATTTGGATGATGCACTTGATGGTAAGAAGCCGGAAAGCATGACAGAAGCAGCATGGAATAAGGTTCTCAAGAAGGCCAAGAGTTCCATCGAGATCCATCTCACAAGATCAGTTCGGTCACACATCACCGAAAAGATGTCTGCCCAGGAAGCATGGGAAAAATTGGAGAATGTTTATATGGGAAAAACCGTGTCCAATAAACTTTTTCTAAAGGATGAACTATTCGGGCTTCGACTAGAAGAAGGAGGTGATATTGAAGATCACGTATGCAGGTTCCAGAATTGCATAGCTAATCTTCAGAAAGTCGAAGAGACTTACAAAGATGATGATATGGCTATCATCCTGCTAAGGTCTCTACCTTCGTCTTTCAAGCACTTTCGAACAACTCTAATGTTTGGAAAAGAGTCCTTGAAGCTTGAAGACGTAATTCAAGCTCTTCAGTCATATGCTAAACTAGATGATATAACTGAAAGCTCTCAAGGCCTTTATGCCAAAGGCAAGGAGAGGGGGCGGGAAAAGACAAGAGAAGAGAAAACTGGCAACAGAGGTAGGTCAAAATCCAAGAAGAAAAAGGAAAAGAAGGAAGGTTGCTTCGAATGTGGTTCAGCCGATCATTGGAAGAGGAACTGCAAGATTTGGAAAGAAAAGAAAGCCAAGATGGAAGGAAGCTCAGGTTCCGCTAGTGCAGTCACCGAACATGAGAGTGACGGGGAACTTCTTTCGGTAACATCGGGCTCCAAGGCTTTCAATTGGATTTTGGATACTGGATGCACGTTTCATATGTGTGCAGTAAAAGAATGGTTCGATACTTTCAAAGAAGTCAGCAGCGGGGAAGTCTTAATGGGGGATGATTCTTCATGTCCTGTAAGAGGAATCGGCACTGTTCGAATCAGAATGTTCGATGGGATGATACGAGCTTTAGGGAACGTCAGGTATGTCCCTAGACTAAGAAAGAATTTGATTTCCTTGGGTACTTTAGATGAGGCCGGTTATGGGTACAAGTCTAAAAAAGGAAGACTCAGGGTAACCAAAGGATCGCTAGTGGTAATGCGGGGTGACCTACAACCCAATAAGTTGTACAAGTTAATTGGGACCACTATAGTCGGGGGAGCAGCTGTTTCTGTAAATCAAAGTATAGAAGACAAGACTGAACTATGGCATCATAGGCTCGGGCACATAAGCCAGAAGGGATTGCAAGAATTACACAAGCAAGGCCTGTTGGAAGGCGTGTCAGCTTGCAAACTGGACTTTTGTGAATACTGTGTTCTTGGGAAGCAAAGAAAGGTATCATTCGCAAGTAGCAGTGCAGATAGCCGAAGTAAGGAGCAACTCAGCTATATTCACTCAGATGTTTGGGGTCCTGCTCCAACTAAATCAAATGGTGGAGCCAGGTATTTTGTTACTTTCATGGATGATTTTTCTAGGAAGGTTTGGATTTATTTCATGAAGCAGAAATCCGAGGTTTTTGCAAAGTTCAAGGAATGGAAAACAGAAACCGAGAATCAAACTGGAAGAAAGATCAAGTATCTGAGAAGTGACAATGGAGGTGAATATACAAGTATTGAGTTCACCGATTACTGCAAGCAGGAAGGCATCATAAGGCACTTCACAGTAAAGAAGAATCCCCAACAAAATGGAGCTGCTGAGAGGATGAACCGAACTCTCATGGAGAGAGAAAGGAGCATGCGATTTCATGCAGGATTGCCTGATAGTTTTTGGGCAGAGGCTGTTAATCATGCAAGTTATTTGACTAACAGATCACCATCTACAGTTCTCGGTTTTAAGAGTGCAGAAGAGGTATGGTCTGAGAAGCCGGTGGATTATTCCAAGCTCAGGGTGTTCGGCTGTAGTGCTTATGCACATATTCCAAGTGATGAAAGGTCCAAGCTCAAACCGAAGTCTATACATTGCATATTCCTAGGTTTTGAGAAAGGAGTGAAGGGTTTCAAGCTTTGGGATTTCAACAACAGGAAAAAGGTTGTCAGTCGAGATGTTGTCTTTGATGAGACAACCATGCCTCTGAATAAAGTCAAGAGCAGTAGGGAGAAGAAGGATGATGCTGGAATTGAAGCAACAAAGATTCCGTTAATCAGTTCAGAGGAAGAAGAAGCTCAGGTGGAGCAAATTGAGTAAGAGGCCGAATCTGATGGTTTTGAGGAAGAAGAAGAGCATCAGCATCATTCACCAGTTAGGAATCAGGTGGAGCAAGAAACAGGACAGATTGAAGGTACTCCAATCCGCCAGATACCCCAAAGGAGTCAAACTCCACCTAACAATCCACCTGCATTCCAAAGATGCATAGCACTGGACAAACCTAAGCGGAACAAGAAGAAACTTGACAGGTTGGGGTTTGACCAAAACGAAGTTAATTATGCTCTTAACATTAGTCAAGGAGATCCAACTACTTATCGAGAAGCTATAGCAAGTGATGAGCGAGATAGTTGGATAAGTGCTATGACAGAGGAAATGGAGTCTCTTTACAAGAACTCTGTTTGGGAGTTGGTTCCTAAACCCAAAGACAGAAAGCTAGTTGGATGCAAGTGGGTATTTAGGAAAAAGGAAGGACTACATGAACAAGATGCCGTGACATTCAAAGCAAGGATCGTGGCTAAGGGGTACTCACAAAAGGAAGGGGTGGATTATGATGAGATCTTTTCACCTGTAGTCAAGCATACTTCTATCCGATTGCTTTTAGCAATGGCAGCTCAGCATGACATGGAGATTGAGCAGATGGATGTGAAGACAGTGTTTCTTCATGGGGATTTAGAGGAGACGATATTCATGGCTCAACCAGAAGGGTTTGTTGAATATGGGAAAGAAAACCTAGTATGTCAGCTAAGGAAGTCCCTGTATGGCCTGAAACAGTCTCCAAGACAGTGGTACAAGAGGTTTGATTCATTCATGCTGAAAATTAATTTTAGAAGGTGTTTGTATGACTGTTGTGTGTACTATCATGTGTTCCAAGATGGGATGATCATATTGCTATTGCTATATGTGGATGACATGTTAATTGCTTGTCAAGACAAGTCTAGAATTCAAGACTTGAAAAGGATGTTGAGCGAGGAGTTCGACATGAAGGATCTAGGTGCCGCACAGAAGATCCTTGGCATGGAAATTCAGAGAGATAGGACCGCTGGAAGGATTTGGATATCACAAGCCAAGTATATTCAGAAGGTTCTTGAGAAGTTCAACATGCAAGAAGCAAAGGTAGTTTCGACTCCTTTGGCAGCTCACTTCAGGTTAAGTGGACAACAGTGTCCTACGTCCGAGGAAGAGCAACAAGAAATGAAGAAGGTGCCTTATGCTAATGCCGTGGGCTGCCTCATGTATGCAATGGTATGCACACGTCCTGACATAGCTTAAGCAATCAGTGTTGTTTCCAGATACATGGCAAATCCAGGAAAGCAACATTGGGATGCAGTCAAGTGGATTTTGCGTTATTTGAAGGGTTCTTGGCGACAAAGGATTATGTTTGAGAAGCAAAAGGAAAATGCAGGGGTGTTAGGATATGTGGATGCCGATTATGCAGGGGACTTGGACAAGAGAAGGTCAACTTCTGGTTATGTGTTTACATGCGCAGGAGGACCAATCAGTTGGAGGGCACTACTGCAACCAATTACAGCTTTATCGACCACAGAGGCAGAGTATATTGCATTGGCCGAAGCTGGAAAGGAAGCAATTTGGCTTAGTGGCTTGGTAAGTCAAATGGGAATCACTCAAGATTGTGTGAAGCTTAAGTGTGATAGTCAAAGTGCCATTCACTTGGCAAAGAATCAGGTTTTTTCTGGAAGATCAAAGCACATTGAAGCAAGATATCACAGAATCAGAGATTGGGTGGAGTCTAAGGAAATTTGGATTGAAAAGGTTCATACGGATGACAATGCCGCAGATTTCCTTACAAAGATAGTGCCGGCCAAGAAGTTCAAGCATTGTTTGAACTTGATCAATCTCGTTGATTGATTAAAGTGGAGCACCTCCTCACCTGAGGTGCAATGAGGCAAGAAGGAGGTTGCCAAGGTGAAGACTCTTGAAGTTTTTCCAGAGCTACTTCAAGAAGGTTCAAAGATACTCTGGGGTGCAAACGATCAAGACTTGGTTTGACTCACCAAGGTGGAGATTGTTAGTTTTTGGCTCGTCAGTTTGTGTCCTTTTCTGTTTAGGATTGTTTTAGGGAAAGGGTGCACCAATTCTTCTCCTAAAAGGGCTAGGAAAGAATCTTAGTTTCCTTATTCAATGTAGATTAGAAATCCTAGAAGTCTATTTGGAATTGGAAAGGAAGTCTAAATTCCTATTCCACTTAGAATAGGAATTATAATCTGTAAAGGACATGTAAGCCAACCCTATATCTATAAATAGGGTGCGGCAAGGCTGATTTTCAGCAGAGAGAAAACAGCCAAACAGCAGAGAGGTTTGAGATTAGTTCTAGGGTTTGCATAAGTTCTGTAATCCCTATTATTAATCAAAGAAGCGGTGATTTCTCTACCTAGGGAAATCACAACTGGACGTAGGCATAAGTTCTGCCGAACCAGTATAATTCTTGTGTGTTTCTAAGTTTTCTATATTTGCTAGTTTAGTCTATTGTCGTTGGGTACATCAAAGAGCAAGGTCCAGTGAAAGGGGTTTTTTCTACAGTCTCTAGCCACCTAACCAATGTGTTTAAAAACTCAATTATACATCATATTATGATATGATGTATAAGAGATAACATGAACAGAAATAGAGAAATCATATTATTGAATGGTCATAATAAATTTATACTATCAAATTTATGAAATATAGTATTTATGTGACTAGTCTTCCTATGCCACTCTCCTTAACTTTATAGAAATGTCTACAGCTTGTCTTTTAACTGAGAAGACTAGTCAGGACACTTAGGAGAGGGAAAAAATGAGAGTAAAGGAGTTAGTAAAGGAAGAGGCTTTTCAGTTGATGTTGGAGAGAGATAAAACATGCACAATTTACAGGCAGATAACTGACGTCCCCACTAACTATTTATAAATACAATCAGCAACAAATGTTTTGATTAACACTTAAAGATACTTCCAACCTACCCATAATCTGACTTTGTCATCTTTCCTACTCCTTTGGCAAACAATTTCTTTAAATTACTGTATGTACTATTATGTCTATAAGCCATGACAAAATGAAAATCAGGGAGAATTCAAACTTGGGTTATCAAAAAAGCAAACCTTCTTCCTTTTAACCCAAGTATTTTTAGCATCCCCATCGATAGATATGTAACAATTCTCCCCACTGGATATAGTACCAATGAAAGCCACGCCACTGGCCTAACCTAGGGGCATCACACCCAACATTCAAAAGAAGTAGGAGTAACATCAGTTAAAGCAAAACCATCAAGCAACTCAAAGTTTAAAGCAAAAGACAAAGATGTATAACTAGTGGTCATCGGCAGTTTTAGCTGAAGTTAGAGAGATTTCTAACATACCACAAACCTTGCAACCTCTGTGGGATTGTGAACAGCAACACTTTTCGGAGTTATTTCGGTGAGAAGCAAAATAGCAACCTTGCATTATCAACAAAAACAAACAGCATTTATTATCAAATCCACTAGTACATTGTTTCCTTATATTATTTGTGTATATGCAGCCTCTAGCCTTTTATAAGAAGTTAGGAAACAAGAAAACACAACACTTCTTTTAAACTTTACTTCTAAAAAAAGCTTTTTTCAGCAAAAGTCAGCATCTATGTAGAAGACATATCATTCTCTTTAATAAAATAATTAGAGACTCTCTCTCTCTCTCTCTCTCTCAACACAACACTTCTTTTAAACTTTACTTCTAAAAATAGCTTTTTTCAGCAAAAGTCAGCGTCTATGTAGTAGACATATCATTCTCTTTAACAAAACAAAATAATTAGACTCTCTCTCTCTCTCTCTCTCTCTCTCTCTCTCTCTCTCTCTCTCTCTCTCTCATGTCTATGTTTATAAATTGATCAAGAAAGGAAAATGAGACATACAGTCATTATGCCCGTTGCTGCAGTGACACCAGCTTCACCAAATATTGCTGTTGCAGCATCTGTAACTAAAGCAGTTGCTCCAATATTGACAACACTGAGTAAATAAGTAAATTCTACAATAAGAAAGAAATGTTCAACTTCACGATAAAAATAAATAAATAAAAATTGATGCCAGCAAGAAACAAGAAGGAAAGTACGTTGTGCCAATAAGTATGGTTGTCAAGAACCGCGTAACATCGTTGCGAAGCAATTTGAAGACGCCATTTTCAGACTCTTTCTCAGCCAACTCACGAATCTGACACATTATTAATATCAGTTAACTAATGTTATTTTAAGATCCTAGTGTGTCAGATCATTCACCTTCATTCATTATTCTAATAGGAAGATCATTCGCTGGAACACAGGTACAAGTATTTCAAACTCACAAATATATCAGCACAAAAGGACCAAAAAAGAACACCACCGTAATATATTGAGCTTCTTAATGCCATTGAAAAGAATTGTCTTGTTAAGAATGAAGCTAACCACAGATAATGCTAACTCTCATATATGAAATCAAGTTATTATTGACTAATTGCAAAGTTTAGGCAAAGATCATTTGCAGTATTAGTTCAAAGGTACAAAATGCACTCTAGGGAGGACAGAGCCTAACTCTATTACGTCATATGACCAGGATATCAAACCAGAAATGGAAACTAGCGAAAACATACAACTGAACGATAAACTTTAGTCATAGACTAACAATACACTCTTCTACAATGTTCATTCGTATTACCTACCAGGATACAAAGTAACATTACAAAATGAAGTCAAAAGGGTACAGTGTCCAGTTGGGTACAAGTTCAGCATCCAAACAAATAAACAATCCTTGACAATACCGCTGATATAAGCATTCACGTAACATAACAAGTTCATACCTTCCAGGGCCAGAGGGTCGTAATTGAAGTCTCCGCCATTGAGAAAAACGCCGAGAGACCCAAAAGCGCCGCCAAAATCAAACCCTGCTCTTTGAACACCTGCAGTACCTGCAAGGTCTTGGGCCAGGCATTCCTGAGCAACAATATGCTCTGCCCAACAACCCCATAACCTGCATCGACCACACCCTCCACAGCAAAAGCTTTCCTACAGCCATAAATCAAAACCCCACCAACCACAGCTGCCAAAACTACACCACACTTCACCAATTCCTTAACAAAATCAAATTTCGAACCCAAAACAGCATTCGTACCACCCACACTCTCCCTATCTTCACCTAAAGCTTTCAACGGAGCTCTATTAACAAGTAAGCCAACTCCTTCAAACCTTGGAGCTAAGAACCTCTTCACACCGCTACTACCGATACAATTCGGCCCGAATCGAAACGGGTACCGATTATTTTGCAGCAAAACCTTTACCGGAAACTTTGTTTTCTGATTGCAACACAAGAGACTCCATGATTTCGACCCGGAAACGAACATATTCGGAGCCAGGACACAAGACTCGAGCGCCATTTCAATAAATTACAATAAAAGAACAGAATATGAACAAAACCCAGAACGAAAAATGAAGTAATTGAGAATAAAACAGCAAATAATCGAATAAATTTATTGTCAAAGTTCTGAAATTGGGGAAATTTTGAAATTTATTGTATAGGGGTTTTTCTAATTTTCATGTGTTTGGGATATGGGATACTGGATGGGACAAAATTGGGGGTGTTTGAGTGGGGGATACGGAGAGGATATTACTTATTAGTCGGATTGTTCAGCGACATGTTTGGGTAAATGCGAAGTGGTTACTTACTGGAGAGCTGAAGAAATTGGAATCGAAGGGTGGTTTAGATTGACCATTACGAGGACAGGGCATTTGTCCCCTTTGGATTCGCATTGCTTACTAAGCTATGCAATTTGGATATTGTGCGACAGACATCCAGCCGTTAGATTGTTTGCTATCATCTTTTCCTTCTGCTGTTTTCTTTACCAATGTTCCTGTTCTTTTCCTTTCTAATTTTCTTTTTCTTTTTTTAAGAACGAGTATTTATCATTAATAGTCAATATTTAATATCTTAATTCATCAATGTCATTTTTGTATTAAAAAAAAATTAATATAAAAGAAAGCTCACGCGAATAAACTTAAATATCCTCAAAATTCAAAACTCATTTACATAGAAAAGGGGAGGTCAATGGAATTCTGATGGGAGTTGTGAGTAAGCCACTCAACCGCTCCAAACTTTGAGTTGTTCTTACTCTGAGAAGAATAGAATTGCACCTCCTATCCCGTCCGTTGTCCTTATGGCTCCATCCACATTTAGTTTCACCCACCCTTCATTAGGAGGCAACCACCGTGATTGTGGAGTTTTACTCACTCCACTTGTTCTTCATTAGAAATCATGCATCCAACTAAAAGTGTGGCGAAATAAAACCCTAGGATATGCTCTAAAACCTTCCCATACCAAAGGTTGAGTCTATTTAACTGGGTTTTTTGTTATTTTAAAGATGTTATAAAAAGTGACATTTAAAAAATTAGGTGTTAAATTTTGGTCATTGTTGATGAAAACTCTTATGGAAATTATCGAATCCTAAAATGATACGTATAAAAAATGGAAGCAATTACGGTATGAAAATTAGTGAATTACTTAACCAAATGCAATAACGGCCACTGTAACATCCCGTCCCAAATTTCATTTTAACGTACATTGAAATTACAATTTTACCCCTTAGTTCGTTTTTAACACATTAGTATTGTGTTGTGTGGGTTGTGGGACCACACACACTCATACATTTTCTTTTCTCCCGGGATTCCCTCCCTCATTCCCTCACTCTGTCTTTCTCTCTCTCTCTCTCTTCCTCCCCGAGTTCATCTTCTTCTTCTTCATTCAACATACGGACTACACACAAACATATTCAAACCTTCACCAATCAAGAAACCAATTACACCATTGGACTCGTGAGGTTGTGAGGAGCACAACCATACCAATTCCAGGTAAGAATTCGAACGTTTTCACGTCGTTTCAACAATGGCCGATTTGAAACACTGTTCATGCAAACCTAAACTAGTGTGTTTTTGGAATTTCTAAGCTTGTAGATGTGTTTGTGAGGTCCCAAGGAGCCTCGGAGTGGTTCGTTGGGTGAATTTGGACGTCGGGATCGTCCTGTGCAAAGTTGGCCGAGTTTTGACCTTGAAGACAGGTGAGATTCCTTAATTTTTAGGCCTTAAAACTAGTCTAACGTTGTTCTACTAGTCCTAAGCTTCATTTTGGCGTTTGAATCGTGAAAAATGGTTGAAAAACGAAGGAGAAAACTAAGTTTGAATTTTTCCCAGTTTTCCGGCGCCATCGCCGGCGCCGGAGACTCGCCGGAGAAGAAAGGGGAATATTCCGTTAAGTCTAACGGAATATTCCTAACGGCATTGGACGGCGTCAGTTAAGTCTAACGGAATATTCCGTCAGTTTAACGGAATATTCCTGATGGCGTCAGTTGACGCCGTCAGTGTGCAGTGCACGTGGCCGCGCGTGGGAGGCGCGTAGGTCCGTGCCTATTCAGGCGCGTGGGGGCGCGTGCGTGGTCCAAAAATTATTTTAAAAATATGGGTGTGATCCTGAGGTTGTGTAGATCACGTTGGTATATTCATTTGTCCAAATTGAGCAATGTATGAGAAGTTATTACGAGAAGTTGCTTAGGCGCTTTTAAATTAACGTTTTCGTAACTTTGTCGCGTATAGGTGATTCGTACTCCGAGGACAAGCGTACACACTCGAGGCAGGGGGCTACGACCCTTCTAATTATCAGTGAGTGGGCTTTTGTTTTCCGTATATACCTATATACATATTAATTCCCAGAAATAGATTAAAAAGAGTATTTGTTTTATGCCATGCATCATATGAATGACGTTTACGCATCATCACATGCATTGGTAGTGGCATACATTTATATATGTGTATTGGTGCTGTGGACGCACAGGTAAGTGCCAGGTAAGCGGTATTCATGTTGTTATGTAATAGTAGTTTGAAATGCTTAGAGAGCTCATAATCTGCACCCCCGGTGTTAGTGCTCCCGCCCAGAGAGGGGCATAGTCCTTCACGTGATGTTCACCCGCACCACACGCTCGCCTTGGATCCAAGTTAGGTGCAAGCCTTGTCGTGCAGACCACATTAGGTGGTTCCGACTCGTAGGTGACCCGCGATTATTCGCACAGTCTTCACGTGATCGTAGCACTAGAGCGTATATATTACACCCAGTCCTGTCGTACAAACCACGTTAGGTGGCTCCGACTCGTGTGCAGATTCAGATGTTGAGTTGAGATTGGAGCTCTATATGCAGCGGTACATGTCACGTTAGGTGACTCCCGGCTGCCAGATTATATGTTATTGATGTGAATTACGCTTGAGCATTTATATTTGATTATGAGATTCTGTTGTGGCATATTCTCGAGCATAAATGGCATATTGTGAGCATGAATGGCATATGGTGAAGCATGATTGGCATACCTATATATACGTATATATGTTCATTTTCTGGGAAGTATACAGGTTTTACGGCGAGGGGTTAGAATGTATTTTGCTAAAGAATTTTCAAAGAACTTTGTTTTTGCCCACTCACGCTTTTGTTTTTGCGCCCCTCCAGGTTCTAGTGGTTTCGCAAGTTCGGTGGTTTATCCCAGAGGGCGTCCCGGCATTTCTGACAGACATTCACCATTGTAGGGTCACCTTCGGGTGTACATTTGTCGTATCTTTTCCTTTTGGACTGTTGTAGACTTGCTCTGATTTGTGTCTCACATACACTAGTACTTTGTATGCTATTAGGTTTTTAATTATTAGTACTTTTATATTATTATCTTCATAGCTTCCGCACGCGCACATGGCTACGTCACCTTCGTGTGACGGCCAGCACGCCCTGATCTCGGTCGGGGTGTGTCAGCTTGGTATCAGAGCCTAGTTTTGGCAGTCTTGTGTCCTTGTGAGTATTCTAATAGTTGGTGTCTTCTGTCATAATCATGCCGCCTCGTCGGGAACCACGTCGCTCAGATGAGTCTAGTTTCCCCAATCTTACTCAGTTGGGGGAAGTGATTGCTACAGCCCTTCAAACAGTGATGCGCCCTCCCCAGAGGACTCCTCTGGAGACTATGTATAACCTGAAGTTGGAAAAGTTTAAAGGTAATGAGGGTCACGAAGGCGCAGAACGTTGGTTGGAACACATAGAGAAGACTTTCCGTGTGTTACATAACCAGGGGAACCTTCCGATGGAAAGGTGGGTTGAGACAACCTCTTGGTTTCTGGAGATGGAGTCTGCAGCTTGGTGGGAGCAAGAACTTCGTAGGTTGACTCCAGCTCAGAGGACCGATTGGAATGTTTTCAAGGACGTGTTTCAGAGGAGATTTGTACCCCCTGAGTATATTGACCGTAAGAAACAGGAATTCACTGAGTTGAGACAGCGAAAGATGACGGCTAACGAGTATTATCGTAAGTTCACTGATTTGTCTCGTTACTATCCTGATGTCGCTGGTAATCCGGCGGAAATGCTTCGTCGTTTTCGCTTGGGCACTAGGAAAAGATGGCGTTCTATGGCCACTACTACTCACTGTGAGTCCTACCAGGAGTTCTATGAGATATTATTGAGGATAGAGGACTCAGAGAATATGTCGAGTGACAGTGATGAAAAGAAAGATGACAAAGGGAAAAGTCAAGTGTCGCTTGGGCCTCGCCAAACTCAGAACTTTAAAAGGGGTGGTGCCAGTTCGAGTTCGTCTAGTGGTGGTTTCAGTGCCTCTGGACAAGGACGTGGAGGTAGGTTTTATGGAGGTGCTCGAGGCCAGAGACAAGGTGATGGTGGTCGAAACCGAGTTCCATTTTGTCGTAGATGTAATAACCGACATTTCGGCGAATGCAGGCGTGGCAGCGGTGTTTGTTTCACGTGTGGACAGGCGGGACATATAGCGGTGAATTGTCCCCAGGGTTAGCAGCAGAAGCCGCAGCAGACCTTTATGCCGCCACCTGCACCGATTCGGCAAATCCAAGGTCCGAGTAATTATGGTCAAGCAGGTAGAGGTGGTGCCTATCACTATCAGGGTGATGTTGTTCCCTATGCTCCGGGACCGTATCAGTACCCCCAGGACCCGTATTCACAAGGTGGTTATCCCCCGTATCCCAGCAACTACATGCCGTATCCTCCAGCTCCAACGGGTGGTTCTCAATGGTACCAAGGAGGACAGTATCAGCAGGCTGAGAATGCTACTAGTAGTGCAGGGTCTTCGAGACAGATGGGTCAGCCCAGTCAGGGGCGTGGAGCTCAAGGTCGCGGTGTTCAAGCGAGCAGAGGTCGTGGCGGACGACAGCAGGGCCAGGGGCGTATTCACAATATTTCCCTGCAGGATGCGCAGAACAACCCGGACTTGATAATGGGTACGTTAAACATTCTTGGTTATTTTGCTAGAGTCTTAATTGATTGTGGAGCTACACATTCCGTTATTTCTCATACATTTGCTCAAGTAACGCAACCTCGCCCCACACCTCTAGGGTACGATTTAGAGTTCGCTATGCCTAGAGGAGAGAGATGTGTTGTAGATTGTATGTACCCAGGATGTCCAGTGATAGTAGAGGGTGTTGTTATGCCCGCTGATCTTATCCCGTTAGATATTGTTGATTTTGATGTGATTTTGGGCACAGACTGGTTGCACTTCTATCGTGCCAACATTGATTGTTACGGGAAAGTAGTTACGTTTCACCGTCCTGGATTACCTGAGGTTACTTTTGTGGGTGAGCAGAGTGGGGTAAGACATGGTGTTATTTCGGCTTTGCGAGCGAAGAAGTTGTTGACTAAAGGTTGTCAGGGGTATCTAGCTCATGTGGTGCTAGAGGAGACCGTTCCTAGCAGAATTGAGGATGTGAGAGTGGTTAGACATTTCCCTGATGTTTTTCCTGAGGATTTACCTGGTTTACCCCCAGATCGAGATGTGGAGTTCAATGTTGAGTTGCTTCCAGGTACTAATCCTATTTCTTTAACTCCTTATCGTATGGCTCCTGCTGAGTTAAGGGAATTGAAAGTGCAGTTACAGGAATTAGTGGATAAGGGATTCATTCAACCTAGTACTTCACCTTGGGGCGCTCCAGTGTTGTTTGTGAAAAAGAAAGATGGGACTTTGAGGTTGTGTATCGACTACAGGCAATTGAATCGGGTGACGATTAAAAACCGTTATCCATTACCTCGTATCGACGATTTGTTTGATCAGCTGAGAGGTGCTTGTGTATTCTCTAAGATAGACTTGAGGTCTGGGTACTATCAGCTGAAGATTAGTAGGGATGATGTTCCTAAGATGGCGTTCAGGACTCGTTACGGTCATTACGAGTTTCTGGTTATGCCATTTGGGTTGACGAATGCACCAGCAGCTTTTATGGATTTAATGAACCGGGTATTTCAGCCTTACTTGGATAGATTTGTTATTGTCTTCATTGACGATATTCTGGTGTATTCTAAGTCCAAAGCGGAGCATGTTAGACATCTTACTTTGGTGTTGAAGAGGTTAAGAGAACACCAATTGTATGCTAAGTTTAGCAAGTGCCAGTTCTGGTTAGATCAAGTCGCATTTTTGGGGCACATCATTTCTGCTCAAGGTATTCTGGTTGATCCTCAGAAGGTTGCAGCTGTGGAGAGTTGGGAGCAACCACGAACCGTCACTGAGGTGAGAAGTTTCATCGGTTTGGCGAGATATTATCGGAGATTCGTTAAGGATTTTTCGGTAATTGCCTTGCCACTGATGAGGTTAACAAGGAAAGACGTTAAGTTTGAGTGGAATGATAAGTGTGAGCAGAGTTTCCAGCAATTGAAGCATTGTCTCACTCATGCACCTGTTTTGACACTCCCGGACGATAGCGGTGATTTCGAGGTTTATAGCGATGCTTCCTTGAATGGTCTGGGATGTGTATTGATGCAGCATGGTAGGGTGATTGCTTATGCTTCGCGGCAGTTGAAAACCCATGAGATGAATTACCCTACACATGATTTGGAGTTGGCTGCTATCATCTTTGCGTTAAAGTTGTGGAAACATTATCTTTACGGAGAGAAGTGTAGGATCTTCACAGATCACAAAAGTCTTCAGTATCTCTTCACCCAGAAGGAACTTAATCTTCGTCAACGGAGGTGGTTGGAGTTGCTCAGCGATTACGATTGCACGATTGATTATCACCCTGGTCGTGCGAACGTAGTGGCCGATGCACTTAGCAGGAAGTCACAAGGCCGTATCAATGCGTTGTACGCTAGTCGTATTCCTCTTTTGGTGGACTTGCGTGCTACGGGAGTAAGGTTAGAAGCAGAAGATCGAGAAGTGGCGTTACTTGCTAATTTTCAAGTTAGGCCAATCTTGGTTGATCGGGTGCTTGAAGCTCAAGTAGCTGATGAACAGATTCAAGAACTAATTCGAGCTCGAGATCAAGGAAGGAGGCGAGATCTCAGAGTTCGTGATTCTGATGGCATGTTGATGTTAGAGGGTAGAATGTTCGTGCCTAGTAATGTGGATTTGAAGAAGGAAATTCTAGATGAAGCACATATCTCGGCTTATGCCATGCACCCAGGAGCAACTAAAATGTATCATACCATTCGACCATTTTACTATTGGCCGGGTATAAAAAGGGAGATAGCTGAGTATGTGAGCAGTTGCGCTGTTTGTCAGCAGGTTAAAGTAGAAAGAAAGAAGCCGTTTGGATTGTTGCAGCCGCTTCCCGTTCCAGAGTGGAAATGGGAAAATATCACTATGGATTTTGTGTACAAGTTGCCGCGTACACATAATGGCTTTGATGGCATTTGGGTGATCGTTGATCGGCTCACTAAGTCGGCACATTTCATTCCAGTGAGAGAGAAGTACTCTTTGAGCCGGTTAGCGGAATTGTTTATCTCAAAGGTTGTGAAGTACCATGGTGTCCCTGTAAGTATTGTCTCAGATCGTGATCCACGATTCACATCGAAGTTTTGGGTAGCTTTTCAGGAAGCTTTGGGTACGAGACTACTTTACAGTACGGCATATCATCCACAGACGGACGGACAGTCTGAGAGAACTATTTAGACCTTGGAAGATATGCTGCGAGCATCGGTGTTACAGTTCAGTGATGCTTGGCACCAACGGTTAGATTTGATGGAATTTGCTTACAACAACAGTTTCCATTCGAGCATTGGCATGGCGTCATTTGAAGCCTTGTATGGTAGATCTTGTCGCACTCCATTGTGTTGGTCCGAGGTTGGAGAAAGAGTCTTCGTGGGTCCGGAGATTGTCGAGGAGACTACTCAAAATGTTCAGGTAATTAGGTCTAACCTGAAAGCAGCTCAGGACAGGCAGAAAAGTTTAGCAGATCGACATGCTACGGACAGAACGTATGAGATCGGAGATTGGGTATTTCTAAAGCTTTCACCGTGGAGAGGTGTTGTGCGGTTTGGAAAGAAGGGGAAGTTGAGTCCCAGGTACATCGGACCGTACATAGTCACAGAAAGAGTTGGTGAAGTAGCTTACAGGTTGGAGTTGCCTCCGGAGTTGGCTAAAGTGCATAACGTTTTTCACGTGTCTATGCTTCGTCATTATGTTGCTGATCCGTTGCATGTGTTACCTCCTCAACCGTTAGAGATAAATCCAGATTTGACGTACGACGAGGAACCGTTAACGATCTTGGATTGGAAAGAAAAGGTTCTGAGGAACAAAACGGTGAATTTGGTGAAAGTCTTGTGGAGGAATCACTCGGTTGAAGAAGCGACATGGGAGACAGAAAATAGGATGAGAGATTTGTATCCTAGATTGTTCTTTGACCAGTAGGGGTGTATTTAGTTATTTTGAATTTCGGGACGAAATTCTATTAAGGAGGGTAGGTTGTAACATCCCGTCCCAAATTTCATTTTAACGTACATTGAAATTACAATTTTACCCCTTAGTTCGTTTTTAACACATTAGTATTGTGTTGTGTGGGTTGTGGGACCACACACACTCATACATTTTCTTTTCTCCCGGGATTCCCTCCCTCATTCCCTCACTCTGTCTTTCTCTCTCTCTCTCTTCCTCCCCGAGTTCATCTTCTTCTTCTTCATTCAACATACGAACTACACACAAACATATTCAAACCTTCACCAATCAAGAAACCAATTACACCATTGGACTCGTGAGGTTGTGAGGAGCACAACCATACCAATTCCAGGTAAAAATTCGAACGTTTTCACGTCGTTTCAACAATGGCCGATTTGAAACACTGTTCATGCAAACCTAAACTAGTGTGTTTTTGGAATTTCTAAGCTTGTAGATGTGTTTGTGAGGTCCCAAGGAGCCTCGGAGTGGTTCGTTGGGTGAATTTGGACGTCGGGATCGTCCTGTGCAAAGTTGGCCGAGTTTTGACCTTGAAGACAGGTGAGATTCCTTAATTTTTAGGCCTTAAAACTAGTCTAACGTTGTTCTACTAGTCCTAAGCTTCATTTTGGCATTTGAATCGTGAAAAATGGTTGAAAAACGAAGGAGAAAACTAAGTTTGAATTTTTCCCAGTTTTCCGGCGCCGTCGCCGGCGCCGGAGACTCGCCGGAGAAGAAAGGGGAATATTCCGTTAAGTCTAACAGAATATTCCTAACGACATTGGACGGCGTCAGTTAAGTCTAACGGAATATTCCGTCAGTTTAACGGAATATTCCTGACGGCGTCAGTTGACGCCGTCAGTGTGCAGTGCACGTGGCCGCGCGTGGGAGACGCGTAGGTCCGTGCCTATTCAGGCGCGTGGGGGCGCGTGCGTGGTCCAAAAATTATTTTAAAAATATGGGTGTGATCCTGAGGTTGTGTAGATCACGTTGGTATATTCATTTGTCCAAATTGAGCAATGTATGAGAAGTTATTACGAGAAGTTGCTTAGGTGCTTTTAAATTAACGTTTTCGTAACTTTGTCGCGTATAGGTGATTCATACTCCGAGGACGAGCGTACACACTCGAGGCAGGGGGGCTACGACCCTTCTAATTATCAGTGAGTGGGCTCTTGTTTTCCGTATATACCTATATACATATTAATTCCCAGAAATAGATTAAAAAGAGTATTTGTTTTATGCCATGCATCATATGAATGACGTTTACGCATCATCACATGCATTGGTAGTGGCATACATTTATATATGTGTATTGGTGCTGTGGACGCACAGGTAAGTGCCAGGTAAGCGGTATTCATGTTGTTATGTAATAGTAGTTTGAAATGCTTAGAGAGCTCATAATCTGCACCCCCGGTGTTAGTGCTCCCGCCCAGAGAGGGGCATAGTCCTTCACGTGATGTTCACCCGCACCACACGCTCGCCTTGGATCCAAGTTAGGTGCAAGCCTTGTCGTGCAGACCACATTAGGTGGTTCCGACTCGTAGGTGACCCGCGATTATTCGCACAGTCTTCACGTGATCGTAGCACTAGAGCGTATATATTACACCCAGTCCTGTCGTACAAACCACGTTAGGTGGCTCCGACTCGTGTGCAGATTCAGATGTTGAGTTGAGATTGGAGCTCTATATGCAGCGGTACATGTCACGTTAGGTGACTCCCGGCTGCCAGATTATATGTTATTGATGTGAATTACGCTTGAGCATTTATATTTGATTATGAGATTCTGTTGTGGCATATTCTCGAGCATAAATGGCATATTGTGAGCATGAATGGCATATGGTGAAGCATGATTGGCATACCTATATATACGTATATATGTTCATTTTCTGGGAAGTATACAGGTTTTACGGCGAGGGGTTAGAATGTATTTTGCTAAAGAATTTTCAAAGAACTTTGTTTTTGCCCACTAACGCTTTTGTTTTTGCGCCCCTCCAGGTTCTAGTGGTTTAGCAAGTTCGGTGGTTTATCCCAGAGGGCGTCCCGGCATTTCTGACAGACATTCACCATTGTAGGGTCACCTTCGGGTGTACATTTGTCGTATCTTTTCCTTTTGGACTGTTGTAGACTTACTCTGATTTGTGTCTCACATACACTAGTACTTTGTATGCTATTAGGTTTTTAATTATTAGTACTTTTATATTATTATCTTCATAGCTTCCGCACGCGCACATGGCTACATCACCTTCGTGTGACGGCCAGCACGCCCTGATCTCGGTCGGGGTGTGTCAGCCACGATAATTACTAAGTTTGTAAAATCATAGTCTTTTTTTTATTAAAGAGGACAAATATTAAATAGAGTGACCACTTCATGATTAATACACTCAACAAATAAATGTGGAATCTAATTTAGAATATGTCAAATATTGAGTAAAATGTTCTTGATTTTCCAAAGAATTATACTTAATGCAATTTGTTACAAACTCGTTTTGAAAATTATTCTATTTTAATTCTTGAAGGTGGGAAATGACCAAAATGCTTTTGAAAAGTGAAAATGTTGACTTTGGTTGACCTTTTGGGCTGTGACGCCTATGATGTATCCTTTTAGCATATTCTTGTAGTCCTTGATGGCACGTCTCTCTCCCTTGTTTTCCCAAGCAACCACAAGGTAACATAACCTTTGTTCTTTAGTGAAGTAGTTCACCCAACCACCGCCATTGTACTCTCCCATACCCACAAACCCAACAATAGTAACTGTTCCTCAAGATTCAAACTCGAGACATTGATTCAACTAGCTCTAACATGGAGCAACTTTCCCAATGCCTTTCTTGCCAACTCCAGCCAAGGTAAGGCCTCTAACTATCACCATTAGATTTCTCTCATCGAGTAGATGAAGCATGATGTATTGCATAAGTGATTTGGTTGGAAAAATGCAAATCAACGAGGGAAAAATTTCTCAATTTTCCGTGAGAAAACCGAAGGTCGACGATGTGACAGCCAGAATCACCATGTGTTTGTTGCTACCACTGTGTTAGTATTGATACCTGGAGTCGGAATATGTCATAGGATCAGACATCGAAGCAACAATGGTGGCGCGGCAAGCAGAAACGTGAATCCAGCCAAAATCTCCAATTTTCGACGAGTTGCAGCGGCACCTTTAATCGGGTCAACCCGATCTGAACCTCAGTCCAAATCCGCCAACCTGACAATTCGAATCTGACAACCCGATCGACTTGACTACCCGTTCCTAACCAATTCGACCCAACCCATTTTCGACTCTAGGTCAAAATATTCTTTGAAATAGGTCCAATTTTATAGACTACCTTTTAAAATAGGTCCAATTTTTAGTGACTTTTGATTTTTGAAATAGGTCCAATTTTTAATTATTTTGTACCCACATAAAAAAAACCCCAATATTCTAAGGTATATTCATTCACAAGCTTTTCTTTAATACAAAAAGAATATTTCGTTTGGTCACAGAATATTCTTTTTCGATGACGAAATATTCCAATTTTTGCGATCGCCTCAACCACCAGCGCGTAGAAGCCCGTGACAGCACGTGCCGATGCGTGAAGATGTGTGCCGCCGCATGCCAACCTCCTATCAGCGCATGGAGCGGTATGGCAACGCATGATAGCTTATGATGGCGTATGGCGGTAGAGGTATGTTTTCAGACACCGAATTTGGTATTTCAAGCTCTATATTTCAATACTCTACGAAATATTCAATTACATTGCTAAGTAAAGGTTGTTTTCAAGGTTGTTTTCACTTTGGGAACGTTATCCCGTGGATTACAATGAGTGTACGGCAAGGCGACTATGATCATACGGTGTGTGAGTGGGCTTTTCCTTCCAAATTATATCATATTATATGTTTTCGAAATTGATTTGATGATGCTTTTATATCATGCTTCACTTTGCTTTTACTTATAAATTATGCAAATGCTTTATGTGTTGACGATGATGTGATTTATGAGCATTGTGAACTTTTCCTTGAAATTTTTTATCATTGTGCTTCATCTCTAGTAATTGAAATGCTTGATGCGTTATTATGATTTTGTGACATTTGTGATTTGAGATATTATCATGGCATGATTACTTATGATGTATCCATTCATCATATATGCTTACATAGTGTCTATAGTACTGTTCGGGGTTAGAACCATCTTTACGTGTATGTTTATATGCACTATTATGTTCACATTAGATCCACTTTAGGTGCCAGTTTGTACTAGTTTGCATTAGGCAATTTGGACTCGTATGGGATGTGTTTATCGCCACCTTCATGTGTATGTAGTACTAGAATGTAAACTTTATACACCCAATCTATTTCATGTCAGAATATCTATGAATAAGCACATATGTCTGCATTATCAGATGAGCATATCATATTTGTTTTATTAATGACTTGTGATATACCTCATCAGTGTAAGGATTATTCTTAACAATCATGTAATTAACATCTTCGTATGTGTTACAGTTGTTTACTTTCATTGTAGATATTTAGATTCTCTAATATCAATTTGGTATCTCTGGTTTCCATTACATGGTCTCGAATTTGGCTACCTCATCCTAAAATGTTATTTCCATACAAGAGAAGATAGTGACCAAAATCAACTTAAACACAATTAATTTTAAAATAGTTTTTAGTGATTTATGGAGAGGTGTTTCTTCTCATAAGTGATTTTGGGGCCTTCAACTCTCCCATATTTACCTAGCAAGCTCTTTTCATTTCACTAGGGTAACCAAAGTCAGTTTTATTTTATTTTTTTTTATATGCAACTACAATCTACTTTAGGGGGATATGGTTTAATTCATAAAATAAATAAATAAAATAAAAATAAAAAAACTAGTCATAATAGTTAGGTAGCAAACTCTCAATTTTTAAGAGTCGAACTTGAGAAATTTCACTTAAAAGTAGGGATGTGAATGATAGACAATGTGCCAGTTTACCCCAAAATTGTGACCAAACAAATTACAATGTGACTATTTAGTTCGGTTGGTTTGGGCCTAAACATAATCATTTTTTTCTGTTGCATTTTTCGACTATGTTAGTGCGATCACAATGAAAAAAACAATTTTAGGATGGCTTCATTTCCTAGTACATCAAACCATTCTAAAATTCAACATGTCATCAAACTTCAAAGAAAAATTAAGATATTTACAACTAAAAGGACTCCAATGTTCAATCAATATCAAATTCAACATCTTTATAGTAACTAGCTAAGAAGAGGACTGCACATGTAAATACATAATACGTTGTTGTTAATTGATGGTGGAAAATGTTTGTGGTCGGAAAAAAAATTGGAAAGGGAAGAAGAAGATGCATAGGCATTTGCTTTTTTTTTTTTTTTTTTTTCAATGTTTAATTTGATTATTTATTTATTTATAATGGCTTTTATTTTTTAACACCTTTTCAGCCCATTGGCACTGAAAGATCATACGTGCTGAAGTTTCAGGGTGCATTCTGCATATGGGGCACAAGGGATTGGGGCTTCGCTTCCTACGAAATAAGCAGTCCAGGGTGGGGACTGGGGAGTGCACCTGAGATCAATCGCCATAAAAAGAGCTTGATTTTAGGGAATGTTCCAGCCCCAAATCGTATGCCATATGTCTGGATTAAGATTGGGAGACGAGCATGGCTTGTTGGAGCTAGCCTTGGACAAAGCTTTGCGAGGGCCCCAATGATACCCGGTTTTGACAGAGAACTCACTAGATTTGTGAACGGCCATGTCAATCTATCAGGGCTGTCTCGACGTCCAAAAGGATATTCTAAATTATACTAATTTACGGTTTGACAGAGAATTCACTAGATTGTTCTAGCTAACTTGTCCACAACATCATGTTTTTTCACTTAAATAATCCATATTTGCTCATTAGTGATTTGTGGGCAAAATTCCAACCCTTCTACTTTATAATAAATTTAAGGATAAAATACACAAAACTACCTTAATTATGCGTCGAACTACAATTTTATATTTTATATTATAAATATTATAATTTCATACATCATCTTATAAATTCATTTCAATGTCATAATTTCGTTAACTTTTTTATAATTAGCTGTTAAATAATGACACAATAGAAGTGGGCCCACTCCTTCCCTTAACTAGAATAAAAAAATAATTAATTAATAATAAATTATTACCTTTATTTAACAATTAAATAAAAGAACTCTCTTCCTCACTCTCTCTCTCTCGCCTCTCACTTGTCTTCCTCGCTCTCTCCGCTCTCGCTTACAAAAATGGCAGCCATGGCCGAACACCACCTAGCTATGTTTCTCACTTGCAGAACGCATCCAACAAGATTAGCACTTGGAACTCCACCTCCGATGACCGTTGCACCCTGGCTCGAGGCGAACCGTTTTTTCGGTTCAATTTCAGGTCTGATCTACCGAATCTGCAACACCAACTGGAGTTTGCAGATCTGAGCATGCAGAAGGTACACCAAACAACCCGACCCAGCCCGAATCTAAGGCATTTCCTGCAAAACCAACTGAAGTTTGCTGAGGTTCCCTCCTCGCCATCAACGGCGTTTTCGAAACAGGGTAGGTTTTGTGGTTGGGGCTGCAAAGGAAAATTGCAGAGGAAAAATGGTGCTGTTCTGGAACAGAAAGAGGGGAAAAAGGAGGGGGGACAGATGGAGGGGGGAAGGTGGGTGGTGGGGGTGGGTCCTATAATTTTTTTAATATGTTTTAAAATGATTTTCTATTTTATTAATATTTAGTTAATTTTTAATTTAGTTGAGTGAGTATGTGGGTCCCGCTTTTTAAAATAATCTTTAAAAATGATTTTCTATATTTATTAATATTTAATTAAAATTTTAATTTAGTTGAGTGAGGATGTGGATTTTGCACCTGCTATCTCATCATTTAACAATCAAATTTAATATTAATGGAGGTCTAACATTGCAACGAATTTGAAAAACGAGATATGACATTGCAATATTTAAAACATAAAATATGAGATTGTGGTTCGACTCATACTTGAGGTAGTTTTGTGTAATTTACCTTAAAATTAAAGGATTTTTTAGTTTAGATACCAAATTCAAAAGAACTTAAAATGCCAGTAATGTTATTATGTTTTTATACCACATTTATATACCACCTTAAGTGACATTTGATGTGAACAGCCACATTATTTAAATTAATCAGAATTTAATTTAAATTAAAAACCATTTAATAAACCAATAATTAAAAAAAAGTTGGAATTAAATGGTGATTGTGGCATACGAAGAGTCTTCTCGTTCCTTCTCCGTTCACTCCTCCTTCTTCTCCCGTTTCTTTTTCCACGCCAGTTCTTTCACGCCATTTTTTTTCACCCCAGTTTTTTTCACGTTAGTGTGGACTACCACAATCTCAACTAATTCTCATAGGCGATTACAAAGGTAAAATATTCTAATCTCCATACCAAAAAAATTAGTTGATCAATTTGATCTTAATATATATTCTTACTTGAACTATAAGAAATTACCTACCTCGATGAGAATTTCAATATGATTTGAATCATAAAATCGTTAAGTTTTGGCAGATGAGAAAGTCAAAGAGGACTGCCCTGATCCATATCTTCTACACTTTGCAGTGAAGTTGTAGTCTTCAAACAAAAACTCAACACACAACCAGTTAAAAATTTCTCACTAGGTCCTCATCTAAATGTGATGTCTCTCTTTTATCGGTGCATAGTCCACATAGTAATGTTGATGGATATGGTGAACTTGACAATGGTTTCATAAACAGGCTAGTTGCTGAAAAGCCAACTTGCAACTTTCACAGATGAAGTCAAACTCTCTGTTTTTCCAGTTCCGGAAGGGAACTATACTCGGGCCAACTTCTCGTATGCCACAATCATCATTTAATTCCATTTTTTTTAATTATTGGTTTATTAAATGGTTTTTAAATTAAATTAAATTCTAATTAATTTAAATGATGTAGATGTCCACATCAAATGCCATATAAGATGATATATAAATGTGGTATAAAAACATAGTAAGAATAGCATTACTAATAATTTTTAGTTTAAATTCATATGGCCATTAAAATCCCTCAACTTTCAAAATACTTTGAAATTCAATCATAATGGAATACATATGGATTTTAATGAACTATAAGATTGTACAGAATGCATTCTCACTTCTAGAGTTTTATACTCTTTTAAAATCTTGATTGTAAACTAGTGGACTTCCGATGAGTCGATATTATACTCTAACACTCTACCTTTGTCATACATTTTCATACTTCGCATTGGATATGTATTATATTCATGGAATACGATTCACTTTCAAATAAGTCAAGGGGATCCACCCCCCCCGGGGGAGAACCATATATGAAAATTCCATCTCGTACTGCTCAAACAGAAACACCCAAATACTAGTTCTTAATACTTTGATTTATGTTCTTAATGTAGGACATTCGACTTCTTCTTGAGCATAAAGTAATCAAACGGATGAATTTGGAGTGAGTCTCTTAGCTTGTTTGTGTCAAAGTTTTAGATTTTTCTACTAAGCTATTAATTTAAGGAAGTGTTATTGGCACTCCAAAAATTTCATTCTACACTCCTCACAAGTGTATTTTTCTTTCTAAATATAGAAAGTTTGGAGTGTAGAATGAGAAATTTGGAGTGCCAATAGCAATTCCCTTAATTTATGGCGATGAAATAAAAGAGCAGCGCGTAGTGATGTCAAAGTAACATTTTGGGCTTATTTGGGCTTTTTGGTGCTCAAGATGATTTCTTTTGGTTCAAGGCCTTTTGCAATTAAGTGTGGGACATCTCAAGCGTTAAATCGATTCATTTTGGGCCTATTTTGGAACCTTGAAGATCTAGAAACGTGGGATTCTTTATAGTTGGGCAAATTTCCCAAAGTTTGAATGAATGTATTTCTTATTCTATTATGTTTCCTAGTTATTAGAAGACTTTTTCTAGTAAGTATTTTATTTTGTAGTAGTATAAATAATGCTTTTTAGCCATTAGGGTTTTAGAGAGGGAACGCATCAATTTGGAGAACTTGGCTGGATTTGACAATTTGTATTCATCTTTCAAGGTGTTTTCTATCATTTTTCTTTTTCAATAAAATTCCATTTGTTTATAATTGTTTGTAACTAATTTCTATTTTTCTAGGACGAGGCCACAAGCCTTAACTTGAATATGTAGTATTTATTCAATTGCTTATGATGTTATGCATGCATACTTTGAATTATTAATCATTGTGTTTATACTGTCTCTATATCTTAATGCTTAGCTACTATTAGGATGTTTAGATAAGTAATCCGATGCAATTCAGTTGGAATGTCACTAGAGGATTAAGTATTGCTTCTTGTGGTTAATAATTGTAATTTCACTTAAGGCAAATATCACGCTCTTAGGGGTTGCATGGTTTTTCAAAGGGTTTTCACAAAACTTAATGAGTGTTGCATGTTCCCATTTGATCTAAATATCACAGACGGGTTGCATGTTAGATATATGTTTTTGCTTGAATATCAAGAGGAGAATATACATTAGGAAAACCTAACCTTCAAAGTTACATGTGTAATTCATAAGTAATTGGTAAAACTATATAAGATTTTTAAGGTGATGGCGGAAGCCTAGACTTTTACAATTTGGTTTTCAAAATGTTTTCTTTTGTTTTCCTTACTTTGCTAATTTCTTTAATCCTTTATTCATTTTTAATATTTTAGGTAATAAAATCAACCTTTTCCGAAATCTTGTTTCAAGTAATTAATTAAGAATTAGTTTAAATACAAATTATTCATTTAATCCCTGTGGGAACGATCTTGCATGAGCATTCTTACTATAACTACCATGTTCTCTTGCCAGTATTTTTAAGTGTTTTTATCTCAACTTTTATAGGTGACAAAAATCCTATCAACTTCCTTGGATTCATTTAATTGACCACACCTCCCTTATTCATAGGCTCACTTGCAATAAACTTTGTGGCTTATCCTAAAATATTTAATAGAACTTGATAATGCTGGAAAATGGTGGTAAATTTAAACCAGGCATTCTAGTTTTCATTGCAAGCACAAAGTTTGACAGTAACTCTGAGATTAACAATTACTTGAATAATGTACTTAATCATAACACATTTGTAACAGAAAATATAGCATATGAAAATACACTTGCAAGCTGCAACTTGATCATCCGATTCTGATAGTTCGGTACTAGCACGAGTATGGTCATACTCACTAATTATTTCCGACATTATCCAAACAGTTTCCCAGTTGAGTAGTACACAGTGAAGATTTGGACTACTAATTGTTATTCAAACTATTCGTAACTGGAATTCGACCTCATTGTGTACTCTGCCACGAGCTGAGCGAAGGATGATGATTTGTTTTCCAGCAATCTTGCTGGAGAATCATATTCCTCAATAAGCCCTGCAACACGATCAAACATACGTTAAGTAAAACCTAAGGGGATCATTAGGAACGTTGGATGGATTCATATGGCAATACTAACCATGACTTAGAAGTAGAACCATGTCACTGTCAAGAACAGAAGTTATACGATGTGCAATAGTAATGACTGTGCAGTCAGTAAAGTGTTGTCGAAGGGTCTGCTGGATCAGATTATCTGTAGCTGTATCAACCGATGCAGTAGCTTCATCAAGCACCAAAACCTTACTTTTCTTCAAGAGCACACGGCCAAGGCAGACCAGCTGTCTCTGACCCATACTCCAGTTCTCTCCATTCTCGTTAACTGCAACAATTCTCGAACATAAGCACAGATAATCACCATGACATAGAAGGAACTGAGAACATCTATATAGCCTCTATGTTAGAACAAACCTGTGGAATCTAGCTTTCCTTCCTTTTTCCTAACTTCATCTCCAAGTTGGCACTTTTCGAGGGCCTAAAACAAATAAAAGACATGTTAACAAGCGACGCCAATTAGAACTGAAATATCAGATACTGAAGAACATTTAGCGGGAACACAATTCCTATCATCAATGTAAATGAACCCACCTCCCAAATTTGTTCGTCTGTGTACTCTTCAAGCGGGTCCAGATTGCTTCTTACAGTCCCTTCAAACATGGTTGGGTCCTGAGGGATGATGCTAAGCCTAGATCTCAAATCATGCAGTCCAATTGAAGAGATATCAATACCATCTATCAAAATCTGGCCGGCACAAGGATCCACAATTCGGAAAAGGGTTTGTATGAGAGTAGATTTGCCACTGCCAGTTCTCCCTACAATCCCAGTTTTCAGTCCCCCAGGAAAGGTACATGTGAGACCTCGCAACACAAGTGGCATGTGTGGAGCATAGCGGACCTACATAAACATGAAATAACAGTCATAAACATGATTGATCCTATATCGTATGAAGAAATAAACCAGAACAGAAAGTACCTGAAGATCACGTATATCAACTTCTCCATGTGATGGCCAAGAACGATCCGGCCGATTGGATTCTATTACAAGAGGAGGCTCACTGGGAATATTAGTGTACTGTATTAATCTCTCCACTGATATTATTTTGTTCTCCACATTGCAAAGATTCCATATACACCAAGCTTGTAACATGTTTAGATTAAGTCCATATGTGACAGCCAATCCCGCAATGCCTTTAGGGTAAAACATCCAAAACAGATAAGAATAGAGAGAATTCACAGATTTGCTTAACAATTATTTCAAGAATAATCAGTAAAACAAAAGATGAATATCACTTGCCTGGATTGATCACCCCTGCTGGAATAGAAATCAAGAAAATCAAGGAAAATCCAAATGTGATAGATGACAACATATCCAAGCGAAAACATAGCCATTCCATTGCAGCTGCGGCATGGAACTTAGGCCGACCAAAACTATCGTTTAATTTCATGTTTGTATCCTTGAATCTTGATTCCTGGTCGAAGCTTCTAATAGTCGTTGACCCTGAAATTGTTTCAGCAAAATGTTGTATCACTGGAGCTTTGCATACTCCAACCAATCGTGCTAGTTCTCTTGCTGCAGGAATGTAGTATTGCTGCATCAATATAAATTCATGAGTATTTTTTTTTAATATGATTCTTGTATATTCCTGGCTGTAACAGGAGTAAAATTTTGCATAAAAAAGGAAACCAAGTTCGGGCATGTATAGGCATGAAGAAAGAGCATCAATAGAGCATGAACAATGAAGAATTAAAACTGAAGGATTTTTCACAGTTGAATTCATGTGATAAGTTGACGTATCAGTACAACGTATAAGATAGGAGCATTTGAACAAAGTGAGAAGAATTACCTGATACCAGATACAGATTGCAACCACGGGGATAAAAATGATGAAAACCTGCCATGCAACCTGTGACATCACTGCAATAATTCCCAAAAGCTGGATCATTGAGTTCGCAAGGCCCCCAAGTTGATTCGGCATGTTCATGTCCACTACATTTTGGTCAGTAGAAGCCTGCAAGAAATATGTAGCAACATTTATTCAACTACTGATTTTAGAAATATATTTTGCTTTGAACCACCTAATCAGGCATGATATTAAAAATATATTTCGCTTACTCTGTTTAGGATTCGTCCACTTGGGGTCGAATCAAAGAAAGACATTGGAGCACGGAAAATGCAATGGTGCATTTTACTAAAGAGTATAGTTGCTGTCTTGTACCCAGCTGTTGCAAGAAACATCGATCTGAAGAGAATACATAAAGAACTTCCAATAGCCAAAACAACGTACACAACTATCAGTGTAGAGCTTGTAACAGCAGGTTTTGCATCCTCAGACACAGGAGTTGCCCAAGCCATCCAGTAATTGCTTCCAATTTGAAGGATTTGAAACATAATTTGTCCAAGCAATACAAAAGGCACAAGAGCTCCTCCGTACGCTGTGGTGATATACTTCCAGTAGACTGAAAACCCAACTCTACCCTTTTCTCTCTCTTCTTCTTGAACAATCTGCCCTTTTGGCTCACCTAAATCATCCGTTTTACTATTTTGAACATCACTGCTTTCTTCTTTTTGGACAAACCTATTAGTACTAGCAGAATTTCCTTCTTTGCTCACACTTATTTTTTCAGCAGGCCCTTCCTCTACAGAATTAAGCGCGGACAAAGCTTCCTCATGCGCTCCCACAAGTTCCTCAAAATCAGTTCCGGAATTAAGAATATCATTGAACTTTCCAGCTTGAGTAATCCTTCCGTCCTTCATGACCTGATGACAAGGAGTAACTTTGAGTGGACATATACAAAGTAGATAATATCACGTATTGTAAATTGGAATTTCATAAAAAAAACTGTGTGGATATTTTACCAATATAAGATCAGCAGCCGGCAAGAACTCCACTTGATGAGTGACATAAATTACTGTTTTCGAACTCAACAGGCCTAGCAAACATTCCTGTAGTGCAATTGTCAATTAACTAAATTAGTAGTGATGTGTACAAAAAAAAAGAATATTATCGATGCATATGTCAATAGTTCGATGATGCAAATAACTTTGAAGATTCAGTTTATTGGATTGGAATCACACTAGAATAGAGAAATGAAATACCTTAAAAAGGTGGGATCCTGTATGAGCATCAACGGCACTAAAAGGATCATCAAACAGATAAATATCAGCATCTTGGTATACAGCACGTGCAATTTGTATTCTTTGCTTCTGCCCTCCACTTAAATTGATTCCCCTCTCCCCTATAACCGTCTGATCACCAAATGATAGAACTTCGAGGTCCTTCTTTAACGAACATGCTTCTAGAACCCTGTCATAACTTCCTCTGTCCATCTGTTTACCAAACAATATGTTTTCTTCTATCTTTCCACTCTGTATCCATGGTGACTGAGAAACATAGGCCTTGGTCCCACACAACTTAAGAGTCCCAGATATCTTCGGAACTTCTCCCAGAATGCAAGAAAGTAAGCTCGACTTGCCCGAGCCAACAGTACCACAAACAGCAACTCTCATACCACGGCTCACTTTGAAATTTATATCCTTCAATGTTGGATTAGGGGAAGATAAATCCCAAGAGAAATTCCCATCGACTATCTCAACTGCTGTATCAGAACTACCTCTTGGGATGTTCTCTATAACATCTGGCTGTAAGTCATCAAGACAAAGGAATGATGCAATTCTATCAAGAGATACCTGAGTTTGTGCTATCATCGAAATTGTGTCTGGAAGACTGTAAATAGGCTCTTGAAGAATTCTGAACGTTGCAAGTGCAGATAAGATCTTCCCAGATTCGAGTGGGATTCCCAAAAGCATGCAAGCAACAAAAGTGACCACAGACACAAATGTGGGGGCACCCCAGAAGACAAATGAGGTCATGGCCCAAGTGTAAACAAACTTTCGTAACCATCCTGCCTCTGACTTGCGGAGCTCATTAATTTTAGACAAAAACTTCATCTCCCATGCTTGAAGCTTGAGAATTCTCATGTTCCTCAAGATCTCAGATGTTGCCTTCATCCTTTTATCTTTTGACTTCATTAACTTGTCTTGAAACTTCTCCTGCAAGGACCCCAAAGGAACATTTGCCAACATAACAATTATCGTTGCAATCAATGTTGCGATAGCCGCAAGACCAAGATTTATGTACAAAATCACTAGGGCCAAGCCAACTTGTACAAGGATCATCCATGGTTCGTGCATATACCAAGTGAAGTCACTGATCCTCTCAGCATCGACAGTCATAAAATTGATAATCTCACCGCTTGTGTGTCCCTGCTTGGACTGGCATGACAAGGTCAAACCCTTGTTATAAATGGCTGTAACAAGTGCTGCACGGATTCTTACTCCTACCTGTTGCGTCTTAAAGAACCAGTGCCTTTGAGTGAGGCACTCCACGAGCTTTGCAAACAAAAATGCAGAAACCAAAACATAGCCTTCATTTTTGAACTGCCGTCGCCCATAGAGGTATTGAACAAGTGTGTCGATCAGATATGGACCGACATAAGACGCCATTGTGTAAAAAATCCCAAATGAAGCGGTCAAGAGAATCTCTTTCCAAGCTGAGACGATTAATGCCTTCACCAGATGAAGTGTGGTAACTCTGCCGCTCCCACCACACCCCACATCAAGTTTACTTTTAAAACAAGGATAGGACCCAAATACACTGTCAACCTTATCTAGTTCAGGAACATCCTCAAGGTCTAACGCCTTCTTATTGCCAGCCGCAATTAGAGGACCCATCCAAGTAAAAGTAAGAATGCTGAAAATTCCAGCGCTCGAATAAGGGTTAACATTTGTTCCCCCTCTCGACTTATTTGACTCTCCATCATTACTTACACTGGTACTACGATTACCGTTCAAAAGGGGTTCCTCAAGAACAGAATCTCTGCCCTCTTTCTTACCGAAAAACCCCACGTACATGAAAAACAAACCCAAAACAACACAGACAACATCGAAAACCAAAGATTTAACAGGCAACGAAACACGGTCCTTGTGAAGAACAATGTCAGTGACAAGAGAATAACAAGAAATAGAGAAATAGAAACCCCACCAAACTCTCAAAAAATTTGGGAACTTAATGGATTCAGCAGAATTGGAGAATTGGGTATGCAAATAAACGCAAACTGCACCCCAAGAGAGTGTTCTAACAGCTAAATCCAAAAGGATCACTACTTTTTCATCAGACCAACCATTTTTGTACCAAGAAAAGTAGTTCAATAAACAAAAAACCAGACTAATCCCAGAAACACAGAAAGTACAAATTAAAGCCTGCTTGTAGTACGAATTTCGGCTATTTGAAAATCTCTGTTTCGGAGCCTCTCCTCCTCCTCCATCACCCCCTTTGAATTTCCTCCGCAACCAAGAGAAGAACAACACAAATACCAACACTATGTGTAATGAGCCAGAAAACCCATGTATAAAAACCGGTTTGAGCAGAAATTCGGTACCTGGATGCATCAGTGATGAGTAGTGTGAGAAGAAGGTTGAGAGAGTACCGTGGTTTGATGAACCAAAAAACTCCATGATTTCTGGAGCTTTTTGCTCGGGGGTTCTGAAATTCTGGGAAAAGGGGTTTGAGTTTTGTTATTGGAGGAAGATTTTTGTGTGTTGTTATATGGGGGTGGGTGGGTGGGTGGATGGAAGGGGAGTGTGTAACTGTAGGAGTGGAAGTACGAGAGTGCAGAGAGAGAAAGAGGGAATGAAATGTCAGCGGAATTTTCTTGGAGAGGAGGCTAACGTAGTGCCCAAGACTCACATGACGGAGATCGCTAGACATAGACGGTAAGTGACGCAAACAAGTGTAGGTTCGAGGAAAAAAACAACAATCGGAGGTTGGAAATTGATGTTAAACCATAATAAATCCATCTATTTTGTCTATATAATATCATTGGTTCAGAAAAAAAAATCACTTAATTCCAAACACATGTTTTGACTGAAGTATTGGTTCAAGACTTAAGCATGTCAAGTGGGACACCCTGATTCCAATTTCCATGTCGTATGTGGATTTTGATGCTTTTTTGAATTCCGATGCTTTTGAAGTGGTGCGTTCTTCTTTTTCCAACTGGATCCTCTCCGGATCATTTTGATGAGAATCTTGAAAATTCGTGAATTGTGTTTATTCATTATACATCATGTGATTAGTTTTTATCCAGTACTATTTGTGTTTAATTTTAAATAAAAATATTTAAAATAATTTCTCAATATTCCAATCAAATTAATGTTTATTTTCAGTCATATTATTTATCAATGAAATGTTTTAAATTTGATTTCTCTATAAAATAGTTTAATACCCAATGACGAAGTCAGGATTTGTCGGAAAGAGGGGCGAACTTAAAGAGTGCAAGATTAAAAAAAATCATACATTGAGACAAATGGATCATTTAGTCTTAGACCTGGTTTGGTACTGAGGTGATTCTGAAAAAAGCTGGTATCAAAAAAAGCTGGGAGCTGTTTTTGTGTTTGGTAAACATTCAGCTTCAGCTTTTTTTCACAGTTTTGGGTGAAAAAAGCCAAAAACAAGAAGCTGCAAAACCCAGCTTTAAAAAATCGGTTTTTTTTCACATCTGTTTTACATAAAAGTTTACCAAACATTATAATACTGTTTTTTTTTTTCAAAAGCACTTTTACAAAAAAGTTTACCAAACACTCTGCTGCTTTATTTCACAGCCGCTTAGGGCTGGTTTGGTATTGCTGTGCTTTGAAAAAAAACTGCTTCTGCTGTGCTGTGAGAATAAGCAGCTGTGAAATAAAGTAGCAGAGTGTTTGGTAAACTTTTTTGTAAAAGTGCTTTTGAAAAAAAAAAAAAGCAGTATTAGAGTGTTTGGTAAACTTTTACGTAAAACAGATGTGAAAAAAAGCCGGTTTTTCAAAGCTGGGTTTTGCAGCTTCTTGTTTTTGGCTTTTTTTCACCCAAAACTGTGAAAAAAAGCTGAAGCTGAGTGTTTACCAAACACAAAAACAGCTCCCAGCTTTTTTTTATAGCAGCTTTTTTCAGAATCATCTCAGTGCCAAACCAGGTCTTATTCTCACAGCACAACAGAATCAATTTTTTTTCAAAGTACATCAATACCAAACCAGCCCTTAATCGCATGAAGATAAGTAAAAAGACAAGCAAAGAAAGGTTTAGTTTGACTTTCTCTCTTTCTTCGAAAGAGAACCACAAGATTAATATCTTGGTTGACAAGCCATGCCAACCATCAGTCCAAAACCATCAGTCTTTGAAGTTAGAATTATTTATTTATTTATTTATTTATTTTTAATATATAATATAATGCCACTCGTCTCTTCTCTTTCTTTCGCATCACGGAAATAAATAGTCACTTTTCATTCAACGGTTTTTTAGAAAAAGAGGAGATCATCTGGACGAATAAAAAAACAGAAAGGAGGGTATTACTTTCTTTTGGAGAGATGCTCTTTTCTATTGAATACACAATTTTAATTGGGTGATTCGTTTATTATGTGTTTGTTATGTGTTTAAAATATTTTATTTATCATCAAGAAAAAGTTTAATCATCAATTCAAATAGTAATTTTTACATACTGAGCAAGGATATTGAATAAAAATTTAAGAAAATGTGAATCACTCATCTAATAAACATTTTGCTTGCTAATAAAATTTTCAGTTGCACACTAATAATTAACTTAAATAGATGACAGGTCAGGTACTATGCCTACTTAATTAATAGAGTCAAAAAATATACAAGCAAGTGGTCCTTTACTACAATTGTAGAAATGTATTGAACTTTTACATGATGGCGTGGGTTTAAATCCTGTCGGTGGTTAATCTAACATTCAATCTAACAAAATCCATTGTTTGAGAAAAAAAACAAATATACAAAGCTTGGGAAGATGACAAATACCTCAAATAGCTAGTTTGGAATTGCTTGTGCTACTACCCTACACATATCTGGACCATATTAACTTAATGTATTATGCAGTACTAGTATTGTTGGATGCTGCTTACAAGTCAGAACTTACAATTATTTTGGCTATAGCCTATTAATGACTACATTTTCGTCTATCTTGGTGTGGTATGATGAACAGAATGTGGTTTAATGATTAAACTTGTGTTTGGGCATGAACTAATGGGTTTAAGCCGAAGGTGGATAATTCGTATAGGGTTTAATCCTTGGCCTAGTGACATCCCTTCATGCCAAGTGGCATTCAGATATCTAGCCCACGATGGATTCGGCCGAGTTCTAACAAGAGAAGGACTCTTAAGGGTCAAGTTGAAGGGTGATTCGGTCGAGTCCTAATGTAAGTAAAATTGTTAAGGATTTAGTGTTTAGGGGCAATAAGAATCAGCTGGTGATCAAAGAGCATCTTTAGTTTGGAGTAATAGTACTGCTTCGAGTTTGACTTGTTATCTATCCAAGTCTCTATCAGTAAGGAGCGTTGATTTTTCTTATTGAAAGAAGTCAATTCATTAGCCCTCTCAAACATGTTACATAGTGTTCGCCACATTGAAAGTTGAGCCTGTCTATGATTGGTTATTCCCATCTGCATTTCAAAGTTCGGCATTATAACTGTCGAACAACATTTACAATCAAAACACTTATTTCTTTCAAGTACTTGTGTCCTTACAATTTGATACCAATTTGGCCCACCTATGTTTTCACAAATATAGTTAAGGCATCTGAACCTGGTGCTGAAGATCCTGAACTTCACGGTGACTAACAACTTGTCTTCATACTCTAGAACCCAGAGGCTGAGAAGTGTTCCTTCCTCGGTCGTGGTCACTCGGATACTGAAGTTAGAAGAGTGTTCAACACCACCACCACATTCATTCAAATCGCCAACTGAGCTCGGTTGGAGTTGGCACGCCTGCATTCACCAGAAGGATGTAATTAGCTTATTAGTTGCTCAGCCTGCGTGACACATGGGCATGGTAGTTGTTAGGGTCAACAACTTTTATGGCAGAAAACCTTTGGCTCCAAATTGGGATCTTATTAAAGACATCATGAGAAACTTAGATCAATTTGGCGAGATTTAAAAAAGAAAATGCTAGGGATACCATCTATTAAACTATATTTTGAAAACTATACGACATGATTGTTGATGATTGAATTACTACTTAACTATTGATTAACGTGCTTATTTCCCATCGGTGACACACCACATGATTTACAAATGTAGTCCAAAAATTTGATCTACCCAGCATTACTCAAAACTATAACCATGTTGCTCATGAGCATGAGCTGGCTAAATATGATTGGTAACCAAATGTTTTTGTTCATATTTGCTAATATGTTTCTAAAAACAATATAAGCTTGCTAACTATAATTAACTTAGACCAAAACAAAAGTACTAATATACCTTTCATAACTCATAAATCCTAACTTTACCACATTTCTCTGCAGTGCACACCCTATATATACCTCCATTTTTTTTCCTCTCATCATCTGAGGTATCATAATCATTCACCAACTCATTCATTGTCTCTAAAGTGCACACGCTATATATACCTCCATTGTTTTTACTCTCATCATCTGAGGTATCATAAACATTCACCATCTCATTCATGGTACAGGATTATTTAAGTTATGTTGATTGTTTCTGTACATAGGCTTTCTGGAGGTAAAGCAATCTAGCTAACAAGTCATAGGCTTTCTCGAGATCAAGCTTACATGAACCTACCATGGCCTTTGCTTTTTAGTTTGATTTCACCATGATAAAGTATAGCACTATCGTAACCACAACCAATTGCCACCATCTTATGTTTAAATCAAATTAAACGGACTTTAATGGTAACCTGATAACAACCCACAAGGGCCTTTGCTTTTTTTTTTTTTCTTGAAAGAGTTCGTGAGCAATTCGAATGATTGGTCTGTAGACTGTAGTTTACTATTTCAAAATTTTCATCCCCGAGGTACACCAACGAGCTTCTACCTAGAGGCCGCTCCCCAAAACTAGGGTTAGGGACCACTGTATTGCTACTGAACAAGAAGATTGTCATCTTATAAAAATTTGTTTACATATCCTTTTTGTCTGGAAGCCTATACATACATAAATTGTATGATGACAATCTTCTTGTGGTGGTAGGAGTCTCGTGACTAAGATACTCATTGAGTAGTGAACCCCAAGTGCGTGCTAGACCTTGGAAAAATGATCAGAGTCTGAGAGAGCAGAGAATAAATTCGATGCATGCGCATCACAGGAAAAGAGACAATAAGCTGCCTACAAATTTTTCTGCATGATAGGGCTCCATCCATAGAGTGCCAAATGACTCACCATTGGGTCATTGAAAAGGCTGCATGTCGTCAAGAAATTACGAATAGGATAGCAACAAAAGTTTACCTAAAAATAAGAAAACTCGAATTTGGACAAAGTCGAATTTGAATTACATTATTATTAACTCATTGTGAGGTTTATGACATTCTCTCATCCATTAGTGTGGATAATATCGTTTGTTTAAAAAAAATAAATAAAGTTACCTCTTTGTCACTTTCTCATGATAGTAATGCTGGAGTGAGATTGACTTTTAGGTTTTACCCAAAAAAAAAAGGGGCAACTACTAATCTACGCTAGTATGAAGATGAAGGTATATATTTGATTTTATATAGTGCTATGGAATTTGGAAAGATCAAGATTTTTAAGTAGATATCTTTTTGTTCAGAAGTACGAAATTCAAGATGTAGTGGTTCAAATGCCTGAAGTATTCTATATGTAGGAGCCTGAAGCATTAAATCTCCCATATTTTTATTTATTTATTTTATTTTTGTCTTTTAAAGATATGTATATTACAATTTTATACCATTTTATTAATTTTAGTTTGGTTAATTTCACTAACATTCCTTAAGGTTTATCGTGTTTTATATAATCCCTCACAGTTTGAGAATTACACTTTGAAATTCCAATCTACTTTTGGTGTATGCAATATTTTGAGGGCCAAGGGAACTAGGGACAACGATACATACATTCTTCTTTTCATTTTAATATTCACTGCAATTCTTAAATTTGATTTATTTATTTATTTATGAAGCATTCGTTTGGGCATGTTTTTAAAATAACTGAAAGTGATTTAAACAAAATATTTTTGGGTTCTAAAAGCATTTAAAGTGCTTCATGGAAGAAACACTAATTATGTGCACTTCTTGCAGGAAGCACTACATTATGTGTGCTTTTTGGAGGAAACACTTTAAATGTTTTTCTAGGATTCACTTGCATTTTTACTAAGGATTGGTTCGAAAAATATATTCATCCATTTTAAATGCCCTTCCAAATGATCCCTTCATCTTTTTGGAATGATGTGAAGGTAATTTAAAACTTTAGTGGATGTTAGTGTAATTTCTGAAAGTTGAAGAGCTTTGTGAAACACGATAAACTTCAAGGGTCATTAACCCATTTTTGTTTTCAAATTGTAATGAGAGTAGGGGTATAATTAGAATATACACTTACAATAATGGTTAACAAGCTGGGTTTTTTTTAATACTATTATTATTAGATGAAGCCATCACACTATGTGTATATAAATATAAAAGATTTAAAAAGAAAAAATATATGAAAAAGAGAAGTTGGAGTGGGGTATTTTTTATTTTATTTAAATTAGAGAGAGCCTTGATAACATGTGGGCAAGGAAAAGAAAAAAATACTAATTTTTTTTGTGTGAAATTACTTTAATACCCATGATTTTTTTTTTGATATTTTATTTCAATTATACCTGGAAGGGTATAATAGTATTTTTAAAAACTTTGGTTGACAAAGAAATTCTATTAATGAGTAGTATAGATATAGATAGGTTAGAGTTACATGCAATGATTGGACAATAAGAAAGTTAATAATAACATACATTTCTCCATTCTTTTATTGTATATTTCGCTGCGTTAGTTGGGCAAGATTTTGTGCACTAACTTGACGGTGCGTGTTAGCATGCTCCCATAAGTTATGATGTAATTATCAATTTGTGACTATTTGTGATTATTTGTTATTATTAACTTTTCTTACACAAAGTGAAATCCATCAGAAAATCTAGTGATAAATATTAGTTGTGGGACCATAGATTTATTTTTTATCTTTTTTTATTTTTGCCAGAGTGACGCGGATTGGAATACTAATTCCTCAGAAGTTTGGTTAAGGACTCAATGGCTCCGTATCAGATTAAGTTGTCTAAACGGACTAACGGTGCCACCACACCTTGTTGGGCTCTAGAATGGTTGGCAAGGCTGGCATGCCTCGTCAAGATTGACCATACTTGTTCTGCAAGACAAGGAGTCTGATTTGACTATGGATTACTTTGGTTTCCTATATTCTTGGAGATTCCTACAATCTCTAGATTGTCGTGCACCACAAGTAATCACAATCCTAAAAGGAAGTAATATCTTATGCTATATATACTTTGGGATTCTCTCTATTTAATACATATTCTCTCTCTATAATCGCAGTCCTTGTGCTAAAAAATAATGGCAAGTGGAAAATCTGTGTAGACTTCATGGAATTAAACAAGGAATACCTAAAGGATCTTTATCCTTTACCCCAAGTAGACTTGTTTATCGATTCCACAGTGAGGCACGAGTTGCTGAGCTTCATGAAAGCATATATAGGATATAATTAAATCAAGATGTACGAGCTGAACATGAAAAAAAATCATTGGTCATTGATATAGGTATGTGTCACGCCCTGAACTCGGGCTCGGTGAAAAATATTATCCCCGTGCCAGGCATGTGAGTAAAAGTAAAATAAAAAGAAAAAAACTAAACTTCTCTTATTCAAATAATCTGAAAACCCTTACAAGGTGTACAAAAATAAAATAAAACTCTTAAATCCCTCGTCTAACACAATCTTAGCTTGTTTATCACCTGCCTTGCAAAAAATTATATCATTTCATCTTTCACATGTATCACATTATATGTTCAATTAATAGTACTTCACAAGTATACCCAAGAGAAGCATTTATCCAATTAGCAACAAATCACATTAATCAACTAATAACATGAATAATAATACAACATTCCACAAAATTTAATATGATCAATCTCCGTAAAGGTTTGTTGTATTTCCCCTAACTGGATTCCAAAGCAAGCAATCACGTATCAATCACATTAACCATTCTGTAATGCCCCGGACCCGGAGTTGGTGGAAAAAATATAACTTCGCGCTCGGTGTGCGAACTAAAAAAAAAAATAAAGTAAAAGGAAATTGAAAAGGGATGAAAATAAATTAAATTCCTCTTGTAATAACTTTGATGAATTTTAAGGTAATATACATGTTGGGCTAATGAGTAAGTGCCACATGGTATCCAATGAGTGGCTAGCTTGCCACGTGTTAGATCCCACATTGCCCAGGGGAGTGATCCTTATATGTATATTCTCATCCCTACCTAGCACGAGGCCTTTTGGGAGCTCCTTGGCTTCGGGTTCCATCGGAACTTCGAAGTTAAGCGAGTAGCACGCGAGAGTACTCCCATGATGGGTGACCCATTAGGAAGTTCTCGTGTAAGTTCCCAAAAATAAAACCGTGAGGGCGTAGTTGAGACCCAAAGCGGATAATATCGTGCTACGGTGGTGAAGCGGGCCTGAGATGTGGTGGACCTCGGGCCGAGATGTGACACCACGTGACAGTAGTTGGAGTTAGACAGCAAGGGGGCATGAGTATGCGTCTCTATCGTGTTATACCTTTTAGACTTAAGAATGTACGGGCAACCTATCAAAGGTTGATGAATCGAAACTTCAAGGAGAAGATTGGAAAGACGAAAGAAGTATACATCGACAACTAAAAGAAAGGTGAATAAGAAGCACCAAATTCATTTGCAAGAATCTTTTGACCTGCTCCAGAAATGAAACATTAAGCTTAATCTGAAAAAGTGCACCTTAAGAGTAGCATCAAAAAATTTCTTAGGTTACTTGGTCACCAAACGCAGAATCAAGGCTATTATGGAGTTGAAGTCCCCTTAGACAGTGAAGGAGACTTAAAGTTTAATTGGAAAGCAGCTGTTCTAAGTTGATTTCTTTCAATGTAACGGACAAATGCAAGTCATTCTTCAACGCCATCAAGAAGTATAAAGGTCTACTATGGACCAACGAATGTGCATAGGCCTTCATGAAATTGAAGGAGTGCTTGTCTAATCCACCACTGTTGTTCGAGCCAATTGTTATGCCAAAAATTGCTATGTTTTAAATTTATACTTGCAAGTGTACGAATCTATTGGAATATAGAGGAGTGTAAGTACAAGGTCGAATTCATAGAGATTTTATGAAAATGATGAAACGCTAATCAAACCTGAATTAATTTAATGCTAACCTAGTTGGAGAAAAGTTGTTTTCTTGAGCTAGCTAATCATATGAATATGAAACTAGTGAAGAAAATAAATGAGAGAATTAACCAAGGTATCAGATTCCACTCCTATTAATCCATAAATTCCTAATTATTTATCTAACAATTCCCAACTCACTAAGTAGCATTAAACATAGTTAAATTCTTCTTCGCTTAAAGGTATGAATTCGAAGCATCACATGTAAACTAATCATTGAATTGCATAAGACCAAAGCAAGCCAACCATCGTATGTGAAGAATAATGTTTGAATGACTCATGATCAAAGTAATTCATAGTTAAGAATTACAAAATCAAGCATGGTTGAATGAAGTTTGGCTTCAAAACTATCAAGAGTGCATGACATTAAAGATGAAAAGAACAAAAACTTCCTCTAACCATTTGAAGCAAGAATCATAGGAATTAGGATCATTAAGGGAATTGAACAGATAAAAAAAAGATGGTTGTTTCCTCCTTAACCTTAGTTAAGGAGTTTAGCCACTCATAGTAACAAAATACATAAACTAAAGTGTTTGAAAGACGCGGAAAGAGAGATAAAACAAGGGACAAATTGAAACTATAGAATGACTTTCCTCCCATTTTATGCAGCTCCTTTCTATTATAACAGAGCTGGAAGTCCAAGTCTTGCAATTATTTGGCAGCTACAACTTGCTTGTAGTGGGTGAATTTTTTTCTCATTTTCTTTTACTTCCATCACTTCTTATCTTCATGAATTCCTCCTTTTACCATTTGGTCAACAATCAATACATGATTATTACTCCCCTTGTCGCTCTCAACTCTTCTTTCATTCACAGAGACTAGAAATCCAACTTATTCATTTATTGGGCAGCTGCTACAATTTCCTCAAAACATGCTTCAGTGATTTAAGCACACAGAATGCTACAGTGAATTGATTATCCCCAAATTTGGATATGTTACATTAGACACATTTGGAGAAACTTTCATGGAAAAGTCGTCTTCATTTGAGCAGTTTAAGTTGACGTTTTGAGCTCTACAATCTGATTAAAGATCATGAACCGCGAAATCCGAACATCTGTCGGTGTGGGATGCACTGGGAATGTTACAAAGCTTAGACTGATGCTAATTTTGGATATGTTGGAGTAGAAAATTTGATTAAGTGTTGAAAAGAAGACTTACAACATAGCGATTTTGGTAGCAGTTCCGAGCCAACCATCCTCGAAATAGCACAACTTAAATTCATCGGAGTAATAGCCACACAAATTACAGCTTAAGCATGCTCCAGGTTGTTAAGTCCACTAGCGTTGGCAGAAAATGCTTGTTTTTTTCATGTGGACTAACAGCAGTAGAGGAGGCGCAGAAGCAAGCCCCTTCAAAATACTCGCCGGAGTGGACGAAGAAATGGCTGGAGTAGAATGCGGTCTAGAAATTGTTACCTTTGTGGAAGTCAGAACGAGGATCAAATTTACATCTACACCGGAGTTAGCATTTTGTTGTTGTTGTTGTTGTTGCTATTGTTGTTGTTGTTGTTGTTATTGTTGTTGTTGTTGGTATTGACATTGTTGCTGCTCCGCCACTTATTCTCTTCTCACCTCCGCTCTCCCAACAGAGTTATCTGGGATCTCAATTAAACCTTCGTCGTCACTTACCGATGTCTCTCTCTTATTTTCTCTCAACTCTTTCTTCTCGACTTGGGTGTTTAACGTAATTGCCTCTACGGCCTTAACCTCAATCAGAGTAGTCTCTCCAGCACTAGAGGCATTGTCAACTTTACTCTGAGAAGTTTTCGATCCCCCCTTCATTGGTAGACTTCCTTTTAAGCGGAACTTTCTCCAAACTTCCTTAGAGCGGCTTCGTTGGACTTTTTGCCCTTCTGTTTCTTCTTGGACTCATTGTGCTCTTCAACAATATACTCTTCTTTCTTCGCGTCCACATCATCAATCCGGAGTTGCTTTGGAATAGAAATCTCAAAGCAATGTCTAACGATAGCGTCTCTTCCATTGGCGTCATTTCACCCCGAAACGATAAGCCATCTCTAATCATAGTGCTCTACTCCAATTATCTTGAAGAGCGACAACAAAAACAAGGACGACGGTCATAACTACCTCATGACAGATTGAAGAATCACGAATTCCAACTTCATATGATGGGAATAAGAGTTTTATCACAATGCTCGGGTTTTCCTAGAGGAAACAAAAAGGGAGGGTTTCCAATACCTTTATTTTGTTTTGTTCTAATATCTTATTACTTTGAAAAGTTTAAATCGCTTTACCATGAAACAAAGAGCTCGACCTAACTTTTTGTTATCGTTTTTTTCCGAAGGGGATATGTGCTAATTGCACATCCCTTCTCCTTTTTAGATCCTGTGATGTTGGACTAACTCAGTCCAACACTATTCCGGTGGAGCCAATAGCTTCGACAACGACACAGCCTCTCTGACGAGCATGACAAAGTCCCAAGACGGGGGAGAAGTACACTGGGAGCAAGTCAACCCCAGAAAAGATATAAAGTTCAACTCCAGAACTCTGTGCGGGTCAACATGTCACAATTCACCTCAAATTCGATTCGCAGTCCTCTCGCTGGAAGTGTACTGCAACTCAGTTTGGTTCGTAGTCCTCTCACTGTTCTTCTTGCCTTACCAAAGTTTGTAACTGGAAATGGGAATAAAATTCACTTTTGGAAAAACAGTTTTGTTCTATGTTTTACTGATATCATTAAAAAAACTGTAAGTTACTGTTAATTGGTGGGGTGAAATGTTTGTGGTCAGAAAAAAATTCGAAGGGGAAGAAAAAGATGCATAAGGTTTAGCTACATTTTGTTTTCTAATGTTTAATTTGATTTGTTTTTCTATTTATTTATAATGGCTTTTTACTTTTTAAGTAATTAATCATAAGGGTGAACTTGTCGTTGAAGGGGTGAGGTGAAAGTGAGATTGGGTCTACAGGCTAGGTCTCTACCAAACCACACCCTTTCAGCCCATTGGCACTGAAAGATCAAATATGCTGAAGTTTCAGGGTGCATTTTGCATATGGGGCACAAGGGATTGGGGCTTAGCTTCCTACGGAATAAGCAATCAAAGGTGGGGGGAGTGCACGATCAATCGCCATAGAAAGAGCTTGATTTTAGGTAGAGTGTTGCAGCCCCAAATCCTTTGCCATATGTCCGGATTAAGACTGTGAGACGAGCATGGCTTGTTGGAGCTAGCCTTAGACAAAGCTGTGGAATGAGCCCAATGATGCCTAGTTTGACACAGAACTCACCAGATTTTGTGAAGGGCCATAACAATCTATCAGCGGTGTTACCACTGCCTAAGAAGATATTCTAAATTGCTCTAATTTATGAAAATGATAGATCCAAACTTGAGTTGTGCAAGCACATTACCCTAACCAACTTGCCTAATCCACGTTTGCTCATAGTGGAGGCTTTTCAAACCCACCAAGCAAGCATTTGTGGACGAAATTCCAACCATTCCAATAAATTTAAGGTACCTTTTAGTTTAAATACCAAATTCAAAAGAACTTTAAGCTAAAATAGTATAATTTTTAGTTTAGATACTAGTTAAAAAGTCAAACTAATTTGCTAGTTAAAATGACAATAATGTCCAACTTTACTATTACAAGGCCATAGCCAATTAACATTCTCAATGAACAATGAATTGTGACTAACATGCATACGTAAGACTTTTGTTAGAAGAAAAAATTTCACTACGTTAATCGCTCAAGGTATAGGGTTTAGTTCCTGGATTTTGGGCACCGCTGAAACCCTAAGACCTACACCTTAAACCCTAAACTCCTCCAAAGTACATTCTAAGTACTGGTTTCGTACTAATGTGCTTTTATAAAAAGGTGGTATAAAAAAAAAAGCTGAGCTAAAAAAGGTGTTTGGTAAACACTTAGAAACAGCTTATTTTCACAGTTTTGGGTGAAAAAAAAGTTGAAAACGTGAAGTAAAAAAAATAAGCTTATTCTCACAGCATAGCAGAAACAGTTTTTTTTCAAAACACAATAATACCAAACTAGCCCTAAAACCATACACGCAAAATGATCAACTCCAAAACCGTGATGGACCTTCTAAAATCATAAACCCTCAAAGTTAACCTTGTGTTTTAACACTATGTTTGGATGACAGAAATAGACTTAGAATTTTGACAAAAGTCAGAATTTATAAATTTGACATAGACCAATTCTCTTGTTTTGGTTCATAAACATAGAAATGTAGAATTTTCACGTGGAAAAAAAAACTTGGAATTTGAGACTTCCAATTCCTAAGTTTAAATTTCATGTATATAGACGCAATTTCTAAATACAAGTGAGATTTTAAAAATTACAAAATCCATATTCAAATTCCATTGTTCTTTTAGGCTAGCCAAACAAGAAAATTCACAAAATCTAGAAAAATAAAATTCCGTCATTTTAAAATTCCCTAGCAATCTTAAATTTTCTCATCCAAACAGAGTGTAAAGGCCCTTATAAAATTCTAAAAAGAAAAAGCTTGAAGACAAGATGGTAATTTCCCATTTCGTATTCTATTGAGAATTTGAAAAAGTTTAGAAGAGTTATAAATTCATGGAGTTTAATGGTGTTCCACACATTCCATGTGAATTTTGGATGAAATCATTACAAATATTAGAGGTTGAGGTTTGATTTCCTAAAGCCTATATAAAAAAGGAAAATTAATAAAAATGACTTGAAAACTTTGAGTTTTAACGATAAGGACAAAATAAAGAGTAAAATGAATAGTATTAGAATTGACTTTTTAGTGTAAAAATCTGGTTTTTCGTTAAAATAAACAGTACCATGAGCGTTTCGTTAAAGTTCCCAAAATATATAAAAAAAAAAGTATAAAAACCCTCTAAATCCATTAAAATATTTCATCATTTAAAATAGTTTAAAATCTAATCGTAATTGAATATATGGAGTTTTATGAACTACTTTAAAATCTTGAAAGAATGCAATCTAATTTTGTAAAGTTTTATACTTTTTAAAATCTTAATTGAATACCTGTGGACTTCTATAGATTCATTCAAAATCTTGATTGAGTATTTATAAATTTATACTCTTAAAAAACTTTTAAGCTCCAAATTGAATACATCCCCTCAGTCAGAAGCTCACTTGCAATAAAATTTGTGGCTTATCCTAAAATATTTAACTGAACTTTGTAATTTTTTTCTTAAAGCCTATGCCCAGCTTGATATTTAATATAAATTTAATCCAGAATCCTGATTGAAACAGCACGACTCAGGATCCATAACTGAATGCTGGTAAATTAAAACCAGACATTCTAGATTTCATTGGAAGCACGAAGTTTGACAGCTACATTAACTCTGAGAATACCATTGCTTGAATAATGTAATGTACTTAATCATAACACATTTGTAACAGAAAATATAGCATATAAAAATACACTTGCAAGCTGTAGCTTGATCATTCGATTTTGTTGGTTCGGTACTCGCGAGTAAGACCATACTCGCCAATTATTTTCGACATTATCAAAACAGTTTCCCAGTTGACTAGTGAACAGTGAAGATTTGGACTGTTAATTGTCATTCAAACTACTCGTAACTGGAATTCGACCTCGTTGTGTACTCTGCCACGAGCTGAGCGAAGGACGATGATTTGTTTTCCAGCAATCTTGCGGGAGAATCATATTCCTCAATAAGCCCTGCAACATGATCAAAAATACGTTAAAGTAAAAACTAAGGGGATCACTAGGAACGTTGGATGGATTCATATGGCAATACTAACCGTGACTTAGAAGTAGAACCATGTCACTGTCAAGAACAGAAGTTATACGATGCGCAATAGTAATGACTGTGCAGTCAGTAAAGTGTTGTCGAAGGGTCTGCTGGATCAGATTATCTGTAGCCGTATCAACCGATGCAGTAGCTTCATCAAGCACCAAAACTTTACTTTTCTTCAGGAGCACACGGCCAAGGCAGACCAGCTGTCTCTGACCCATACTCCAGTTCTCTCCGTTCTCGCTAACTGCAGCAATTCTCGAACATAAGCACAAATAATTTCCATGACATAGCATGAAATTGAGAGCATCTATATAGCCTCTAAATTAAGAACAAACCTGTGGAATCCAGCTTTCCTTCCTTTTTCCTAACTTCATCTCCAAGTTGGCACTTATCAAGGGCCTAAAACAAATAAAAGACATGTTAATGAGTGACGCCGATTTGGAACTGAAAAATCAGATACAGAAGAACATTTAGAGGGAACAAAATTCCTATCATCAATGTAAATCAACCAACCTCCCAAATTTGTTCGTCTGTGTACTCTTCAAGCGGGTCCAGATTGCTTCTTACAGTCCCTTCAAACATGGTTGGGTCCTGAGGGATAATGCTCAGCCTAGACCTCAAGTCATGCAGTCCAATTGAAGAGATATCAATACCATCTATCAAAATCTGGCCGGCAGAAGGATTCACAATCCGGAAAAGGGTCTGTATGAGAGTTGATTTGCCACTGCCAGTTCTCCCCACAATCCCAGTTTTCATTCCCCCAAGAAAGGTACATGTGAGACCCCGCAACACTAGTGGCATGTGTGGAGCGTAGCGAACCTACATAAACATGAAATAACAGTCATAAACATGACTGATCCTATATCGTATGAAGAAATAAACCAGAACAGAAGGTACCTGAAGATCACGGATATCAACTTCTCCAAGTAATGGCCAAGAACGATTCGGCTGATTGGATTCTATTACAAGAGGAGGTTCAGTGGGAATATTAGTGTACTGTAGTAATCTCTCCACTGATATTATTCTGTTCTCTACATTGCAAAGATTCCATATACACCGAGCTTGCAACATGTTTAGATTAAGTCCATATGTGATAGCCAATCCCGCAATGCCTTTAGGGTAAAAAATGCAAACCAAATAAGAAAAGAGAGAATTTATAAATTTGCAAACAATTATTTCAAGAATAATCGGTAAAACAAAAGATGAATATCACTTGCCTGGATCAATTAACCCCGCTGGAATAGAGATCAAGAAAATCAAAGAAAATCCAAATGTGATAGATGACAACATATCCAAGCGAAAACATAGCCATTCCATTGCAGCTGCAGTATGGAACTTAGGCCGACCAAAACTGTCGTTCAATTTCATATTTGTATCCCTGAATCTTGATTCTTGATCGAAGCATCTAATAGTTGTTGACCCTGAAATTGTTTCAGCAAAATGTTGTATCACTGGAGCTTTGCATACTCCAACCAACCGTGCTAGTTCTCTTGCTGAAGGAATGTAGTATTGCTGCATCAATATAAATTTGTGAGCATTTTATTGAACATGATTCTTATATATTCCGGGCTGTAACAGGAGGAAACTTTTGGGTCAATAAGGAAGCCAAGTTCAAGCATGTATAGGTATGAATAAAGAGCATCAACAGAGCATGAACAACATAAGAATTAAAAATGAAGTATTTTCCACAGTTGAATTCATGTGATAAGTTGACCTATCAGTTCAACGTATAAGATAGGAGCATTCGGACAAAGTTAGAAGAATTACCTGATACCAGATACAGATTGCAACCACGGGGATAAAAATGATGAAAACCTGCCATGCAACCTGTGACATCACTGCAATAATTCCTACAAGCTGGATCGTTGAGTTAGCAAGGGCCCCAAGTTGAATCGACATGTTCATGTCCACAACATTTTGGTCAGTAGAAGCCTGCAAGAAATTATTGAGCAACATTGATTCGAATACTGATTTTAGAAATATATTTTGCTTTGAACCACCAATCAGGCATGATATTAGAAATATATTTCGCTTACTCGGTTTAGGATTCGTCCACTTGGAGTTGAATCAAAAAAAGACATTGGAGCACGGAAAATGCAATGGTGCATTTTACTAAAGAGTATAGTTGCTGTCTTGTACGCAGCTGTTGCAAGAAACATGGATCTGAAGAGAACACAAAAAGAACTTCCAATAGCCAAAGCAACATATACAATTATCAATGTAGAGCTTGTAATAGTATGTTTCGCATCCTTAGACACGGGAGTTGCCCAAGCCATCCAGTAATTGCTTCCAATTTGAAGGATCTGAAACAGAATTTGTCCAAGCAATATAAAAGGCACAAGAGCACCTCCGTAAGCTGTGGTGATATACTTCCAGTACACTGAAAACCCAACTCGACCTTTCTCTCTCTCTTCTTCTTGAACAATCTGCCCTTTTGGCTCACCTACATCATCTGTTTTACTATTTTGAACATCACTGCTTTCTTTTTCTTGGACAACCCCATTAGTACTAGCCGAATTTCCTTCTTCTTTGCTAACACTTATTTGTTCAGCATGCCCTTCTTCTACAGAATTAACCGCGGACAAAGCTTCCTTATGCGCTCCCACAAGTTCCTCAAAATCAGTTCCAGAATTAAGGATATCATTGAACTTTCCAGCTTGACTAATCCTTCCGTCCTTCATAACCTGATGATAAGGAGTAACTTTGAGTGGACATATACCAAGTAGATAGTATCACGTATTATGCATTGGAATTTCAAAAAAGAAAAAAAACCGCTGTGGATAGTTTACCAATATAAGATCAGCAGCCGGCAAGAACTCCACTTGATGAGTGACATAAATTACTGTTTTCGAACTCAACAGGCCTAGCAAACATTCCTGTTATGCAATTGTCAATTAAATAAATCAATCGTGAAGTGTCAAACAAAAGAATATTATTGATGCATATGTCAATAGTTCAATGATGCGAATAACTTTTCAGATTCAGTTTATTACATATGGAATCATACTAGAATAGAGAAATAAAATACCTTAAAAATGTGGGATCCTGTATGAGCATCAACGGCACTAAAAGGATCATCAAACAGATAAATATCAGCATCTTGGTATACAGCACGTGCAATTTGTATTCTTTGCTTCTGCCCGCCACTTAAATTGATTCCTCTCTCCCCTATAACAGTCTGATCACCAAACGATAGAACTTCCAGGTCTTTCTTTAACGAACACGCTTCTAGAACCCTCTCATAACTTTCTCTGTCCATCTGTTTACCAAACAATATGTTTTCTTCTATTTTTCCACTCTGTATCCATGGTGACTGAGAAACATAGGCCTTGGTCCCACACAACTTAAGAGTCCCAGATATCTTCGGAACTTCTCCCAGAATGCAAGAAAGTAAGCTCGACTTGCCTGAGCCAACAGTACCACAAACAGCAACTCTCATACCACGGCTCACTTTGAAATTTATATCCTTCAATGCTGGATTAGGGGAAGATAAATCCCAAGAGAAATTCCCATCGACTATCTCAACTGCTGTATCAGAACTACCTCTTGGGATGTTCTCTATAACATCCGGCTGCAAGTCATCAAGACAAAGGAATGATGCAATTCTATCAAGAGATACCTTAGTTTGTGCTATCATTGAAATTGTATCTGGAAGACAGTAAATAGGCTCTTGAAGAATCCTGAACGTTGCAAGTGCAGATAAGATCTTCCCAGATTCAAGTGGAATTCCCAAAAGCGTGCAAGAAACAAAAGTGACCACAGACACAAATGTTGGGGCACCCCAGAAGACAAATGAGGTCATGGCCCAAGTGTAAACAAACTTTCGTAACCATCCTGCCTCTGACTTCCGGAGCTCATTAATTTTAGACAGAAACTTCATCTCCCATGCTTGAAGCTTGAGAATTCTCATGTTCCTCAAGATCTCAGATGTTGCCTTCATCCTTTTATCTTTTGACTTCATTAACTTGTCCTGAAACTTCTTCTGCAAGGACCCCAAGGGAACATTTGCCAACATAACAATTATCGTTGCAATCAATGTTGCGATAGCTGCAAGACCAAGATTTATGTACAAAATCACTAAGGCCAAGCCAATTTGTACAAAGATTATCCATGGATAGTGCATGTACCAAATGAAGTCACCGATCTTCTCAGCATCGACAGTCATAAAATTGATAATCTCACCGCTTGTGTGACCCTGCTTGGACTGGCATGACAAGGTCAAACCTTTGTTATATATGGCTGTAACAAGTACTGCTCGGATTCTTACTCCTACCTGTTGCGTCTTAAAGAACCAGTGCCTTTGAGTAAGGCACTCCACGAGCTTTGCAAACAAAAATGCAGAAACCAAAACACAGCCTTCATTTTTGAATTGCCGTCGCCCATAGAGGTATTGAACAAGTGTGTCGATCAGATATGGACCTACATAAGACGCCATTGTGTAAAAAATCCCAAATGAAGCGGTCAAGAGAATCTCTTTCCAGGCTGAGAAGATTAATGTCTTCACCAGGAGAAGTGTGGTAACCTTGCCGCTCCCACCACACCCCACATCAAGCTTACTTTTAAAACGAGGATAGGACCCAAATACACTGTCAACCTTATCTAGTTCAGGAACATCCTCAAGGTCTAATGCCTTCTTATTGCCAGCCGCAATTAGAGGAACCATCCAAGCAAAAGTAAGAATGCTGAAAATTCCAGCATTTGAATAAGGGTTAACATTTGTTCCCCCTCTCGACTTATTTGAGTCTCTATGATTACCTACACCAGTACTACGATTACCGTTCAAAAGGGGTTCCTCAAGAACAGAATCTCTGCCCTCTTTCTTCCCCAAAAACCCCACATACATGAAAAACAAACCCGAAAGAACGCAGACAACATCAAAAACCAAAGATTTAACTGGCAACGAAACACGGTCCTTGTGAAGAACAATGTCAATGACAAGGGAATAGCAAGAAATAGAGAAATAGAAACCCCACCAAACTCTCAAAAAGTTTGGGAAGTTAATGGATTCAGTAGAATTGGAGAATTGGGTATGCAAATAAACACAAACTGCACCCCAAGAGAGTGTTCTAACAGCTAAATCCAAAAGGGTCACTACTTTTACATCAGACCAACCATTTTTGTACCAAGAAAAGTAGTTCAATAAACAAAAAACGAGACTAAACCCGGAAACACAGAAAGTACAAATTAAAGCCTGCTTGTAGTACGAATTTTGACTATTCGAAAACCTCTGTTTCGGAGCCTCTCCTCCTCCTCCATCACCCCCCTTGAATTTCCTCCACAACCAAGAGAAGAACAACACAAATGCCAATACTATGTGTAATGAACCAGAAAACGCACGTATAAAAACTGGGTTGAGCAGAAAATGGGTACCTGGATGCATCAGTGATGTGTAGTGTGAGAAGAAGGTTGAGAGAGTACCGTGGTTTGATGAACCAATAAACTCCATGAATTTTGTTATTGGACGAAGATTTTTTAGTGTTGTTTATATAGGGGGGAGAGAGGTGTGAGAGTGGAGAGGGAGAAAGGGTTGAAATGTCAAAGTCGAATTTTCCCGGGGAGGTGGCTAACGTAGTGCCCAAGACTCAGAGCATTTCCAATGAATGTCTTGTTTAGGGACTCCCACCATTATTTTTGTCTACTTATTTGTGGTTTGTTTTCAAGGCAAGAAAACTGACAAGTTTGAATCTTCGACAAGCATAACCCCCGGACTTAATTTCAAGTTCACAAAATGTTCACTTAATTTCAAACACATCTTTTGACTAAAGTATTGGAAAAAGCTTGTCAAGTGGGATACCAAATTCCAAATCGTAGAAATATTGCATATTGACCGTATCTTTGAAAAAAGAATAATTTAAATGTCTTAACTCTTTTCCAATTAGCACTGAGATCTTTTGTGATAAAATCTCATCCGACAGATTCTACAGGTGATAATTATCAAGTTGTGAACAATATTAATATTATTAGAGTGGGTCTTTGGTCCATCTCTTTAATAATTAAATTCCATGTTGAATTTTGATGCATTTTTTGAATTCCCATGGTTTTGAAGTGGTATGTCCCCCTTTTTGGACGAAGTTGTTAACACCTTTAAACTTTTTAAGTTTGAGAAATGCTAAGGAAACTCCTTAAAGTTAGACTCTTTATGGACTTTCTGCCATTTTTTTATTTTTTTTTTGACATAATGTTTTATAATGTTGACACAGGAATTGTGCTAAGAAGATAAGGTGTCGGAGAGTCCAACCTTTGAGAAATGCTAAGGAGACTCTCTCAAATTAGGACTCTCCATAGACTCTCCACCATCTCATTTTGTTGACACATTGTTTTATGATGGTGACACGAAAATTGTGTACAAAGATGAGGTGGCAAAGAAAGAATCTATGAAGAATTCCACTTTTAAGAAAATCTTCTTAGGATTTTTCTTTATCTTTTTTAGTAATATTATTTATAAGTAAAAAGTTTTAAATTTGATTTCTTTAGAGAATAGTTTAATACCTATTGTTATAACAGACCACCTAAATACTTCTATCACTTTTTTTAATGTAAAATATCGTTAGATCAAAACAATAATATTCACTGCTGAATCAATAAAGGGACGTTAACCTTCAATCAATGTTCGAGTTGAAGGTAAAGCATAAATTATTCATGATCGGTTCTCGTTTCTTTCAATTCTATCAAAACAAAAGAAACGAGCTTTTTTCGTGACTATTATATCTTTTACTTTTAACGAACACAATATACAATATTATTCAAACATACATTGAGACAAATGAATCACTTCGTCTTAATCGCATGAAGGTAAGTAAAAAGACAATCAAGGGAAAGATTTAGTTTGACTTTCTGCCTTTATTCGAAAGAGCACCACAAGGTTGTCATCTTGGTTGACAATTCATGCCAACAATCAAAGGAAAGTTGCTTTTAAAGTCAGTATATATATTAACAAATATCTTTCTTTGATTTTATTGAAAAACACTTTGAACCTAAAAATGAATTTACGGTTGTTACCAAAGAAAATTGGGTTAAGAAAGACAAAACTTTGGTTTCTTCCAGTCATCCTCCCAAAGAAACTATTTTGATTTCCACTGGCAATACCAACATTTCAGCTACTCCTTTCAAAATTCCAAAAGAAGATGCAGGTTTTAAATCTGTCATTGAACAGAACAATTTTACAAACCAGAGTCTTCATACTATTGGAAAACAGTTAGATAAAATTGAAACCAAAATCGACAAATTGTCTCAGCCAAAATCTTTTCAAAAAGAAAAACCATTAGTGAATTTCACTGATGCTTCTTCAAGTTCTACTGCTTTAAAATCAATGACTACTATGCAAAAAATAGATCATATGCTCAATGAGCTCAAAAAAGAGAAAGTTGTTAATGTTTTACAAAATCATGATATTTCTGTCGAAGAAGAAACATCTACTTCAGATTCTTCTCAAGAAACAGAAATTGATACTTCAATTCAAAAAATTGAACATGCTTTTCAAAATATTGATCTTCAACCAACTTTTGATCTTAAGCGTATTCGCACTAATCCAGTCAACTCCACAACTCTTACAAAAAACTGGTATCCCAGACCAACACCTCTAGATCTTCAGTTTGAAGAGAGAAATATTCAAAATCAGTTTTCAGTCTCTGCTGACAAACTCTATGAATGGAATATAGATGGATTGTCAGAACAGGAACTTCTTAACAAACTTCAACACATGTCTATGGTTGCTAATAGCTATATCACCAATCACAGTCTTACACAAACACAAATTGTCGACCTCTTAGTCACTGGTTTTACAGGAATGCTTCATTCCTGGTGGGAGAAGCACTTAACTTCTCATTCCAGAGATGAAATACGCCATGCGATAAAAAAAGATGAGGAAGGGCTTCCCATCTTTGATGAAACTATAGGACAAGGAATACCTAACGGAATAAATACCTTACTCTACACCATTATAGAACACTTTATAGGAACACCTAGCAATGTCACTACTAGGATTCACGACCAACTGAGTAATTTAAGGTGCCCTACCTTAAGTGATTTCAGATGGTATAAAGATGTTTTCATGTCCAGAGTCATGCTTCGAGAAGATAGTAATCAACCATTTTGGAAAGAAAAATTTATTAATGGATTATCAAACCTTTTTTCTCATAAAATACGAAATGTTTTAGTTAATGAAGAAGGTATCATACCTTATCATAACCTTACTTATGGGAACATAGTTAATGTTATCCAGAAGGAAGGATTGAAAATGTGTATCGATATGAAGATTTCAAAACAAGTCAATCAAGATAACTCTATTGCCAAATATGAACTAGGAACGTTTTGTGAATAATATGGTTTACCACCCAGAGCTCCTTCCAATAAGAAGAAGAAAGCTCAACACATGAGTAAGTATTCTAAATCTCATCCCAGGTACCATAAGTACAAACCAAGGTCATCCACCAAACTTTTTCAAACCAACAAGTTTTATGAAAAAACTTTTCGAAACCCCAAAAAGAAACCTTTTTGAAAATATGGTAAGGATCATCAGAGTAAGACAGGAAAATGCTACAAATGTGGCAAATATGGCCATTACGCCAATGAGTGTAAAGTTAAGAAAGCAATTAATCAGCTGAAAATCTCTGATGAAGAGAAAGTACAGCTTATCCAAGTTTTAGAACTTAGAAATACCGATTCTAGTCAATCAGATAAGGATTTGGAATTATCCTCTTCTGATCATAGCAGTTCTAGTGAAGTTTCTTCGCCAAACATCAAGTTAGGATGTACTGACACTTGTTGTAACAAAATATCAGTACTTAATAAGCAAGAAGAACAAGAAGAATTCCTAGTTGAATTAATAAGTAAAGTTGATAACCCAGATTTGAAATCTTTTTATTTAAAGAAATTAAAAAAGTGGATTTCACAACAAGAATCAGGCACTAGCCAAACACCACCTCAAAAGATTTCTCTCAGCACCACTTCAGAAAGGTTTAGTAAGCCGAAAAAAGAAATTACCATTAAAGATTTGCAAAAAGAAGTTAATCAAATCAAATCGGAAACTAGGCTTCTAAAGTCCGAAAATACAGAAATTCATTCACAACTCAGTAGAGTCCATACTCAAATTCTTGTTGAAGAACAGGACAGTTCTTCTTCAAATCACGATTCTGATGCTCAGTCGAGCAAAGCTTCTTCAAAATATTTGGTTTTAAGTCTTTTAGACAAAATCAGGATTAGAAAATGGTATTCTAAAATCAAGATAATAATCGAAGATTTTCATTTAAAAACTATAGCATTAATTGATTCAGGTGCAAACTTGAATTGTATTCAAGAATGGTTAATTCCTACTAAGTATTATCACAAGTCCACTGAAATACTTAATGCTGCAAATCAATCCCCGATGAAGTTAAAATATGAAATTCCTAAAGCCCATGTTTGTCAAGAAAATGTTTGTTTTAATAAAAAATATTTCTGATCCGGTCATATTAGGATTACCTTTTATAGCTTTAATTTATCCTTTCAAAGTTCATCATAATCGGATTACCACTAAAGTTCTAGGACAGAAAATTACATTTGAGTTCTGCATGGAAACAGACCTCAAAAAATTAAAACAATTTCAAAAAGACAGTGTCTCCAAAACTCTTAACCAAATCACTGCAAAAACTCAACAGATTAATTTCTTACAAGAAGAAATTAAACACAAAAGAATTGAAGAACAGTTAATAAATAAGTCTTTGTTAGAATCTATTAGCCAGTTTTCTGATAAACTGGCTAAGGAAATCTGTTCAGATATCCCCAATGCCTTTTGGCACAGAAAACAACATATTGTTAAACTCCCTTATGTTAAGAATTTCAATGAGTCAAAAATTCCCACGCACAGAAAACAACATATTGTTAAACTCCCTTATGTTAAGAATTTCAATGAGTCAAAAATTCCCACAAAAGCATGACCTATTCAAATGAATCAGGAAGTTTTAGAGTTTTGTAAAACAGAAATTAACCAGCTTCTGGAAAAAGGAATTATTCGACACAGTAAATCTCCATGGTCATGCCCTACTTTTTATGTTAAAAAAAATGCCGAATTAGAAAGAGGCACTCCAAGATTGATTATTAACTATAAACCTTTGAATGATGTTTTGGAATGGATCCGATATCCAATCCCTAACAAAAGAGATTTGATAAAGAGACTTTCTCAAGCAACTATTTTTTCCAAATTTGATATGAAATTAAGTTTTTGGTAAATTCAAATTCATGAATCTGATAAATACAAAACTGCTTTTGTCACTCCTTTCAGACATTACGAATGGAATGTAATGCCTTTCGGCCTGAAAAATGCACCAAGTGAATTTCAAAATATTATGAATGATATTTTTAATCCATATAGTCATTTTTCAATTGTTTATATTGATGATGTTTTAATCTTTTCAAAATCAATAGATGAGCATTGGAAACATTTGTATTTATTCACTAGAATCATTAAGTCTAATGAGTTAGTTGTTTCAGCTGCCAAGATTAAGTTATTCCAAACTAAGGTTAGATTTTTAGGATATCATATCCATAGATCTACCATCTAACCAATAGATCGAGTCATCCAGTTTGCTGAAAAATTTTCATATTAGATTACTGATAAAACTCAACTTCAACGTTTTCTTGGATCTCTCAATTATGTTTCTGAATTTTATCCTCATCTCCGACAACAATGCAAACCTTTATTTGATCGTCTTAAGGAGAATCCTCTATCATGGTCTCAAATTCATACTTCCATTGTAAAACAAATCAAAAATCATGTCAAGACTTTGCCTTGTCTTGGCATTCCAACTCCCAACTCATTCAAAATAGTTGAAACTGATGCATCTAACATTGGTTATAGATGTATCCTCAAGCAGAAAACTTCTTCCGAAGCTCCTGAACAAATTGTTCGTTTCCATTTAGGAGTTTGGAATTCTACTCAACATAATTATGGTACTATTAAAAAAGAAATATTATCTATTGTATTATGCATTAGCAAATTTCAAGATGATTTATTAAATAAAAAATTTCTGGTTCGTGTTGATTGCAAATCTGCAAAACATGTTTTACAAAAAGATGTTCAAAACATTGCATCAAAACAGATTTTTGCACGCTGGCAAACCATATTAAGTATTTTTTATTTTGAAATTGAATACATTAAAGGTAGCCAGAATTGCATTCTTGATTTTCTAACAAGAGAATTTTTGCAGGGGAAGAATGGGTACTAATCAACGAAGGCTTCCAGCCACTCTCACCCAAACCCCAGCACCAGTTAAACAGGAATCTATTCCCGATTCCTCATCAGCCTTAGCCATCACAAACAGATTTACTCCCTTAGGATCAACCATAGGAAATATCCGTCCAAACTACCAAACAACATTAGCCACCCCTTATGATCCTTATTCTTCAGTTTGTTCTCCATCTCCTTCAATTCCAAAAACACCTAGCTTTGCTAAAACATCACCCTATATCCAAAATCCAAATTCTGAAAGGCTTTTTAGCATCCCACATCATATTGATAAAAACAAACCTCCAGAGCGCATTGCCAAACTTCTCCTTCCCCCAAATTACCACTTTCTTCCAACCAAATCCTACAAAAGTCTTAAATATTACCAAGTCGTTCTCTCTGAGACAGAAAGCATTGCTATCAAACCCATTTTCAACACCACTCATCAAAACAAAATATTGTATCATTCTCTCCACATTGGAAAATTTCTCACTGAACTAGAATGGGGAATCCCCCTTTACCATACCAAACCTCTTCATACTCAACATGTTCTCATCCCGAACAACCATTACAATTACTATGATTATATCCAAGCATGGACCAATATTTTTCTTCACCAAACAGATGATTTTAGTCATTCATGGTTCATAACCTTTGACAAAAATTTCAAGCTAAGGTTTCCAGCTTGGTTTCCAGAATGGTGGGCTACTCATGGCCCAAATGTCTCTCTCATTCCAGATGACCTTCGTCAAGCTCTCATTAACAGCTTCCAGAACAAATTTGATCGTAGTCGTTTCGACAGCAGGGTTTCCCTCTTTTCATTGTTTATGGCCAAGTACAAGATCCCATGGATACTGAAATGGAACTTCGAAGCAAATAATGGTGGCATTTACAGAACCCGATGGGTGAAATGGTGGGACAAATTCAACCATCAAAAGATCATTAATTTAGTAAAATCAGAATTTCCCCAAGGTTCAGCTCCATCAATTTCTACACCATCAACACAAGCTTTGCCAGATAACCAGCAATTTCCTGAATTACCAAAAGCTCAGGAACCAGTTCAGTCTCTTTCAGACATTAGTCCATCATCATCTCTTAAGGGAAAATCTAAGACTTCCAAATCCTCCAGTTCGAAGAAGAAAGAGAAATCCTCCAAGTCTGCCTAACTTTTGGATTTGGCCCAGCAGCTTATGGCAGAAGCAGCAATGCTTCACAAAAGAGGAAGTTCAGACTCAGACTCAGATGCTTCTGATGCTTCGTCTCAGCTTCCTGCCAAGTGGACAGATCTCCCAGATGCCTAAGATCCATTTGATTTTTGAATTTCAGAAGTGTAATAATTTCCCATATGATCGTATCCGTAGCAGCATCATCAGCAGTAACTGTCATCATTTCAGATTTTGGACAAGTTATTGTTTACCAACAGTAAAAGAAGTAGACAAATTATTGTTCATCCAGCTTTTCTGAAGACACAGCGTGAATCCACAGTAAATTTTAATCATGCACCAGCCTTTTCCAGCTACCAGCACATGCAAGCGGGATTCCCGGCTCAATCATCCCAGCCTCAATCATTCCTCTCAGCAGAATAAAAGGAGAGCTCATTGACAGAAGACGGGGACTTTAGTCGAAAAGAATTCTCTGTGTATTCGAAAGAATAGAGAAAATCTTAAGTGAAATATCAAACACTTGTAATACATATTATCCAAGATGCCTGCGAGCTCCACCTTGTTTATGTTCATCATCTGCCATTAGGCAAAACAGTTTGTAATTTGCAGTAAGTTTTAATAAAAACTTATTTTCAAAACCTAGCTGCATCATTAATTTTAATTCATTATTTTCATGGAAATATCACCTATGTTTAATTTAATTCTATGTTTTCATGTTATAATCTGTCATCCATGGATATTCCGTTTCAATCAGCCTCATTTCTTCTTCATTCAATATATTGAAATGTTAATCTATTTATATATGCTTTGCTTCCGTACTCTTGATTCTATGGACGGTTTTACCGCCTGCTAGTTCCGCCCCATTTGTGCCAACTGACATTATATTTATATATACATACATACATATATGTATATATCTATATACATATATACATATATGTATGTATGTATATATAAATATAATGTCAGTTGACATGGCTATATATATATGAAATCTTTAAGGAAAAGGATCTTAATTTTTGGATAAAAATAGGGATTAGTTGTGAGGTTTATATTACATCGAACTTTAACAATCTGAACCATCTATGTTTCAAGTTGCACCTCATAGATCATCCTTGCAAAATATTAGTCAAATCAGAAATGTTTAAGATATCTAATTGGGTTCAAAGAAATTAACGAATATTTTATTATATAATAAACAATGAAATTTCATCTTGATAATTAAATAGGTAAATGAGTTCAAATTGAATTGAATTTTTACAATGATGATTTATGAATTGAGATTAACAAAATAGATGATTAGGATCGTTGAAATTCGATGTGGAGTGAGTACCATACCTAATCCTTATTTTTTCCAAAAAATAAGAATCTTTTTGCACAAAGGGCTAATATATAATGCCAATCATCCCTTCTCTTTCATTCAACGCTTTTTGAGAATCAGTGGACAGCATCTGGACGAGTAAAAAAAAAAAGGGAAGGAGAGTATTAGTTTACTTTCTTTATAGACATGCTCTTTTCCATTCAAGACAATTTTATTTGTGTGATTCCTTCCATACGTGTTTGTTATGTGTTTACAATATTTCTTTTTGTCAGAACGATAGAATTTATTAATTAATTCTTTTTTTAACATATGATATTATCTATATTAAGGGTGTGGGGGAATGAGTTAAGCCTCACAATGAACTAGCAATAATGTGGTTCAACTTCACCTTTAGCGAAAATCGAACCTACGACCTCTTTCTTATAAGTGAAGATGAATACTACTAGGCTGTAGTACTTAGTGGCTACTAATGAATCAATTTGAATAGTAATGTTTACATCCTCAGTAAAGATTTTGAAATTTAGGAACATGTGTATAGCTTGCCTAATAAAACATTTTGCTTACTAATAAATTTTTTTTTTCTTCAAGAAATGATATTATCTACACTAAGGGGCAAGATAGTGGCCTAAGTCTCACAATAGGTTAGCAATAATGTGATTCAAATTCGCCTTTGGCGAGAATCGAACCTAACACCTCTTTTTTACAAGTGAAGATGAGTATCACTAGACTGTAATAATAAATGACTATTAATAAAACTTTTAATTGTACACTAATAATTAACTTAAATAGATAACAGGTCAGATAATGTGCCTACTTAATTAATTGTCTAACAAATATAAAAAGCTTGGGATGAAGAGAAATATAACTCAAATAGCTAATGTGGGATTGATTGTGCTACTAACCTACACATATTTGGACCATATTTAACTTAACGCATTATGCAGTACTAGTACTGTTGGATACTGCTTACTAGTCAGAACTTACAATTATTTTGGCTATAGCCTATGATGCACAGAATGTGGTTTAATGATTAAACTTTCGTTTGGGCATGAAATAATGGGTTTGGGCCGAAGGTGGATAATTCGTAATAGGGTTTAATCTTCGGCGCAGTGACATTCCTCCATGTCAAATAGCATTGATATCCGGCCCACGATGGATGGCCGCCGAGATTTAACAAGAGGAGGACTCCTAAGGGATCAAGTTGAAGAGTCATTCGGCTGAATCCTTATGTAAGTACAATTTTTAAGGATCAGGATGAGTGATGAGTTTATTTTATATTATATATTTTATCCTATTCTTCATATGTTTTGGTATTTATTTTAGTAAAATTTTGATATTTTGTTTTATATTCTCAAAGTAGAATATGCGACTTCCTCTTGAGTAAAAAGTAATTAAACAGATGAATTTTAGAGTGATTTTAAAAAGGTGTCTTTTTGACAACGGGCCCTTCTAGAAATATGTTCAGGACAACTTAAGCTTTAAAAAGAGTCATCTTGGGTGTATTTTGGAGCTATCTATGGTCCAAAATTTGGTTGTTTTCTTTGTTGGTAGATTCTCCTTGTCAAATAGGGATTGTGTTTCCTGGTTTCTCTTAAGTTATTTTGTTTCCAAGTTTTGTTCTAAGACCTTTTCTAGGAAGGATTCATAATGTCATGGTATAAATAAAGCTTTTTGTCCGGCCCTAGTCTCTTCTTTTCTATGCAATTTTTGAGAGAGGAATTTGGCCAAAGCTTAGAGATTTCAGATTTTTACATTTAAGGTGTTTTCAATCTTTTTCTATTTCAATAAAATGCCTTTTTGATTTTAATTATGAATATGTGTAACTAACTTTCTTTTGTTAGGGTGAGCCCACGAGCCTTAACAAGAATATGTAGCTTTTTCTCAATTTGCTTGTGATATTATGCATGCAGGTTTTGAATTATTAATCACCATGTTTAAACTATTTAAGTGTCTTGATGATTTGCGACCATTAGGATATTTAGGAAATTAATTTGATGCAATTTTGGTCAAAGGGCGATCCCTAAATTGATGAAGGCTTCTTGTGGTTAATAATTGTAATTTCACTTAAGATGAATACATCTTAAGGTTGTGTAGTTTTTCAAAGGGTCTTCACAAAGCTTAATGAGTCTTATATGTTTAGAGTTGATATGAATATCACATATGGGTTGCATGTTTGACATACATTCTAGACTGGGGGTCTAAGTAGTGCATACTTTAGGAAAACCTAACCTTCAAAATATGAATGCACAAGTCATAAATGATTGGAATAACTATGTATGATTGCTAAGGTGATGGCGGAACCGTAGTGCTTTTACAACTTGATTTTCAAAAGCTATTTTCTTTTATGATTCTTTGTTCTTGCCGATTTCTCTAATATTTTTAATTAAATTTGTTTTTCTTACTTTAGGTCTTAAAATCAACCTTTTCCAAAATTTTTCTTTAACTAATTAATTAAGATATTTGGTTTTAATATAAATTATTTTAACAATTCTTGTGGAGATAGACTTTACTAGAGCCTATGATACAACAATTACCTTATTTCTTTTGCAAGTACTTTAGGTGTTTTTAACCCTTGTTTGCTTGAGTGGTAAAAATCCTATCAATGAGTTTTAATAAGATTCATAATATTCCAAGAATCAAGGCTCTTATTTCTCTTGCAAGTATTTTAGGTATTTTTAACCCTTTTTGCGTGGGTGGTAAAAAACCTATAAATGAGTTTTAATAAGATTCGTAACATTCAAAGAATCAAGGCTCCTAGTTATTATAGAAGTGGCCGAAGGCTATGTATGGATTAGGCTTAGCTGATAAGAGATTGGATCAAGTGATGTCGAGGAGTTACAATCAAGATGGGACTCTACTTCAGAATGAGAGATCAGCTCATAATTCATCATAATAAATAAAAGTGGTTCTGCAACATTCAAAGGACCTTCAACTCAAAACACACAAACGCCCCCCACAAATCTTGATATACGTGAATCTCTCATGCTCTGAGAAACCACTAGCTACCCTAACTTCATCAACATATCTTTAGTTTAGATTACCAACACTATGTTGACAATCGACAACATCTTCTTTTGAATTAACAACATTGGAACTGTAGAATCTGGTGATCGATGAGCATCTTTAATGTAGTGTAACAACACTGCTATGAGTTTGGCTGGTTATTTATCTAAGCCTCTTTAAGTGAGGAATGTTCGGCCTTCTTATTGAAAGAGGTCATCTCATTAGCCCTCTTGGCGAAGTGATGTGTTACTAGGTTACTTAGTATTCGGGACATTGAAAGTCAAGCCTGTATGTGATTAGTTATTCTCAGGTGCATTTTAGACTCGACATTCTAACGGTCGAACAACGTTTATAGTCAGGATACTTACTTCTTTTAAGTATTTGTATTATTACAGTTTGATACTAATTCGGCACACCTATATTTTCATAAATATAGTTGAGGTAACCAAGCCTAGTGCAGAAGATTTCGAACTTCACAATGACTAGCAGCCTTATTTTCAGACTCTAGAACCCAGAGGTTGATGCGTGTTTCCTTCCTCGATCGTGATTGCTCGGATATAGAAGTCAAAAACGCGTTCGACACTAGCACCATATTCATTCTACTTGCCGACTAAGTTCGGTCGCTAGTTAGCACGCTCGCATTCACCATAAGGATGTTGTTTTCTTATTAGTTACTCAACCTGTGCACCATGTAGACATGATGGTTTTTAGGATCAACAACTTGTGAGGTAGAAAACCTTTGGCTCCGAATGGGCATCTTATTAAAGACATCATGAGAAACTTAGGTCAATTTGGCAACATTGTTACTATGTTTTTAAAAAAGAAAGTGCTATGAAGACCATCTATGTAAACCATATTTTGTAAACTATATGACATGATTGTTGATGATTGGATTACTACTTAACTGTTGATTAATGTGTTTATTTCTTATTGGTGACACATCACATAATTTACAAATATGGTCTAAAAATTTGACCTACCTAGCATTACTCAAAACTATAACCATGTTGCTCATGAGTATGAGCTGGCTAAAGATGATTGGTAACCAAATATTTTTGTTCATATTTGCTAAATATGTTTCTAAAAACTATATGAGCTTGCTAACTATAATTTAGACCAAAACAAAAGTACTAATTACCTTTAATAACTCATAAATCCTGTGCACACGCTCTATATATATCTCCATTTTTTTTCCTCTCATCATCTGAGAGGTATCATAAACATTCACCATCTCATTCATGGTACAGGATTATTTAAGCTATGTTGATTGTTTCTGTACATAGGCTTTCTGGAGATAAAGTCCCAATCTTGCTAACAAGTCATAGGCTTTCTCGAGATCAAGCTTATATGAATGTACAATGGCCTTAGCTTTTTAATTTGATTTTACCATAATAAAGTATTAGACTATTATAACCACGACCAATCACCATCATATTATTCTGAAATCAAACCATACATATATAAATTGTATGGTAAATTATACAAAAGTACCTCAACTATGGGTTGAATCACAATTTCATACCTCATGTTTTAAGCATTGCAATTTCATACCTCAACTTATGAATTCGTTGCAATGTCATATCTCCGTTAAATTTTCTGTCAATTTAACTATTAAATGATGACGTGGAAGGACTGGAGACCCATCTTTCCCCACCAAAAATAAAAAATTAATAAATTATAATTTTATATTTAATAATTAAATTAATTAATTTTTTTTTTTATTCTTTCCTGATCCTTCCCTCAAGATCTGTTGGGGTCAATAAATCCCCGTCATTCACACCGAATCGTGCGATCAGGAATCTCCATCAATTTTTTTGTTACTTTTTCACACCAACCGAGGCATCTCTTCCTCTGCTTTTTCCTTCCCTGCATTTTTTTTCTTCCCTGTTCAGCATCTTCTATTTTCTCTCAACACACTATGTTTGGATGAGGGAAATAAACTTGAAATTTTAGTAAAAGTAAGAATTTATAAATTGACATGCACCAATTTCTTTCTTTGGACTCATAAACATAGAAATTTAGAATTTCCACTTGGAAAAAAACTTGAAATTTGGGACTTCCAATTCCCCAGTTCAAATTCCATGTAAATAGGTATCATTTTTCAATTTGTATGATTTAGAGTTTAAAAATAACAAATTCCATATTCAATTCAATTGTTCTTTTAGTTTAACCAAACAAAAAAATTTACAAATTATAGAAAATAAAATCTCGTCATTTAATTTCTGTCATTTTGAAATTTCCTTAGTAATCTTAAATTTCTTCATCCAAACATAATGTAACTATTGAACATAAAAAAAAATCCGCAATTTCCAATTCTCATTTCTCTCTTATCCCTCCCCAACCCCACAAAAAAAAAAAAAAAAAAAAAAAATTGTAACCCCAAACATCAAACAAGGCTTTGAGAAACTTTGTAGCTTGGAAAAATATCAAACGGGCTTCTTCACAAAACTAGCCCAAGCAAGAAGTTTGAAACATGATTTGGGTTCCAATTAAAAAACAAAAAATCAACGAAATTGGCTTTTGCATGTGAACTTTCAGTTGAAATCTTCCCAAACCCCCCTCTATTTGACCATCAAGCGTAACTGCATCTTCGGCCTATTAAGGACCTCTCCAACTTCACCGCCCTCAAACTCTTATTCCTCTCCTACAACGAACTTTCCAATGACTTTCCTGCCTTCATAGCTTCTCTCTTCCGTCTCTATCACCTCGATCTAGTCCTACAACAACTTATCCGATGAGATTCCCACAAAGGTGAACCATTTGACCCATCTCCTCACTCTCCGGCTCGAGGCGAACCATTTTTCCGGTTTGATTTCAAGTCTGAGCCTGTGTGAATCTGCAACACCAACTGAAGTTTACAGATTTGCGCCCGCAGAAGGAGACTCGACGAGGTGGCTAGAGTGGGAGGGCTAGTAGGCGGCAGAGGGAGCGTTGAGGTCAAGGGAGATGTGGTTGGGGATCGGCACAGGAAATTAGAGTATTTAAGGAGGATGAGCAAGAAGAAGGATGGAAGAGGGAGTGTGACATGCCCGACCCTGATATCCTTCAAATGCCAGGATAGGCATGTGCTGGCCGATACCCAAAGGTGACGAAGTCATATTAGAATGCATGAGAACTAGAAAGAAATAACTAATATAAATAAAACTTGTAAATTTAATTATAATGAACATGCAATTGTGGATCATGTTTAGAGCATACAACTAATCTGAGGCACTAAAAATGAATAATATAAGATTAAATGAACAAAAGGAATGGTTCCTACACTGAGAGGACTTGAAGATGCCGATCCGAGAGTGCCTTGACACTGGTATTGTACGAGAGTTGATGTATAAGTAATATTAAAATAGGTGTAAAGTACAAAAAACTACCTCAACTATTGGTGTCACGACACTTTCATACCTTATCTTTTAAAATTGACAATGTCATACCTCATCTTACGAATTTGTGTCAATGTCTGACCTCCGTCAAATTTTCTATTAATTTTTCTGTTAAATGCTAACATGGCTTAATGTGACAACCCGTTCCAAATTTTACGTTTGTATTAATTTTAAAAGCGTGAATTTACAAAAAATGCCCTAGACGCAAAGATTTTGACTAACGTTGACCATCGTCTAGAGACGTATGACTTATTCTTTTAGCATATCCTCGTAGTACTCATTGGTGCGAACGTATAGGCGAAAGCCATTTGCAAGTCCAGATTATAACGGTATAGTTATGGACGTTTGAAGTTGGTTATTGAAAGTTAGTTAAAAGATTAAGAAGGACCAATTAGATGAAAAAGAAGAAAAGGGCAATAGCCCAATTAGAAATCAGAAAGAAGGAAAAAAAAAAAAAAAAAAAAAAAAAAAGGGTGAAAAGCTGGGAGCTTTTGCCGTGATTTTTCCGTCCGTTCACCTCCACGACCACCCATCTTCCAAAGCCGATTCCGGCCAACTCCGATGGAGTTTTTTGACGCCACCACCACCATCTTGAAGCTTCATTTCCCTCTATAAAATCCACCCAAGAACCACTTTGATTAACCTCTGTATGTGGCGGTTTGAGGCCACGAAAGTTGATGGTTCTCACAGTGCCCCGGCCATCCTTTTTGACTTTCTGGCAAAACGGCAAAGCGATGACCAATGCCACCACTTGGGCTTTGTAGCCCATCATCCCAAGAGCAAATCCCAACCAACCTTGACCCCGTTGTTATACCGTAGACGACGAATCGACGTCGGGAACTTTTAGTCACCGCCTGCTTTGTGGGCAAAATTGACCATCTTCTGTCCACTTTTGGACTTTGTGGCATGTATGAAAGTTGCTCCACTCATTGAGATCTTAATTTCTGTAAAGTTTGAGAATTTTTGGAAATAGTTGGATTTTCCGGTGAGTCGGGACGGCAGACCACCACCCGCGGCGGCGCGTGCGGTGGCGCGTGGCCAGTGGGCCGCCACTGCTATTTTTAGACTATGTCGAATGTCTTGAAATCATTTTTGATATTTGAATGACGTAGGTTGATCGTTGGAACCTAAATTCGTTACGATACGTTACTTAATAAAAATGTGAATCGACGATCCGACCGTTGGATCATCACCAAACTTGGAAACATTATAACACGTAATATTTAAAGATCATAGGAATTTATGGATCGGGAATCCGATGTAAAAGTTAGTAAAATAAATGTTAACCGCCACTTGGTTTTGGGCAATTGGCGGAGATCCGACCGTTGGATTGTAATGAAATTTTAATATGTTATTCTAGAAGCATATTGTGGATCTTTGGGAGTTGCGGATTGGAAATTTGATATGCGGATCTTCCGGATCGAGTTATACATGATTGTGGACCCTACCTTCGATCTTTGATTGACGGTTGACTTGTGGTCAATGAATCTCAAACTATTTTAGAATATCCTTGAGGGTGTGCCTTTTGCGAATTATGTATTCTATTGTTAAGAGTTCTGAGATGTGATTCCATAATTGTTATAGGCGCCAATCGTTCGGGACGCTTCGATGTGCATGCTAGTGAATCATAGCGTGGACTCCAGGTGAGTGGATCTTTTCCTTCTTATTATATGTATATAATTGATAGTTCCGCAAACGTTTCTAAATTGATTTATGCATGTCGCATGCAAATAATTAATGTGAACTACGAATGGCTCGATCCCTGTTTAGGGTACGTAGGCAGTCTAACGAGACGTTGGATGCATCCATATAATAAATGAGACTAAATAATTGGGACAATAGCCTTGTTGGGGAATTGAGCAATGTGAGGGAGATTGGTGAAAAATCTGAGATTTAACCTTATGTTTTGGTGGTGAAATGTTGGTTATAAATCAATCTATGAAGAATCGAGAAATTGAAGTAAGGAGACGTAAGTAATGATAGTTAATTAAACTAGTGCCTAGTTGAGCTTATCATCGATAATTATTCCCAAAACTAAGTAGTTTAAAAGTGGGGCGCTATAGATTAAGTATTTCACGCTATGTTATATTATATATATATTTGGAAGCACTATGAAATGTTTGGGTTTAGATTGTATCATGGCATATTCATATGTATATTACCTGAATCTAATTATTGTGAATGCTTTCAAGTGCCAAATGACATTGCGGACGCTTAAGTAAGATTCAGGTAAGTACACTTTGATGATAAGAATGATAGTGAGTACGATTATGTTGAGATATGTTAGAGCTCTTAAACCTACACCCCGATGTTAGTGCTCCCGCCCGTGGCCAGGGTCTAGCCTTCACGTGATCGTTCACCTCTCGCACCACATGCTTACCTTAGATCCAAGGTAGGTGCCAGCTTGTCGCACATACCACATTAGGTGGTTCCGACTCGTAGGTGACTTGCAATACTTCGCACAGCCTTCATGTGATCGTAGCACTTGAGTGTATTTATTTACACCCAGCCTGTCGTACAAACCACTTTAGGTGGTTCCGACTCGTGTGCAAGAATTAATTGATGAGCTTTATGTGCTAGCAATGATTGATGAGATATGTGATGAGATATGGATAAGTCGTATATGTCACTATAGGTGACTCCGACTTATATATGCTAGCAATGATTGATGAGATATGTGATGAGATATGGATAAGTCGTACAAGTCACTATAGGTGACTCCGACTTATATGTGCTAGCACTGATTGATGAGATATGGATAAGTCGTACATGTCACTATAGGTGACTCCGACTTATATGTACTAGCAATGATTGATGAGATATGTGATGAGATATGGATAAGTCATACAGGTCACTATAGGTGATTCCTACTTATATGCTAGCATTGATTGATGAGATATTGATTTAGCCGTACAAGTCACGTGAGGTGATTCCGGCTAACATGTTGATGAGATATATATGTTTATTGTGATCTATGGCATGATATTCATGTGGACTTTGTTATGCCGTGTATGGGATTGAGATAGATATGTATTCTATTTTCTGGGAAATTGTATAGTTGTTACGGCGAGGGGCTACTGCCTTTGGTAATTGAAATTGGTTTGAAAAGTTTTGTTTCACTCACTCACATTTTCTATTTTTGTACCCCTACAGGTTCTAACAATAGAGTTCTGTATCGACGAGAACTTATGGCACTTTTCAGTATAGAAGTCTTCTTATGATGGTACAATAATTATCTTACCTTACTTACTATACTTATGCTCTGTATCACGCGTTAAAATGGGTCCAGACCCGCTCACCGTGCACTTGTGTACTTAATTACTTTTAGATTTTAATTTATTCACATTTATTACATTATCACACTCATGGCTTCGTCACCTTCCAGGTGTTGGCCAACACGGCTCGATTTGGGGTCCTAGCGAACATTCCGGGTCAGGGTGTGTCAGTTTGGTATCAGAGCATAAGTTGGGCAATATTGTGTTCATCACACGCGTGATGTGAGCATTCTTGGTTTTTGTGGCTAAGGTTCGAATCTTGCCATCTCGTCGAATACGGAAAAATATGTTAGCTTTTCTTCCGTTTTGGGTAGTTATGTTGTCTTCATGACATTTTAGATGATCGTTTTGGCAATGTCCTTAGAATTAAAATGAAGATTTCCCTTGAGGGGGAAAGGTGTAGATTTGAGGCGAGTTGATGGCCTAAGTTAATATATTGATAACCGTGTATCACCGGAGATTTTACCAACTAATTCCTTTATCATTCTTCCGTTGTTAGAATTGATCCTTTTGAGATTGGAAATCTCAGCTAGTTTTGATTTCTTGGTAGTATTGTTAGAATATCACTTAATAGAAATCTTGCAAAGTCCCCTTTTGTTAGGACTCTGGAAATGTCTAGTGTGGCAATGTGGTGCTAAAGTGGTAACACTCGATGGAAGAACATGTTGGGAAATTTCTTTTGGTCCCTGGTAGTTTAATATTTTGTGACATTACTTTTCGATCATCAAGAAATCTTGTTAGATTATTCTTAAATTTTATCTCTCTATTTTTGGCTCGGGGCAACGTTGGAATTGTTCAGTTTTTTTATCATAACTCATCACTTTTGAAATCGTTTGACTTTTTAATATTAATCGACATCAGCTTTGTTTGTACCCTTAACTTCACCTCCTGGTATTAAAGGTAATTGGGTTGATTTAGAGTCACCGGCCTATTTCCCATATCAGTTGGATAGGGACAAACTATTTAGGAGGACCACTTAGACATTGAAATTGTATATTTAATCTGGATATCTTGTACTCTAGATTTCATGAACTATTTTGACCCTCAATTTCTTGAATGTTCTTTTAACCTTTTTGACATGGTTTCACGCTCGGTTAGTGAGGAATTCATGACAGATCGATTTGGCGAGTGTATGCACCATTTTCGCATCGATGCTAGCGAGAACCATTTGGAATGAGCTATTTTATCCATGACTTGAAGTTAATGTTTATTATTTTTTCTTAGAAATCAAATGATATTTCTCAGTGGAGAACGTGTCTGAAATCTTTATCAACCTTAGAACTTCTTAGATACGCTCAAATTTTTGAAATGGACTAAGTTTTTGACAGTGGCAGTAGAAGAATTTAATTAGCAATTATGAGTATCGATATGGAGTTACCTTTAACCTATCAAGAAATGGTTCAAATGACTATGATGATTTTGTTATATGAGTGGAAGTTGGGAAATATCATTATTCACTATCAGTTCGGGATAATTTGTATGTGTAGAGAATGTGAAAGTCAATAATTGTGATGCTGAACCAAGGTTACGCTCATATGGTATTTCATTGGTGGTAGTTTTACTTAAGTAGCAAACAATATTCTTCCTGCCTTAAAACTTAATGTATTGGTGACAGTTATTTCCTTAAAATGGGTGTTGAAATTTCAACAACAAGACACTTGTGAAAACAACTAAGATAGAAGTGGGACGTACGGATCTTCCCCAATTGGATTTGTAAGTTAGTAAAATAAATGTTAACGGCTACTTGGTTTTGGGCAATTGGTGGAGATTCGACCGTTGGATCATAATGAAATTTTAATATGTTATTCTAGAAGCATATTGTGGATCTTTGGGAGTTGCGCATTGGAAATTTGATATGCGGATCTTCCGAATCGAGTTATACAGGGTTGTGGACCTTACCGTCAATCTTTGATCAACGGTTGACTTGTGGTCACTGAGTCTCAAACTATTTTAGAATATCCTTAAGGGTGTGCCTTATGCGAATTATGTATTCTTTGTTAAGAGTTCTGAGATGTGATTCGATAATTGTTATAGGTGCCAATCGTTCGGGACGCTTCGATGTGCGTGCTAGTGAATCATAGCGTGGACTCTAGGTGAGTGGATCTTTTCCTTCTTATCATATGTATATAATTGATTGTTCCACAAACGTTTGTAAATTGATTTATGCATGTCGCATGCAAATAATTAATGTGAACTATGAATGGCTTGATCCCTGTTTAGGGTACATGGGCAATCTAATGAGACGTTGGATGCAGCCATATAATAAATTTGACTAAATAATTAGGACAATAACCTTGTTGGGGAATTGAACAATGTGAGGGAGATTGGTGAAAAATGTGAGATTTAACCTTATGTTTTGGTGGTGAAATGTTGCTTATAAATCAATCTATGAAGAATCGAAAAATTGAAGTAAGGAAACGTAAGTAATGATAGTTAATTAAACTAGTGTCTAGTTGAGCTTATCACCGATAATTATTCCCAAAACTAAGTAGTTTAGAAGTAGGGCATTATAGATTAAGCATTTCGCGCTATGTTATATTATATATATTTGGAAGCACTATGAAATGTTTGGGTTTAGATTGTATCATGGCATATTCATACGTATATTACCTGAATCTAGTTATTGTGAATGCTTTCAAGGGCCAAATATCGCTGCTGACGCTCAGGTAAGACTCAGGTAAGTACACTTTGATGATAAGGATGATAATGAGTACGATTGTGTTGAGATATGTTAGAGCTCTTAAACCTGTACCTCGGTGTTAGTGCTCCTACCTATGGCCAGGGCCTAGCCTTCACGTGATCGTTCACCTCCCTCACCACACGCTCACCTTGGATCTAAGGTAGGTGCCAACCTGTCGCACATACCACATTAGGTGGTTTTGACTAGTAGGTGACTTGCGATACTTCGCACAAGCTTCACGAGATCGTAGCACTTGAGCATATTTATTTATGCCCAGCCTGTCGTACAGACCACTTTAGGTTGTTCTGACTCGTGTCCAAGAATTGATTGATGAGCTATATGTGCTAGCAATGATTGATGAGATATGTGATGAGATATGGATAAGTCGTACATGTCACTATAGGTGACTCCGACTTATATATGCTAGCAATGATTGATGAGATATGTGATGAGATATGGATAAGTCGTACATGTCAGTATAGGTGACTCTAACTTATATGTGCTAGCACTGATTGATGAGATATGTGATGAGATATGGATAAGTCATACATGTCACTATAGGTGACTCCGACTTATATGTACTAGCAATGATTGATGAGATATGGATAAGTCGTACAGGTCACTATAGGTGATTCCGACTTATAAGCTAGCATTGATTGACGAGATATTGATTTAGCCATACAGGTCACATGAGGTGACTCTAGCTAACATGTCAATGAGATATATATGTTTATTGAGATCTATGGCATGATATTCATGTGGACTTTGTTATGCCGTGTATGGGATTGAGATAGATATGTATTCTATTTTCTGGGAAATTATACAGGTGTTACGGCCAGGGGCTACTGCCTTTGGTAATTAAAATTGGTTTGAAAAGTTTTGTTTCACTCACTCACATTTTCTATTTTTGTACCCCTACAGGTTTCAACAGCAAAGTTCCGTATCAACAAGTACTTGTGGCACTTTTCAGTACATATGTCTTCTTATGATGGTATAATAATTATCTTACCTTACTGTACTATACTTATGCTCTTATCACACGATAAAATGGGTCCAGACCTGCTCACAGCGCACTCGTGTACTTAACCACTTTTAGATTTTAATTTATTCGCATTTATTACATTATCACACTCATGCTTCGTCACCTTCCAGGAGTCGGCAGGCACGGCTCGATTCGGGGTCCTAGCGGGCATTTTGGGTCGGGGTGTGTCATTTAAGATGGGCTTCACTCCTTAGTCCAACTGGATTAAAAAATTAATAAAATATTAAAATATTAAATAATATTTCTATTTAATATTTTTATCCCCTACAAATTCATCACCCTCACCAATTTCAAATCTGTAACCAAACAGCCCCACAATCATCCTCTTCCGCCATTGCCACAACCCCAAACTCTTTCTCCATATAGTTACACCACATCGACGCCATGGCACTTAACAAAACCCCCACCCAACTCTTCCACCTCTGCCTCTAGCGTGACTCCTTCAGTGTTAAAATTCTTACATCACTCGCAGCCGTTGCGACATCCCCAAACAGAGCAACCAGAGGTGGCAGTCACATCCCTAAATAAAACAACCAGAGGCGTCTTCTCCATCTGTAGAAATTTCTCTATTTTCTTTCTCATCTCCATTCTACACCATCGTCGTCCCCCATCGTCGTTCCCCATTGCATCCTCCACGACCTCTCTTCCCCTCTTTGACCTTTTTGCCACTGATCTGCCGCTTCGACCTCCCCCACCGCTCCCGTCTTCTCTGCGTCGATCACTACCGCCACTCAAAACCCATCATCCAAAACCAATTGATACCTTTTGAAATCGAATTAAATTAAATAATTTTTGGATGCCCATCAATCGAAATCATCAGAAATCCAAAACCTATATCCCGAAATATTTCAAAAAGTTGTGAAAAGCTAGGAAAATATGGACTTGAAATCAAAGATTGAATTTTTTTTTTCCAGGGGAAACAAAAATGAACCATCATTCAATAAGAACATTCAGAGAGGAAGCTCGTGCTTGAAGGCATCAATCTTCTTCATGGGATTTGGGTTTGGGGTGTTTGGGTTAGGGAAGACGAGAGGGAGAAGATTGGGGGGATGGGTGGGAAGGGTTGCCCAGAGAGAGAGAAAAGAGAGAAAGGAGAGAGAGAAATGAGAGAAAGAGGGTGGTGGAGGAAGGTTGGGGGGATGGGTGGGAAGGGTTTTTGGGATTTTGGGGATGGGTCGAATAGAGAATAGTAGGGGAGGTCGAAGGGAGAATGGCGAGGGAGGTTGAAGAGGTGGGGGAGGTCAAATGGAGAGATGGCGGTAGTGATCGGCGTAGAGAAGACGGGAGCAGGATAGGATATGGGTTTGGGGTGTTTGGGTTTGGGGAAGACGAGAAGGGGAAGGTTGGGGGATAGGAGGGAAGGGTTGCCCAGAGAGAGAAGAGAGAGAGGCGAGAAAGAGAGGTGGATCCCACAATTTAATATAAAAAAGTAATTTTATTTTTAATTTTTTAATATTTAATTATTTTTTAATCCAGTTGGACTAAGGAGTAGAGCCCATCTTAAGCCACGTCAGTATTTAACAGAAAAATTAATAGAAAAACTGACGGAGGTATGACGTTGACACAAATTCGTAAGATGAGGTATGACATTGTCAATTTTAAAAGATGAGGTATGAAAGTGTTGTGACACCAATAGTTGAGGTAGTGTTTTGTACTTTACCCTTAAAATAGTTAAACTTTAATATACTAATCCCTAGGTTTATAGCATAATAAGTAATAGGTTTTTCCAAAAACCCTAGCATGCCATAAAACTTCTTAAAACATATATTATATTTAGTATGCTTAATATATTAAATAAATCTTCATTCACCCGAAGGCACTACATCTCCTGCCCATAGACAATATATATAATTATCTTTCGGCCTAAGCCACCAACCTATGCCCGGTCGAATCCACCAACCTACCCCCAGCCGAAGTCAATATAAATATCATTTGCCCATAGGCTCTACATCATCCCAATCGAAGCCAATTAATGATTTCATTCGCTCATAGGCATGACCATTTGTCCGTAGGCATGACATTCACTCGTAGGTAGGACATTATGAATAACCACTAAATATGCACATAAAAGCATTAACATAATATTTCTAATATATATATCTATATATATATATATATATATATATATCTATATATATATATATATATATATCTTAACTTGGAGCTTAGTAACTAAAACATCATATCGTAAAGCCACGTTCATAAGTAGGTATATAGTCATCAATCATTGATGCGGTTATTTATACGCACACAAATTAAACCCTCTTTTTATCAATTGTAGTATAAGTATAAGTAGGGATCGTTCTGGACCGGGGATTAGGAGGGATTGTTAATCACTTGGAAACTGACTCAAAAACGTAAAAACAATATAAAACACTAAACTAGACTCAAAGAATGCGAAACTAAACGTTAAAACACTAAGACAGAATGTAAATATGAAATTGATGAAATGGTGTTGAAGTTTTCCTTCTTCGTGCTAGAATATTTTTAGTATAATGGCACAAATAAGGGTGTCGAATCCACAGGGACTAATTGGACCTAAACAACTACTTGTTTTGCAAAAACTCTATAAGAGAAATAAAACTAATCAATTTAGGCAGATTTGTTGTTGTAACTTGAAAGCACAAGAAAATGAAGTAGACACAAATAAATGAATCAAATGAATCAACAACTAATGAAATGAGATAGCACAAATAGAGATGTAGCTAGAGATTCGTTTTCACCATTGCTAAGCCAAGTCCATGCTTGTTAAGTCAGATTATACTCATCCCTCTACTTATTTCTTGGGTTTGTTTCACTTAGATATGATCAGCCATATGATGTGTGGACTTGATCAAATGTCCCTAATCATGAACCTAATTGTGATGTGCAACTTTGGTTCCTAATCAAGAATATGTAGTGCATAAGAAACTTTCACAAAACCAAAGGGAACACTCGGCAGGATGTTTGCAAAACATTCCCTTCATTCATTCACATATCCACCAAGATTATGCATGATGTGTGCTTTAATCTTGGCTAAACAACCTGTGGTTAATTCAAATGATGATCAAGCACTAAAATTAACACACTAAGTCACAATTAAATCGGAGAATGAAACAAGAAATAGATAGATTAAATGAGAATTCTGAATTAACTACATGGCACTCTTGCAAGGCTACATCGAATCCCTAGAGAGAGATTAGTTACACTTCATGTTTACAAAAGGTTTGACATAAAAATATATAACATGAGTGAACATAGGATTAAGAAGAAAGAAGCCTTGAAGCAAAACTGATGTCGAAAGAGGAAGTTCCTCATGGTACAAAACAAAGAGAATCAAAGAAACACCTAAACATTCCAACAACTCAAACTTGAATTGTATGAACGTTTAGACCCTCTTATCTTCCTCTTTGTCGTAGCACAAGGTCTAAGGGATGTTGTTGGTGTGTTGAATGGATTGGGGAATTATGGAAATGGATGAGGAGTGGTGTTTGGATTATAAGGGAAGATTGGATGTGTTTGTGGTGTGTTGTGTATGAAAATGAGATGTTATTTTTGTGTTTGAATGCATGGGTTTTTATAGGGGGAATGGGAGAATATGTGGGTGATTGTTTAAGAGTGAATGTGGTTGTTATGATTGAGAGTGCATGTGGATGAAATAATGATGGAAAAAGAGCTAGGTTGTTGGTGTGTGAATGCATGTGTTGAATTTGTGATGCAATGATGAAAGAGTAAGTGCATGTGTGTGTGAATGGTGGTGCAATGATGAAAGAGTAAGTGCATGTGTGTGTGAATGGTGGTGCAATGATGGAATGATGAAGTAGGAAGGTGGAAATGCATGTGTTGAATTGGTGGTGCAATGATGAAAGAGTAAGTGCATGTGTGTGTGAATGGTGGTGCAATGATGAAATGATGAAGTAGGAAGGTGGAAATGCATGTGGCTAAGGGTTGTTGATTGGGCTAGAGGTTTTGCATGGCTCAAAGGATTGTTTGATTGGGCTAGGCCCTTTGTTTTATGTCCAAAGTGCATACAAGGCTTTCAAATTCGTCCAACACTTTGGCTCCAAGCATATGCTATCCATTCCAAGCCCAATTTTGCTCCAAAATGCATCTTTTTGCTTCCTTAGCCATATGAACCTAAAAACACACGAAAATGGCTTAAACTACTAAAACAACTATGAATTAACAACATAGATGCACGAAAACAAGCTAAGTAAGTCGCCTAAATATGCTCCTATCAATCATATATACCACAAAGAACATAAAGTCAATAAAGCATAATATATCATAAAGTGTAAATCGAATTTACTCGTAAACGTTTCCTAAAACGTAGCCATTAAATCATGCTTTTCATGTATGCATTTCTTATAGTAAAATATGCATTTTTTGAAGGGGTCCACTCACCTTACACCGTTGGTGAAGCGCCGTGCAAACAACAAAGGATGGAAATGCCATAAACAATTGCACCTGAGCACATAAAGGTAGCAATTAATAAAACTATACTAAAACAGTTGAATTTTGGGAAACGGACATCATAAACGAATTTAGGACGTTGAAAAACATAAGGAGGACCTCGGGTACCCTTACGTGCCGTTGCATGTGCCGCGACAAGGCAGCAACCCCGACGGTTATGCGCCGTCGTACATGTGGCCACACGTTATTTTGGGTCGCCAAAAAGTTGGCCAGCACCGCTGCGGACGACAGGGAGCACAGTACCTTCGGTGGAGGCACGTGTGCTCCATGCGCCGGCCAAGACTTGTGCTCACGTGCACCCACGCTCGGTCTAGGTTTTGGGATGGGCTGGTTATGGGTTCGGTTTGTTTCTGGGCTAGGGTTGAGTAATAATTGGGTTTGGATCTAGGGGTTTTAGACCTGAGACTCTGGGCTGGATGCAATGGCCCAAAGGCCTAGTTTGGGTTTTGGGTTAAAGGGTTTAGGGCTGGGTTCAGAAAGGGTCTTGGGCTTGGTAGCCCGACCTAAAGGTTTGGGCTGGTGGGTCCAATCAACCCCGATTCTCAACCATTTTCAACTTATGAATACCCAAAATGAAGCTAGAGAGACGAGGATTCAAAATATACCTATTGGAGGTCGTGAAATGGCCGGACTTGGCTGGAATACAGCTCGGAAGTCGCCGGGTTTTTATCAAAAAACTGGGGAGGGGAAGAACATACACAGACGAGTTAGATACCTTCGGTTTTCAACTAAAAAAACAACCTAAGAATAACTCGAACAAATGAAGTAGGGCAATAACCTCACCTGGGTTAGAGAAATGAAGTTTGAAGCTCTCAAAGTCAATGGTGGATCACTTAGATGGTGCTCTAATGACAAAAGCGAGGATGTAGTCATGTTCCTTATGTTCCCAAAGGTTCAAAATAAGGATTTATGAGACTAGCTTGGTCAGAATCGAGAGGAATGATGGTGGTTCCTTCTTGGAGATAAAGGGAGAGAAACTGCAGAGTGATCGAGTGAGAGAACTGAGAGAAAGTCACGGGAAGGGGGAAAAGGAAAAGAGAGAGTGGGTCGGGGGACCAAAAAGAAACGTGGGCCCCACATGGCTCACCAAACAAGATCCAAAAGCAACCATTTAAAATATCTCCCAACCAAAGTGGAATTATGAAATTGCCCTCAATGTTCTGTAAAAATCCGGGACGGGTTGTTACAGAGTGAATGGAGGAAGAAAGGGGATGGAGGAAGGAGTGAGAGCAGAGAGAATGAGTGAGGGAGACGAGTGAGACGAGAGAGGGAGTGAGTGAGGAAGAAAGTTTTATTAATAATTAATTTTAATTGTGAAATAAAAATTAAAAATTAATTAATTTTTTGTTTTTGTTGGAGAAGTAGTGGGCCTCACTCTTGCCATGTCATCATTTGACAGCTAAATTGACAAAAAATGTAACGGAGGTATGACGTTGCAACGAATTCATAAGTTGAGGTATGACATTGCAATGTTTAAAACATGATGTATGAAATTGTGGTTCGACCTATAATTGAAGTAGTTTTGTGTAATTTACCCTAAATTATGATGACAATCCTCTTGTGGTGGTAGGAGTCTCCTGACAAAGATACTCCTTGAGTAGTGAGCCTCGAGTGCGTGCTAGGCCTTGGAAAAATGATCAGAGTGAGAGAGCAGAGAATAAACTCTATGTATGCACATCACAGGAAAAGAGACGATAAGCTGCCACAAATTTTTCTTGCATGATAGGGATCAATCCATAGAGTGCCAATTGACTCACCATTGGGTCATTGAAAAGGCTGCATGTCGTCAAGAAATTACCACTAGGATACCACCATAATGTAAGTTTACCGAAAAACAAGACAAATTTCGGATGACAGAAATCATACTACAAAACAAGGGTTTTCTCACGGATAGCAATAACTGCAATGAAAAAGGTAACTATGAAGTCTGTGAATTCACTTTAACTGTATTATTATTGTGATTATCAAGAACTTCCACATTAACGCTTAGATAGGTTATCGTTATTAGTTTTATTATATCTTGTGCTGGTTGTTGGACGGTTTGTTTCTTATGGCTGCTATCATGGTTAGGTTAGACTTTTTGCCTATCTTGAGTGTTTGTAATTTTCTTCTTTATTAATAAAGTTACCTCTTGCCACTTAGTACTACGGTCTATTGGTATTCTTCTTCACTTGTAAGTAAGAGGAATTTGATTTGATTCTTGCCAAAAGTGAATTTGAACCGCATTATTGCTAGCCCATTGTGAGGCTTAGCCCACTCCCTCATACCCTTAGTGTAGATAATATCATTTGTTAAAAAAAAAAAAAAAAGTACCTCTTTGTCACTTTCCCATGATAATATGCTAGAGTAAGATTGACTTTGAGGCTTTACCTGAAAAAAATGGGCAACTCCTAATCTAAACTAGTATGAAATCGAAGGTATATTTTTATTCGTTATAGTGCTCAGTTTGGGATATTTTTAAAATAGATATCTTTTTGTTCAAAAATACGAAAATCAAGATCTAGTGGTTCAAGAGCCTGAAGTATTCTATATGAAGGAGCCTAAAACATTAAAGATCCATTATTTTATTTCCTTTTTTTTTGGGTAAATTATACAAAACTACCTCAACTATGGTTCGAACCACACTATCATACCTTATCTTTTAAAAATAACAATGTCATACCTCATCTTTTGAATTTGTTGTAATGTTAAATCTCCGTCAGTTTGTCCGTGAATTCCTCAGTTAAATGCTGATGTGGCTTGATGCGGGGCCCAGTTCCTCGCCCAGATGGAGTCCACGCTACACTACTGCCAAAGTTTTCTTGCCAAAAATGGACATATCAAAAGATGTTTGAATATATTTTTTTGGTAATTTGAAATTTGAAATTCAAATTTCTTGCCAAAAAGTTAGAAAAATCTAATCTAACATTTTAAGCATAGATTGTCATCCTTGACCCCAAATTTGAAAAATCTCACCCAAAAATAATGATATAACCACAACAAAACTAGCAAAAACATCAAAGGTAATCAAACACAAACTACTCATCATTTCCAAAGAAAAATATGAAATGGGCCAAATTATGCATAAAACCTGCTTAATTATCCAAAAACTCGTAAACCTGTTAAAAAAACTAACTGAATTCATCTAGCATCTCCAACCAACATTACAAAACCTTTTAAATTCATAAAAACTTGCTACATCATCAATTCAATTCACAAGACCTACTGGATGCATAAAACCTGTTCCAACATTACAATTCCTTTAAAAAAAAAAAACTTGTGCAAAACACTTGTGGCTGGATTGCTTGGTATTTCTATGCTTGGTGCCTTTGGATGATTCAGTTATTGGTTTGCTTGGTCTTTCTCTGCTTGGTGCCTTTAGATGATTCAACTACTAGTTGTAATGCCTAAATCCAAAGTTCATTAAAACTATAGGAGACAAAGCAAAGTTTTTAACTAAATCCAAATGTTTTACAACTAAGGAAATGGTTAGGCTTTTACCTTTGTTTTCCTTGTCCTCTTTCTAGGTGTAGCTTTGACTGGATTTGTTGATGGTGATTGTCCATGAGCAAATGTGGATGGTTACAAAGCAATCTAAAGGATTAAGGGTATGGTATTAAAGGATTAAAAAAACCCACATAAAGTAGAAAATGTTACCTGTTTGTCCCTTGGAGGAAGATGTCTATGATGGGTCCTTGCATTGTGGCCTTCCTTTTTGCATATGGTATATTTCAAACTGCCTTGCTATTTCCTTCCTAGTTTAAGTGGTTGAGGAGGACCTTGATAATTAATGGTTGGGTTTGTGGGAGTTTGTTCACCCTCGTTGTCCCTTTTAGCAGCTTCATTATTTCTCCTTCTCCTTGGCCTTCCAGGTTGTCTGGTATATGTTGGAGGCAATATTGGTGGGTTTTCAGTTTCCTTCTACAAAGACATCCCATTCATCAACATTACCATATGAGAATACATCTCTAAGTACATTTCCTTTGAATAATAAGCATCGACATAATCCTCCGATTTTTCTCTCTTGAAAATTTTGGCAGCTATTGCATGGTTGCATGGGATTTCTGTCAAGCCATACTTTCTCTTCATCAACAGTGTGTGAATAAGGATAAGCATGGTAACAATAGGTTTTTGTCTTGACACAAGTATGACAACATTGAAACTTTCACAGAGATTGTTAGCAACATGTCACACTTGGGATAGGTTTGAAAATAGGACTTGCTCTAATGATTTACAGCCTTTTTCACCAACCAATTGTAGGCTTTTCCATCCAATTTCTTCATATCCTCCATTGCTTTTGCTTTTTTTTTTTTTTTTTTTTTTTGAAGTGGGGAATTGTTGTGTTCTGGCTATTTCCTATAGAGTATTTTTCAAAGTTCCCCATGAACAGATTTCTGAAGTTGGTATACAAAATGTCTCACATAAAATCTGTGGTGGGAATTAGGGAGATATTTTGAAAGGTCATAATTAACCCGTTTTGCTTATCATGATAAATGTCCATCCTTGTTGATTGATAATACCAACATCAAAGGCCAGTAACTCTAAAAACCAAATCCAACAGCACTTATTCTCCATTTCTACCATTGCGTATGCAATAACCCATGTTTCATCATTTGGGTCAATGCCAACAGGACAAAGCAGCTAACCTCCATGTACACCTTTTAAATGATACTTATCTAATCCTGTCAATGGTCTGCACGCCTAATTTAAACCCCTATTTGCATGCCCCCAAGCACACATATATCATTTGGAACCTTTGGCCATCCAACTTCACCTTCACTGTGCCTTTAGGGTTAATCTTCCTTATTTCCTCAGCAAAATCCCACAACTTTGTGTATTGCTCTGCATGTTTGCCCTCAATGATCTTCAAAGCCTCATCTAGATCCATATAAGCATTCATCCTTGCACAGCCATGATTCTACTCTGATTCTACAGTTGCTAAAAAGGAATCCACAGGCCATATAGGATTAAGTTTTATCATGTCCATGTACAAATCTGTTAGCAAATGGGATTTCAAATTCTTGTTTGCCTAAGTTCTCCTATAGGTGTGGTGATCTAGTATGGTCTTGATCAATATGTTGTTTGATCCATGCATTTTTCCAACACAACACTTCCAAGGGTAGCCTTTTGCATACTTTGCTGTGACTTTCAATTTCCCATTCCTGGGAAAATGGATTTCCCTATATTCATTCACTAAGGAGTACATGATGACAGCTCACTTGAATTGCATATGATCTCTGAAAGCAAGCCCTAGTGTAAGAATGAGATTCTTCATGTCTGTTTTCTCATTGAACTCAAGAAATTGCTCATGTTTTTTTTTGCCTCCTTCATCATCTTCAGAGTGTACACTCTCTAGGGCATTAGAGTTATAGTCTGGATCATCAACTACATTTTGTTCCACATTTGCAGTATCAACTTCTTCTTCCCTTTGCCCTTCTTCTCTTTCCTAGTTTTGCTCAGATTACCTTACACTTCTTTGCTCAGAATCCCCTTCATCCATTTACTCAGACTCATTTTCATTTATGTGCTCAGATTTCCTTCTATTTCTGTGCTCATATTCCCTTTCATTTTCTTCCACATTTTCTTGCTCTTGTTTGGGTTATTAGCATTACACTCTCATACTCACTCTCTTCAAATTCACTATCATTTTTTTTTTCAGCAGCTTCTTCATTCTCTTTACAACCAACTTCTTCATTCTTTTCTTCAACATCCCCTTCAAAACTGATAGGTACATCAAAGAAGACTTTAGCATCCCCCTATCCTACCTCAGCCATACATGTATCCACTAGTTGAGATGTGAAAGAATCATCCATGTCAAATCATCAACTTCAAAACAAACAGATTTCCCCTTGTTTTCATTTCTCCCTTCACCATCTTTCTCTTTTTGACTATTCCCAGAATCATCATCTCCCTCTCTTACCTCAGTTACACATGTTTTCACTAGTTGAGATATGAAACAATCATCCACCTATGGCCATTCAATAGTTAGTAAGCCCTACATCTTCTTGGTTTAAGTGGTGTTGGCCCAACATTCCATTTCGAACCACTTAACTCCTTAATTACCGATTTACTTGGATCACAAACTTCCATGGACTTAAGAAACTATTGTTCTTGGGTTACGGCTTCTTCTGTCATCAACTCTTTGATGTACATCTCAATCACTCTACCTTTTGGAACAAAATTGCACATCGTTTAAGCATCGGCATCACTTTGTATGGGCTTTAAACCATTGCAAAGGTCCATGTTGGGAATCTTATAATAGTAGTTCATAAACCACTCACTGTATCCAAGTGCCTCCACCATATCATCTATCACTACCAGTGACATAAGGTCTTTATCACAATTATGTATTTATGTCACTTTTCCCCCCAAGGGTATAACTTATCTCTCTTCCATGATGCAATTCAATAGAGAATAGTTCTGGATATACTGAAATTCTAAAATAAAATAAAAGAAAAACCCTTAATTAAAGCCTTATTAACAAAACAAACCAAAGTAAGATTGTTCATAAACCCAACAACAAACAAAAGCAATTGCATTTTAACATAATCACAAGCCGACAAAGACCAAAGCACAACATTCTTCACAAAACAAAGCACATACTAAGAAAAGTCAAAGCCAACACATTATATGCAAACAACCAAAACACAGTAACAATTTCTCGACAAGAATGAATAAAGCAACAAACCACCTTATCTTGACAAGAATAAACAAAGCAACAAACCACCTTATATCGACAAGAATAAACAAAGTAACAAACCCATTATCCAACAACTCATTACCTATTTCGAATTAACAAAGCATAAAACCACCTTTTCAAACAAGAATAAACAAAGCTACAAAACCAGTATCCAACACCTCAGGAACCATTTGAATCAACAAAGCATAAATCCACATTTTCAAACAAGAATAAACAAAACAAAACTCACAATCAACCCATTTCCAATAAATCAGTTCAGTATGCATTTGGAATCATCAAAAGCACCAAAAAAAAAAAAAACTTATAATAGGTAGGTGTCGTTTCGTCGGGATCCTCGCGCACATTCCACCCCATGTCGAATCCTTCGATTTTTCTTCGAAGCCAATGGAACCCAGATGAAACCCACTTCCAACACCAACGAAGTGAGGGAAGTGAGCCGACAAGATGATTTGGAGTTTTTGCTGAATTTCTAATATGATTGTTTGAGATTTAGAGCCACTTGTGTGAGAACTAGGGTTAGGGTTCTTTTTTTTGGTATTAGGAATTGAATTTGAACGATAGGTTTGGGTGTATCGGGGGGAAAATGAATTCGAATGACACACTTTACAACATACTTTTACTTTTTTAATTTTTAATTTTAATTTAAATATATATTTTTAAAATTTTAATGGGAATATCCACATGTCATCCGATGAGAAATCTACGTTTTTCAAAAATCTCAATTGGATGCCCTTTGGCAGGAAAACTTTAGGGGTGGTGCCATGTGGATTCCATCTGGGTGAGGAACTGGGCCCCTGCATCAAGCCACGTCAACATTTAACTGAGAAATTCACAAACCAACTGACGGATGTCTAACATTGCAACAAATTTTAATACATGAGGTATGATAGCGTGGTTCAACTCGTAGTTGAGGTAGTTTTGTGTAATATACCTTTTTTTTTAACAAATGATATTATCTGCAGTAAGGGGGAGGGGTGGGCTAAGCCTCATAATGGGCTAGCAATAATGTGGTCCAAATTCGTCTTTAACGAGAATCGAACCTAAGACCTCTCACTTACAAGTGAAGAGGCATATCATTAGAATGTAGTACTAAGTGGCATTTTTTATTTTTTATTTTTTTTGCTTTTTAAGATATGTATATTACAATTTTATCCCATTTTATTAATTTTAATTTGGTTAATTTAACTAATATTCCTTGAGGTATATCTTGTTTTATATAAACCCTGACAGGTTTGAGAATTGCACACCAGAAATTCCAATTTACTTTCACATCACCTTTCAAGTACGAATTGAAGAGGGGGAGAGAGATGCAGTGAGACTTTTGGTGTCTGCAATATTTTGAGGGCTGAGGGAGCTAGGGACAATTCTTAAATTTGATTTTTTATTTATTTATGAAGTATTCATTTGGAAGTGTTTTTGAAATGATTGAAAGTGATTTAAACAAAATATTTTTGGGTTCTAGAAGAACTAGTGAGGTGCAGTCTTTGCAGGAAGCACTAGGTTGGGTGCGCTTCTTGGAGGAAGCGCTTGCATTTTTACTAAGGATTGGTTCCAAAAACATTTTACCAAAAACATATTCTTCCATTTTAAAAACACTTCCAAATGATCCCTCCATCTTTTTGAAATGATGTGAAAGTAATTTAAAATCTCAGTGGGTGTTAGTGTAATTTCTCAAAGCTGAAGAGCTTCATGAAACACGATAAACTTCAAGGGTAATTAACTCATTTTAGTTTTCATATTGTAATGTGAGTAGGGGTATGATTGGAATATACACTTACATTACAATCGAGGTTTTCTTAATAATATTATTAGATGAAGCCCCCACACTATTTGTATGTAAATATAAAAGATTTAAAAAGAAAAATATTAAAGAGAGAGTTGGAGAGAAGTTGGAAAAGGACACATAGGGCGTTTATTTTTTATTTTTATTTTTTAAATTACAGATAGCCTTGACAACATGTGGGCAAGGGAAGAAAAAAATACCAAAATTTTTTGCGTGAAATTACTAATGCCCATGATTTATTTATTTATTTATTTTTGATATTTTCTTTTAGTTATACCTGGAAGAGTATAATAGTATGTTCCTGAATGATGCGTGAATTATACGCACACAAATTAAACCCTCTTTTTGACAATTGTAGTAAGTATAAGTAGGGATCGTTCTGGACCGGGGATTAGGAGGGATTGTTAATCACTTGGATTTGACTCAAAACGTAAAAACACAATATAAAACACTAAACTAGACTCAAAGAATGTAAAACTAAACTTTAAAACACTAAAACAAACCAAAAGACTCAAACATCACCCAAAACACTCAAAACTGCCTTAAAAACACTTTCTGGGCAGTTTTGAGCACTTTGGTGAATTTGGACGAATTTGTGCAACAAATTGAATCAAAACACTTATAAACACAAACTAAGACACTTTCTAACTAATTTGGACATTAAAGCAAAGGGGGATTGAGGTTTTGACGAAATTAAATTAAATGGACAGATTCTAATTAAAACAGATTGTAAAAACGAAATTGATGAAATGGATGAATGCTAGCTAAGGGGTTCATCTCCACACATGTTACACTTGCATAATAAAACGATTTCCAATTGCATTTCAATAAACCATGAATTCTCAATGCTCTAAGTTAATTAGATCCGCTTAAATTAACTTTCAAATCTTCCTAACGTTATTGAATTGGATGATTGCATACGACAACCCAAAACATTCCCCACAAGTCCCCTACATGATTGCATAATAGAGATACAAGCAAGAATCATTACGCTCTATGAAAATTATAAGTGTTGACGAGGCATTCGTTACTATGGAATACGCATGAAACTTATGCCAATAATTCGTTTAACGCGATTGTTTATAAGCAACCTCCACTACTTGTGAATATAAGTTTGTAACTATTAGGTGAAACTCACTTATATTCTAGCGTCATATTCATGCATGAAAATTAAGCGTGCACTCTCAATAAACATACATAAATAAGTTATCAATCAAACGGTTAAACAAATTGAATCCACAACTGATGCGAGATTTACTTGACACTCAAATTAAACCCTCGTTTGACAATTGTAGTAGAATGGATAAGTGAGGGATCGTTCTAGACCGGGGATTAGGAGGGCTTGCTAAAACCTTCTAAATTGACTTAAAAACATAAAAACTAAATTAAAATACTCTTAACAAGACTACTATGACTCAGAATGGCTTTGAAAAACTCAAATTGACTCAAATAGAAGCTAGAACTTGATTTAGACGAATTTGCAAGTGTTTATGACTCCAAAAGCTTAAAGATACAAAAATAAAACAAATACGAATGATTAAGACTCAACGAAATATGGGGGAAATGTGTTTGGACGATATTAAATTAAAAAGACAGAATATAATTAAAGGCAAAATGTAAATATGAATGTGATGAAAATATGGATGATGGAATAGCCAAGGGGTTCTTCTCCACACATGTTACACTTGCATACAAAATTGATTCTCAGTTGGTCTTTCGATAAGTTGTGAAACTCAATGCTCCAAGTTAATTAGGTCCGCTTAAATTAACTTTCAGATTTCCCTAAATTCATTGGATTGAATGGAATACGCGTTACAACCAAATTATTCTTAATCAAAGTCCCTAACTATGGAATACGCATGATAGAGACATTCAACAAAGATCATTAAGTTCAATGAAAATTATAAGTGTTGACGAGGCACTCGTTACTATGGAATACGCATGAAACTTATGCCAAGAATTCGTTTAACGCGATTGTTTATAAGCAACCTCCACTACTTGTGAATATAAGTTCATAACGATTAGGTGAAACTCACTTATATTCTAGCGTCATATTCATGCATGAAAATTAAGCTTGCAATCTCAATGAACATACATAAATAAGTTATCAATCAAACAGTTAAACGAATTGAATCCACAACTTATGAAATTCCAACCAAAAGTAATCAATTCATATTGCAAATATAAACATAGTTTCGAATCACCCCCTAGCTAAAGGGGGTTTAGTTCCTCATAACTTTGAAATCAAAGAAACCCCTAAACATTCCAACAACTCAAACTTGAATTGTATGAACGTTTAGGCACTCTTCTCTTCCATTCTCATACGTACAAAACAAAGAGAATTCAATTTAAACTTTGAAATCAAAGAAACACCTAAACATTCCAACAACTCAAACTTGAATTGTATGAACGTTTATGCACTCTTTTCTTCCTCGTTGTTGTAGCACAAGGTCTAAGGTGAGCTTTGGGGATTATGTGAAGTGTTTTGGAGGGATGGGAAGTGGTTGGATAGTGGCTGCAATGGAGGAGAAAAACTGCACAGAAATGGAAATGATTTGCGGCACAAGGGTTGTGTTTGTGTTGTATGAAGTGTTGTGAATGGAAATATGAGTGAGTAGTGAATGAATGAATGCAAGGGTATTTATAGGAGGAGTGGAGATGTATATGGCTGTTTGTTTAAGGTGTTTGTGTGGAGGAATGATGGAAAAACAGCTAGGACAACATGTGAAAGCTGGAAAATAAAAGGGAAAGCTGGAATGTGGAATGGTGCCCACGGCAAAGTGTTGTTTGTTTGATGATGATGCATGTGATGGGTGGGAACAAAGGGGGAAACATGGCACAAGGGTGCTTGAGTGAATGATTGAATGTGCATGTGGATTAAAGAATGAGTGGGGGTGTAATGATGAAGTGAATGCATGTGGAATTGCAAGGAGGAAAGCTGAAATTGTGAAGGGAAGGCACGGCACAAGGCAGATTTTGATGTTGGAAATGCATGTGTTTTACTCAATTATATTGTTGGAAAGGCATGTGGATTAGATGGAATGTAGGTGGGTTATAATGATGAATGCATGTGGAATTGCAAGGAGGAAAGGTGCAGAAAATGGGAAGAATGCACGGCAATGTGTTTTGCAAAAGGGAAGATGGTGTGTGAATGCATGTGAAGATGCTAATAAATAATGCATGTAGGGTTAGGAAATAAAATCATAATTTAAAGGGGAATGATTAAAGGGTGTTGAAAGGTTTTGCATGGCTTTGAAGTGATTGTGGATTGGGCTAGAGTTTAAGTACATGAAATGGACCCAAATTGCTCCCCCTTGCATGGCAAGGAATGGTGTTTGTGTTAAGCCCAAGGCAAGGTGAATGTAATTGGGTTAGGGCCATTGTTTTGTGTCCTCAAGTGCTTACAAGGCCTTCAATTTCATCCAACACTTGGGCTCCAAGCATAAGCTATCCATCCTTAGTCCAATAGTGCTCCAAAACACTCCACAATGATTCCTTTCGTCAAACACGTCTTACTATCCTGAAAACACACAAAAGAAGCATAAATGACTAAACTAACTAAAGAAACATAACGTAAATGTACGAGAACAAGCCATTTAAGTCGCATGAATATGCTCCTATCAACAACTTATGAAACGCAATTAGAAGTAATCAAATCAAAATGCAAGTATAAACATATATTTCGAATCCCCCCCTAGCCAAGGGGGGGTTTAGTTCCTCATAACTTTGAAATCAAAGAAACACCTAAACATTCCAACAACTCAAACTTGAATTGTATGAACGTTTAGGCACTCTTCTCTTCCATTCCTCATACGTACAAAACAAAGAGAATTGAATTTAAACATTGAAATCAAAGAAACACCCAAACATTCCAACAACTCAAACTTGAATTGTATGAACGTTTAGGCACTTTTCTCTTCCTCTTCGTTGTAGCACAAGGTCTAAGGATAGTTTGATGGTGTGAATGGATTAGGAATCCTTCAATTTCGTCCATTCCTTTTGCTCCAAACATAAGCTATCCATTCCAAGTCCAATTTTGCTCCAAAATGCTCCAAAATGCATCTTTTTGCTTCCTTAGCCATATGAACCTAAAAACACATGAAAATGGCTTAAACGACTAAAACAACTATGAATTAACAATATAAATGCACGAAAACAAGCTAAGTAAGTCGCCTAAATATGCTTCTATCACTGAAACTTTGGTTGACAAAGAGAATTCTATTGATAGGTAGTATAGATATAGATAGATTAGTTACATGTGATGATTCTGCAATAAGAAAGTTAGTAATAACATATAATCAACTACACAAATTGGTCATTAGCCCTAGAGAACAACATAACTTATGGGTGCATGCTAACACGACCCATCAAGTTGGTGCACAAAATCTTGAATGCCCAACTAATGCAATGGAATATACAATAAAAGAATGGACAAATGTGTAGATCCTAGAACACAAATTGAAATCCATCAATATAATCCATCAGAAAATCTAGTGATCAATATTAGTTGTGGGACCATATTTATTTTTTGCCAGAGTAACGTGGATCAGAATACTAATGCCTCAGAAATTTGGCAGGGACTCAATGACTCCGAACCGCATTAAGTTGTCTAACGGATTAACAATGCCACCACACCTTGTTGGGCTCCAAAACGGTAGGCAAGGCCCACATGCCTTGCCGAGATCGACCATACTAGTTTTGCATGACAAGGAAGTCTGATCCGATTGAGGATCATTTTGGTTTCCTATATTCTTGGAGATTCTTACAATCTGACGCAACAAGAAGATAAACAGAGGGATCCTTTTGTTCACCCCTTATGATTCATCTGGAATCCACCAAAAAAGTGAGAGAATTCTCAAAGACTATATTGATTAATTTGGAATACAAAAGATGAAACATAGAGCAACACTTACATTGCCTATTTATTCTATTTGTAATACACCAGATTAATTATACATATTGAATGTTATTTAAATCATAGCGTGTAACTCATGACCTATTGGTCATCACCTTACGCCTATCAAGCTGTGCTTCAAATTCCTCTGCTAAATGTTCTACATCAGACTTCTCCACTTTAGAAGATTCCCGAGTTATTTTCAGGATAAAATGCTTCATCTTCATGGTATTCAAACAAATCTGCAACATTAAAAGTGCTCGAAATCCCATAGATGCGGGCAGGTCAACAACATAAGCATTGTCATTGATCTTCTTCAAAATCTTATATGGTTCATACTTGCGCGGCTTCAGGTTGCTGTAGGTTCCAACAGGGAATCGTTCTTTTATGAGATACACCATCACATAATCTCCCTCATCGAAAACTTTAGCACGCCTATGCTTGTCTGCAGCAGCTTAGTACCTAGCATTGATTTTTTCCAGCTTATCTCGCACTTCTTCTTTAACCTCCATAATGTTTTTAGCCATATGTTGAGCACCTACGCTAACTCCATGGGCTTTCGGAAGTTTGACCAAGTCAACGACATGGTTAGGAACTGTAGTATAGACCAAAGAGAAAGGGGACTTTCCTGTGGCACTAAAAACAGTGTTGTTGTAAGCAAACTCCACTTTGTTAGCACAAACACTTCGAACCATGTTGCTAAGAGTTCTATTAGTCATATCCTTCTGGCCATCAGTCATATCCAGAAGTGACTCAAAAATTTGGTGTCACGATCAGATGTAATAGTTTTGGGTACACCGTGCAAATGCACAACCTCCCTGAAAAAAAGTTTGGCTATGTGAGTAGGGTCAAAAGTCTTTCTACAAGCTATAAAGTGTGTCATCTTAGAGAACCTGTCAACCATAACAAACACAGAATTGACCCCACTTTGGGTTTAAGGAAGTCCCAGCACAAAGTCCATAGACAAATCTTGCCAAACGTCGGTAGGAACCGGTAAAGGCATATAAGGACCAGTATTTTGTGCTTGACCCTTTGACACCTGACAAACATAACACTTTCTCACAATTCTGCCAACATCTTTCTTTAATTGAGGCAAAAAATAACGTTCCTCAATTCCTGCAATGGTTTTGTCCTTGCCTAAGTGTCCACTCAAACCGCCTCCATGAATATCTCGAATAAGCTTCTCTCGTAAGGACGAGCTTGGAATGCACAACCTGTTGCCTTTAAACAAATACCCATCTCTAATGTGGTAATCTGAAACAGTTTAATTCTGATCATACTTCACCCAAACTTCTTTGAAATCAAAATCAGCTTCATATAACTCCTTTTAAGAACTCAAACCCCACAATCTCTTGTGCTAAAGTAATCAACAAGTTTTCTCTCCGACTAAAAGCATTGGCAACACGATTGAGAGATCCGGATTTATGCTTAATGACAAAAAGAAAATTTTGAAGGAAAGTGGCCAATCTTACAAGCATTTTACTCACTCTTTTGGTTGTTGATGAACTTCAAAGCTTGATGATCAGTATAAAGGACAAATTCTCATTGCACTAAATAATGCTCCCATTACTTCATAGCATGCACAACCGCATAAAATTCCTGATCATAAGTACTCAATTTTTTACAGGCTTCACTCAACTTTTCACTGACGAATGCCACTGGACTTTTTTTCTTGAGACAACACAGCTCCCATGCCCAATCTGCTTTCATCACCTTCGACCTCGAATACCTTCTCAAAACTTGGAAAGGCTAAACTGGTGTAGTGCCAAGCTTTTCTTTAATCAATGCAAAGCTTTTGTCTTGTGCTTCACCCCATTGAAACTTCCCTTGCTTGAGACACTCAGTAATAGGAGTTGCAATGGTACTAAAGTTTTGTACAAAGCGCATGTAAAAAGTAGCGAGGCCATGGAAACTACGCAACTCACTTACGGTCTTTGGAGTAGGCCATTCTCTGATTGCACGTGCCTTGTCTTGATCCACATGAATTCCATCTTTGCTAACAATATACCCCAAAAACAGTAAATTATTTGTGAGGAATGTGCACTTCTTCAAATTAATATAATTTATTATTTTCCAGAACATCCAGAACTTGTCTCAAGTGCACTGAATGCTCTTCTTTAGTTTTACTATAAATTAGGATATCATAAAATACAGAACAACAAATGACCCAGTAAAAGGATGCAAAACCTGGTTCATAAGTCGCATGAAAGTGCTTAGTGCATTTGATAATTCGAATGGCATTACCAGCCATTCATACAGACCATCCTTGCTCTTAAATGTTGTTTTCCATTTGTCTCCTGGTTTAATTCGAATTTGATGATAGCCACTGCGTAAATCAATTTTCGGAAACACCTTAGAACCCTCAAGAACATCCAGCGTATCTTCTAACCACGGAATTGGAAATCTATACTTGATGGTGATCTTAGTAATGACTCTACTATCAACACACATACGCCAAGTGTTAATCCTTTTTTGGCACTAAAAAGACGGGAACTGCACAAGGACTCATACTTTCATGAATAAATCCTTTTTTCCGCAGCTCTTCGATATTTTCTTTCGGACTCATCCAATAATAGGGTAGATTAGGAAGGCTTGCTCCAGGGACTAAATCAATCTGATGTTGAATGCCATGCATAGGAGAAAGTTGTTATGGTAAATCTTCAAAGTTTCTCAAAATTTCCTGCACTTCTTTTGGAATGTGACTTGTAGCAACATCTATCACCATGAGCCCTTTAAGTACAACTGGATACATGAACCCAACTTCTTTGATAATGTCTTCAAACTCATGGATAGTCATGGTGATAGCTAGAAAATTTAAACTCCTAACTTGTGGTTTTTCTAATTTTCCAGATTGATCAATAGGAGCAAGTGCAATTTTGCGAGAACCCCACTTAAAGATAAACATATTATCACGCCCTTTGTGGGTAGCATCAACATCAAACTATCATGGCCTTTCCAGTAATACATGCTTGGCATCCATGTCAATTACATCGCACCAAATCTCATGTTTGTAATGCTTACAGATAGAAAGAAGAATCTTGCATACTTCTATCACTTACCCAACATATAAGGATCTGTACGCTTCTCTGTTGAAAGTTTTAAATAATCAACCAGCTTTTGTGACACAAAATTCTCACATCTACCATAGTCCACAATCAATCTACACACCTTGTTGTCAATAGAACATAAGGAGTGGAATATATGATTTCTCTGCCCTTCTTGTTTAGGCTAAAGGAGAGCTCGTTGTAGCACCATGCTGAACCCTTCGTCTTCTTCAATATTAATACGAGTCATCATCAAATTCACAACTTCAAGATTATCTTCATATGCAAACTCAACCCCATCATAATCATCATCATAATTTTCACTGTGATCATTAGCTTCTTCAGTTCCTTCTACAACTTGCTTCCGCTTCGGATGGTTATTGAACTTGTGGCCATGCTGGAAACACCTATAGTAGACATCACCAGTTACCTTGCCGTACGGACCAAGGTTTCGCCTCTGATTTCAATTATGATTTATGTTACTGTCCTGGCTGCTCTCTCCTCTGTAATTCTGCCCTTTATAATTATTTCCTTGGGTCGGCTCAACCTCTTTCTTCTCCTTGTTAGGAACATAAAAATATGCTACCCTTCTTTGGTAATTATTATTATTGCCATAGCTCGATTTCTTCTCTTTTTGTTCACGTTCTTTTAGTTCTTTCTCTAACTGTTGTGCCTTCATAGCCATATTTTGAGCCTCATGGACATCCCAGAAAACTTGTAACCCAATTATATCCTGTATTGACGTCGTCAATCCATTGACATATCTTGACACTATCTGCCCCTGAGTCTCATTCAAAGAATTTCTTTCTGCTAACCGTAAGAACTTGTTGGTATAATCCTCTACTGCCTTGCTACCTTAGGTACAATTTTGGTAGAGGCGATAGAGATGCTGCTCGTAATCCACTGGAAGGAAACGGTCCATCCTCAACTGTTTCATCCTACGCCATGTCCTGACCGGTTGTTTGGCTTGCTTCTGTCTTGACTTCTGCAAATTATCCCACCATATAGCTGAAGGAAAATTTATGTCCTAGCTAAGAACATGTAAAGAACATTTGAATACATAGGCAAACTATTAACAAATTAAAGTAGGCATGCATCCAAAAACAATTCATAAAACCCATGACTTTCAAAGCCTAGTATATGGTGAACCATAACTCTTTAACAACATTAAAGAGAAGAAAGGATTTAGAGAATCATTACCCTTGTAGCTCATCCTTGATTACAAGGGATTCACCCAAGTGGAGGGCCTTCAAGTCACCTCCTTTGCTTCCTTGAGGATTTGAGGATATGTTCTCCAAAACACCAAAAGCTTGATGTCTCCAAGTCTCTACACCAAAGATTAATTGTGAAGATAAAAATGGATGACTTAGGGGAGAGGAAATTACTAGATATCCCTCCCTAAGTGGCCGGCCTCCCTTGTTGAAATAGAGAGAATAATTTCACCCAATTTCATCAAGAAAAACCCTAAATGAAATAAAGTTATAATTTTGAATTTATACTTCATTTCTTGTGAGTGGCAAACTTGTAATTAACACAAGTTTGGTATCCCTCACTATTCATGGCCGGCCTCTCTAAGTGTTTGGGCTAATTGCCCATTTTGTTTTAGTTGTCATACAACTTAAACATAATGGGCCTTGTGGACCAAAACACTTTTGGGCCCCTAAACCCAAAACCAACTTAGAAGTCCAATACGAACGTTTCGTATAATTAATTAACTAATTAATTAACTTTGACCATACTTCAATTAACCATTTAATTGCTTATCCATTTCATTTAATTACTTCACTTTTATCCTTACTCGGTGTACGATCCATTAAGTTCCAATTAGCGAGGCAGTGGGCGATGTTACTCTTAACTATCGATTGTGAATTGAAACCATATTTCAATTCTCCCTTAAGATTAGTGTTTGCTAATCTTTAGGGCTTCCACAAACCATGAGTGACACCTAGCAGCATGTCATGGTTACCCAAGCTAAGTAGAAGTGGTTGGAGAACCTATCCAGTTACAACTACAATGCAATACGGTCCTTCTCTAATACAATACTCTTAATCACATTGTTGAAGTGATAGTTTGTTTCATGTCTACTATCCAATGTGATACTTCCCTATATGATTCGCTTGAATAAGATTTGGAACAAACTTCCTAAGTCATATTCATATGCTTTGGCCAAAGACTCTCGAATCATATCTTAGAGTATTCTCCTTCCACCATGGAAGGTTAGAGATCCCTTGTTGTGCATTCATATGCCTACATGACTAGATAGCTTGACCACAACCATGCCGTGGACACTCCAAAGGAATGCCATTTAACACGATCAAAGATCAAGGACCTAACCATTAGACATCTATGATGCCTCAGGTCAAAGGACTACTTTGCATATTGTAACCATCAAGTTCTTACATGACATGTATGTTTGAACTCTCTTTTGATCATAGTTCAGTGTACTCGATTACTCTTTCGAGCACCTATGTGTTTGTCTTAGTGTCCAACACTAAATGACCTGAGACTTGTCATATCCATACTTGAGTCGACATAACACATACTAACCTTAGCGGATTGTCAATGCCCAATTGGCAACCCTATGGCTAGGAACGTTTTAGGAATGAACATAAGAGAAAGGTCTCGAAAATCTAACTTACTTAGATCACTTATCTCTTAGATCAAATACATTTCTTGGATTCCCTTATTGCTTAAACACAAGATACAATAAATAGTGATTAACAATAAGCTTTGCCCTCCATTAAACATATAAAAGTTTAATACATTAAGTATTCCAAAAAGCTATTACATCAAATGAGTGGCTTTGTGGGCATACTTCCAACAATAGCCCACTTCCCTTCAAGCGAAAAGCCGTTATCTTAACCATCTTCTCCTCCAGTACTGACATAATCTCAAATAATCTCTCTTCCTCCACAAGCCAATCTAAAAATCCTTCAATAGATAAATGGCCATTAAAATAAGGGATGTCAGCCTTCATCTGGTAATCTTCAATAAGTTGTCAGTTGTTCTGATTAGCAGCATGTGGGATCTCGGGATGCTCTATCTCTTCCTCAGAATCCAATTCATTAGCCTCCCGTTGACGATGACCATTGCGGTTGCTTCTACCACGACCATGTCGGTTATCTCGATCGTTTTGTAGATTGTTGTTGTTGTTTCCCATGTTGAGAAACAATTGCTGAATCTCTTTAATGCTCGCAGCAAGAGCATTAAACTCTTTCCTGGAAACTGGTTCCCCGCCAGGATAGGTCCTATCATTCGTCAAGTCATTTGCCATTGAGCCAAGGCAAACCTGCTCTCATGCCAATTGACGCAGCAAAAAGATAAATAGAGGGATCCTCATGTTCACCCTTAATGATTCATCTGGAATCCACCAGAAAAGTGAGAGAATTCTCAAAGACTATATTGATTAATCTGGAATACAAAAGATGAAACTTAGAGCAACACTTACATTGCCTATTTATTCTATTTGTAATACACCAGATTAATTATATTTATTGAATGCTATTTAAATCATAGTATGGAACTCATGACCTATTGATCTTCACCCTACGTTTATTAAGCTGTGCTTCAAATTCCTCCGCTAAACGTTCTATGTCATAATCTAAGGATTGGCATGTGCTACAAGTAATCAAAATCCTAAAGGAAGCATCTTATGCTAGATACACTTTCAAATTCTCCTTATTTAATACAGATTCTAGATCCTAAAAGGACTCTCTCTCGACTAATGTAATTACCAGGGCTCATCTAGGGTAACGTAATTGTGGAAAAGAGTGGAGCTTGATTAAGCTGAGATTGATAAGCTCAAAGATGTCAACTTCATTATCTAAGTTCATCATCTGGAGTAACTGACCAATGTAGTTCTTGTGCTGAAAAAGATTGGCAAGTGGAGAATCTGTGTAGACTTCATGGACTTAAACAAGGAATGCCCAAACGATCTTTATCTTTTACCCTAAATAGACTTACTTATCAATTCCACAGTGGGGCACGAGTTGCTCAGCTTCATGAATACATATAGTGGATATAACTAAATCAAGATGTCTGAGCTAGGCATGAAAAAAATCATTGGTAGTTGATATAGGTATGTGTCTTTATCGTGTTATACCTTTTAGACTTAAGAATGTAGGGGAAACATATCAAAGGTTGATGAATTGAATCTTCAAGGAAAAGATCAGAAAAACGATGGAAGTATACGTCGACGAATAAAAGCAAGGAGTATAAGAACCACCTCACTCACTTGCAAGAATCTTTTGACCTGCTCCAAAAATAAAACATGAAGATTAATTTGAAAAAGTGCACCTTCATAGTAGCATCAATAAAGTTCTTAGGTTACATGGTCACCAAGCGCAAAATCAAGGCTAATCAAATCAGATCAAGGGTATTGTGGAAATGAAGTCCCCTCGGACAATGAAGGAGATTCAAGTTTAATTGGAAGAGTAGATGTTGTAAGTCGATTTATTTCAAGGTAACGGACAGGTGCATGTCATTCTTCAATGCCATCAAGAAGTATAAAGGTCTACAATGGACCGACGAATTTGAATAAGTGCATGTCTAATCCGCCACTGTTGTATGAGCCAATTGTTATGCCAACAATGGGTATGTTTGAAATTTATGCTCATAAGCGCATGAATCTATTGAAATATAGAGGAGTGTAAGTATGAGGTCGAATCCACAGCAATTTTATGAAAATAATAGAAAACTAACCAAACCCGAATTAACTTAATACTAACCTAGTTGGAGAAAAGTTGTTTTGTTAAGCAAGCTAATCATATGAATATGAAATTAATGAAGAAAATAAATGATAGAATTAACCAAGATATCGGATTCCACTCCCATTAATCCATAATAAATTCCCAGTTATTTGTCTAACAATTCCCAATTCACTGAGTAGCATTAATCATAGTTAAATTCTTCTTCGCTTAAAGGTATGAACTTGAAGGATCACATGTAAACTAATCATTGAACTACAAAAGATCAAAGCATGCTAAGCATCATATATGAAGAATAATGTTTGAATGACACATGATCAAAGTAATTCATAATTAAGAATTACGAAGCCGAGCATGGTTAAGTGAAGTTTGGCTTCAAAACTATCTAGAATGCATGACATATAAGATGAAAAGAACAAAAACTTCCATTAACCATTTGAAGCAAGAATCATAGGCATTAATATCATAAAGGGAATTGAGGAGATAAAGAAAAGAAACTTATTTGATAATGGTTGTTTCCTCCTAAACTTTAGTTAAGGAGTTTAGCCACTCATAGTAACAAAATACATAAACTAAAGTGTTTGAATGACATGGGAAGAGAGATAAAACAAGGGATAAATTGAAACTATAGAATGGCTCTCCTCCCATTTTCTACAGCTTCTCTCTGTTATAAGAGGGCTGGAAGTCCAAGTCTTGCAATTATTTGGCAGCTACAACTTGCTTGTGGTGGGTGAATTTTTTCCTCATTTTCTTTTACTTCCATCACTTCTTGTCTTCATGAATTCCTCATTTTACCATTTGTTCAACAATAGCTGCAGGACTATCACTCCCCCTCATCGCTATCAACTCTTCTTATCCATAGAGGCTAAAAGTCAAACTTATGCATTTATTGGCAGCTGCTACAGTTTCCTTATAACATGCTTCAGTGCTTTGAGCACACAGAACGCTATAGTGAATTGATTATCCCCAAATTTGGATATATTAGGCACATTTGGAAAAACTTTCACGAAAAAGTCATTTTCATTTGAGTTTAAGTTGAATTGTTGAGCACTACAATCTAATTGAAGATCATAAGCTGCGAATGCTACAAAGCTTAGATTAGCACCAATTTTAGATATGTTAGAGTAGAAAATTTGATTAAGTGTTGAAAATAAGACTTACAACATAGCAATTTTGGTAGCAATTCTGAATCAACTCGTATGTTCTCGAAACAACACGACTTAAATTCGTTGGAGTAATAGTCGCACAAATTATAACCTGAGCATGCTCCAAGTTGTTAAGTCTACTAGCATTGGCTGAAAATGCTTATCCTTTTCATGTGGGCTTAAGACAACTAAAGGTTGTTTCAACTGCTCGACTACAACTTAAGAGCAGCGGATGAGCTCGTAGTTCCGATGGGTGCATAAGAAAGCCCCTTCAAAATATTCGTTGGAGTGACGAAGATATGACCGAGTAGAATGCGGTCTAGAAATTGTTACCTTTGTGTAACTATTCAACGAGAAGAAGCAAGGAAGAAAGTGATGAATGCTGAGCACAACTTAAGATTGAAACTCGGGCATATGCCTCAAACTACAAGAACTCAGAGGCAAAGGGGTACAAGGGAAGAAATACACACCTAAAATGCAAATACTGCAATGGTGTAGGTCATATGGAAGACAAGTGTTGGGAACTTCATCCTGAACTCAAGCTTAAATTTACTAAAGATGGGAAGATGATACCAAGATCTTCACAACAATTTCACTCTTAACCCAAGGCTCAACTTACTAATGCTCACTCTCCTACTTTCTCAAAAGGATCCATGGAATTCACTACCAATCCATTGTCACTCATAAATGAATTTGCAGCCTATCTTCAAAGTAAGGGACATGGAGAAGGTTCACAAGCTCAAGGCAAGGATGAGGCCAGTCATACAGCTATGTTCGGACAGTTTACCGGCTTTCTTACTGGAAATGAGAAGGTATCACAAGAGGAAGCACCAAGTATACTTGAAGCTTTCACTACTCCCCTATTGACTAGTACTGAAAATGATTGTTAGGTAATAAATTCAGGCACCACAGATCATATGATAAATAAAGTCATAAATTTGCATCATTTTACATGTTTTTCGAGTCTGTCACATGTTTTAGTTGCAAATGGAAAAAATGTCTTAGTTTTGGGCAAAGGGGAAGTAAACTTACTCTCTCACAAAATACCCTCCACTGCCTTATATGTACCAACCTATCTTTTCTAACTTTTGTCAATTGGAAAAATCACAAACACCCTAAATTGTCGTGTTATTTTCTCACCAGATAATGTAATTTTTTAGGATGTTCTCACCATGAAGATGATTGGTGAAGGGGTCTTCATAAATGGACTTTACTACTTGTGCAAGAATGCCTGCTCTTCTCAGGCTCTTCAAGCTCAATCGAAGTCCATAGATGAAAACCAACTTTGGCATAAGAGATTAGCTCATCCCTCAGAAGCTATCCTATCAAAACTATTTCCACTTTTTTTGTAAATCTCATCTTACTTGTGATACTTGTCAATTTTCTAAGTTTACTAGACTACCTTTTGGTAATTCAATGTCCATGACAAGTAAACCTTTTGAAATGGTTCACATTGATGTATGGGGACCAACAACTGAATCAATGGAAGGTTTCAAGTATTTTGTTCTATTTGTTGATGACTTCTCTTGAATGAGTTTTTTATACCTTACGAAATCAAAGAGTGAAGTCCCAAACATTTTCAAAGACTTTCATCTACATGTTAAAACTCAATTTCAATCAAACATTAAAGTCTTAAGATCAGACAATGGCACTAAATTTCTATCCAACAACATGCTTCAATACATAAGTTCCCAGGGCATCATACATCAAACCAGTTGTGTAGGAACTCCCTAACAAAATGGAGTAGCCAAGTGAAAGAATAAGGATCTCTTAGAGAAGACTCGTGCTCTTATGCTTCCCATGAATGTTCCAAAGAAATTTTGGTCATTTGTACTCCTCATTGCCACTTATCTCATCAATCGACTCCCAAGTCGAGTGCTAGAGTTCAAATCTCTCTATGAAGTACTCAAAGGTAGAAAGATTGATTTGACACACCTCAAGTTATTTGGATGTGTTTGCTTTGTTCACATTCAAGCCTTGAATCATGATAAATTAGATGCCAGAGCTACCAAGTGTGTGTTTATGGGATACTCTTCCACCCAAAATGGATATAAATGCTTCAATTCGGCCACTAAGAAGTGCATTATGTCAAGAGATGTGAAGTTTGAAGAAGACTATCCTTATTTCACTTCCAAAGGAACTACTACAAGTCAGGGGGAGGAATTGTTTGAATTATTTCGATTCCCTCAGAACTTCAATCCTCATGTGTTTGAAGAAAACTCAGTTTCTGTGATTTCTGATAATGAAGAAGTGCAAACTGACTCAATCACTTCTAGTCCGATTCTTACTAGTGAAGAGAATGATGAGTCTCATTCTGATCATTCTCAACCTATCACAGAGCCTCAAGTGATTAAAAGAAATCGTCCTTGAACAAGGAAACCTCCAACTAGGTTGCAAGATTATGTTACTTATGCCTCACGGCACCCTATCATTGAAAGCATCAGTTTTGTGAGTTCTCTACATCTCATGCTGCATTTTTTAATGAAATTGATAAACACTGTGAACCTAGAAGTTTCCAAGAAGCATCACTCATTCCACAATGGAATCAAGCCATAGCAGATGAGCTTCATGCACTAGAAGAAAATAGCACCTGAAGTTTAGTTCAACTACCACCAGGAAAAAAGACTGTTGGAAGTCGTTGGATTTGCAAGATCAAATTAAAGGTTGATGGTTCTATCGAGAGACACAAGGCTAGACTTGTAGCTCAAGGTTTCACCCAGACCTTTGTGGTAGATTACAAAGAAACATTAGCACATGTGGCCAAGATGAATTCCGTGAGGGTTTTACTTTTAGTTGCTGTAAATTATGGGTGGTCCCTCTATTAAATGGATGTGAAGAATGCATTACTTTACGGATAGTTACAAGAAGAAATGTATATGTAGCCCTCTCTAGGCTGTAATGGTCTTAAAGGCAACATGGTGTGTAAATTGCACAAGGCAATATATAGATTGAAATAATCCCCAAGAGCTTGGTATGCCAAGCTCAATTCAGTACTTGAGAAGGTTGGTTTTATGTGAAGTAATGCTGATTCCTCACTGTTTGTAAGAACTGGTACCAGTGGGAAATTAGTGGTTCTCATTTACGTGGATGATCTTATTATCATAGGAGACAGTGCTGTTGAGATTGAGGCACTAAAACGTTCACTACATCAAACATTTGCTATTAAAGATCTGGGGCGGCTCAAGTAATTTTTGGGTATTGAAATGGCAACATCTTCAAAAGGGCTATTTCTCCATCAACGCAAATATGTACTAGATCTTCTTCAAGAAGCAAACATGCTTGACTGGAAACCTGTCATCACTCTTATGAATTGCAAACTAAGGCTCAATACAGATGGAGAAGCTATGCATGATGTGAGTTATTACCAACGGTTAGTAGGGAAGCTTATATATCTCACCATCACACGTCTAGATATCACATATGCAGTGAACTTGGCAAGCCAATTTATGCAATCTCCCACTATTGATCACCTTCACATTGTTAAAAGAGTTTTGCGCTACCTCAAGGGGTCAATTGGGCAAGAAATCATCATGCGTAACAATAAGTCAATTTCCATTAGTGGCTACACGGATGCAGATTGGGCAGAGAATGCACTTGATAGAAACTCTACCACAAGCTATTGTACATTTGTAGGGGGTTGATGCGAGAATTAAACGCACACAAATTAAACCCTCTTTTTGATAATTGTAGTATAAGTATAAGTAGGGATCGTTCTGGACCGAGGATTAGGATGGATTGTTAATCACTTGGATTTGACTCAAAAAACGTAAAAACACAAAATAATACACTATACTAGACTCAAATATTGCAAAACTAAACTTTAAAACACTAAAACAAACCAAAAGACTCAAATAGTACCCAAAGCACTCGAAACTGCTTTAAAAACACTTTCTGGGCAGTTTTGAGCACCTTGAGTACTTTGGACGAATTTGGGAAACAAAATGAATCAAAACACTTATGAACACAAACTAAATGTATTTCTAACTAATCTAACACTTTAAAATAAATGGGGGATTGGTTTTGGATGAATTTAAACTAAATACACAGATTCTAATTAAAACAGAGTGTAAAAACGAAATTGATGAATAGAATGATGAGAAACTAGTTAGAGGGTTCCTTATCCACACATGAACATAAGCATATAATTTGACTCCCAGTTATGACTTCAACAACCGATGAATGACAATGCTCCAAGTTAATTAGGTCCGCTTAAACTAACTTTCAGATTTCCCTAGATTCATTGGATTGAATGGAATACGCATTACAACCAAATTATTCCTAATCAAAGTCCCTAACCATGGAATACGCATGATAGAGACATTCAACAAAGATCATTAAGTTCAACGGAAATCATAAACATCGACTAGGCATTCATAACTATGGAATACGCATGTTAATCCAGCCTAGGGTTTACTAAACACAATCGTGGCTAGCGATTTTTACTACTCATGAATATTAGTTTATAACGATTAGGTGAAATTCCCTTATATCCTAGCATCAAGTTTAGGCATGCAAATTAAGTGTCGACCCTCAACCCACATACATAAACAAGTTCTTAATCAAAACAGAAAAGTAAACCACATCTAAAGTTCATGAATTCATAACTGGAGTAAATCAAATCATAACCAACATATGTCCATGGCTTCAAATTCGCCTCTAACTAAAAAGAAATTAGTTCCACATGTTTAACATAATTGAACAACAAGTTAAATTAAACATGAAAACAGAAACAAGAAAAGAAAGAACAAATTGATGGAATTGAATGGATGGAAAGTTAGCTACGGGGTTCATCTCCACATATGTTATACTTGCATAATAAAACGATTTCCAATTGCGTTTCAATAAACCATGGATTCTCAACACCCCAAGTTAACCGTGATGCACTAATTAACCTTCAAATCTTCCTAATGTTATTGAATTGGATGATTGCATACGACAACCCAAAACATTCCCCACAAGTCCCCTACATGATTGCATAATAGAGATACAAGCAAGAATCATTACGCTCTATGAAAATTATAAGTATTGATGAGGCAATTGTAACTATGAATGCATGATACTCTTGCCAAGAATTCATTTAACGCGATTGTTTATAAGCAACCTCCACTACTTGTGAATATAAGTTCGTAACTATTAGGTGAAACTCACTTATATTCTAGCGTCATATTTATGCATGAAAATTAAGTGTGCACTCTCAATAAACATAGATAAATAAGTTATCAATCAAACGGTTAAACGAATTGAATCCACAACTTATGAAACGCAATTAGAAGTAATCAAATCAAAATGCAAGCATAAACATATATTTCGAATTCCCCCCTAGCCAAGGGGGTTTTAGTTCCTCATGGTACAAAACAAAGAGAATCAAAGAAACACCTAAACATTCCAACAACTCAAACTTGAATTGTATGAACGTTCAGGCCCTCTTCTCTTCCATTCCTCATTCGTACAAAACAAAGAGTATTGAAATTAAACATTGAAATCAAAGAAACACCTAAACATTCCAACAACTCAAACTTGAATTGTATGAACGTTCAGGCCCTCTTCTCTTCCATTCCTCATTCGTACAAAACAAAGAGTATTGAAATTAAACATTGAAATCAAAGAAACACCTAAACATTCCAACAACTCAAACTTGAATTGTATGAACGTTTAGGCCCTCTTATCTTCCTCTTCGTTGTAGCACAAGGTCTAAGGATAGATTGATGGTGTGAATGGTTTGGGGAGTGGTGGAGGAATGGAAGAGGAGTGGTGGAAATGGAAGGATGGTGTTTGGATTGTAAGGGAGACTCACGGCACAAAGGGGGAAGTGTTTGTGGTATGTACAATGGATGAATTTCTGAAATGGAAAAGTGAATGAGAATGAATGCAATGGATGCTTATTTATAGGTGAAATGGGGGGAACATGACAGCTAGGAGGGAATGTGGCTGCATGTTTGAATGATTAAAGGATGCATGTGGGTTGGAATTGCATGTGCAATAAATATGTGGCTGCATGTGCAAGGGGACAATCTGAAAATGCATGTGAAAGCATGTGTTGGCTGCAATGATGAAATGGATGGGAGTGCATGTGGCTTAATTAATTAAAGGGAGTGCATGTGCAATGTTTTAAAGGATGGAATGCATGTGAATATGATGGAAATCTGATGGGAACTCACGGCAATGATGATTTCTGGTGGTGAATGGGTGTATGTTTGAATGATTAAAGGGACATGTGGGTTGGAAATGATGAAGGAAATGCATGTGAGTGACAACTAGATATGTTGATGAATGCATGTGGAATGTTTGTGGTGAGTGAATGTGCACGGCAATGAGTGAATGTGGTGGTGAATGTGGCTGATTTGATTTATGGAAGATGCATGTGGATTAAAGGTGAGTGAATGATTATGGAATGCAATCTGAAATGGGAGATGGAATGGGATGCACGGCAATGATGGGCTGTTTTGTGTTGGTGGATGATTAAAAGTGCAAGTGGGTGAATGTGTGGCTGCATGGGTGAATGATTATAAATGCATGTGAATTGTGGCTGGAATGAAGGTGTTTTGCATGTGAATTAAAGAGTAAATGCATGTGAATTAAAGAGTGAATGCATGTGCAATGACAGCTAGGTTGAATATGCATGTGGAATGACAGCTAGGTTATGATGATGAATGCATGTGGCTGATTTAATTGAATAGGAAAGCAATGTGGATTTAATGGTTTAAAGGGTGAATACATGTGGATGCATGTGTTGATGAATGGGATTGTGGAGATGCACGGTTTTGGGAGAGAATGGTGTGAATGCATGGCATGATTGGGATTAGGAAAGGTTTAAATGTCCTAAAACTAAAGGGAACAAGGTTCCAACACTTTGGTCTTCAATTAGGTCTTCAATTTCGTCCAACACTTTGGCTTCAAGCATAAGCTATCCATCCTTAGCCCAAAAGTGCTCCAAAAGTCTCCAAAATGCATCTTTTTGCTCCTTTAGCCCTTTGGACCTACAAACACACGAAAATAGCTTAAAGTACTAAAATAACTAAAGAAACATAACGTAAATGCACGATAACAAGCCATTTAAGTCGCATGAATATGCTCCTATCAGGGGTAATCTTGTCACTTGGAAAAGCAAGAAGCAATAAGTAATTGCTCATTCCAGCACAAAGGCTAAATATCGAGCAATGACAGCCATTGCCTGTGAACTTATTTAGCTTAAAGGGCTTTTTTCATACTAAGGGTTCCCTACTTCATCCTCTATGTCCTTTATGTGTGATAATCAAGCAGCCATGCACATCATTGCCAACTCTGTGTTTCATGAAAGGACCAAACATATCGAAATGGACTGCCATTTCATCAGAGCTCAAGTTCAAACTCAAGTCATACGGACCATCTTCACACGAAGCCATGATAAATTGGTAGATCTCTTTACCAAGGCATTGGCATCAGCTCCACTTCATCATTTTTTGGGCAAGCTTGGCTCAATTAACCTCCTCGATCCAGCTTGAGGGGGAATGTTGAAGGAATGAAGTGTTGAAGTGTGTTCCGATGGGTTTAGGGTTAGCTTCTAGAGTAAGCTACCTTGGGTGTATATCTAGGGTAAGCTTAAGTCCATACTTGTGGTAAATCTGTTTTTCCTTAATTTAAGGGAAGTGACTGATTAGTGTAAAGTAGATAAAACATTTCCTTAATCTAAGGAAGGTGACTAATTAGGTGAGATAGGTTAGCTCTAGTTGGCTGTGACAGACAACCCTCTTTTCTTCCTTCTAGTCAGCTGCTCGTTACATCTACTACTCGGACTTCTTCTTTCCTTCCTCTCTCATATATACCTTGTATCTTGTACTTACACTTTAGTGAAATACATTGAAACTTAAAGCTAAAATATCCACAAAAACATATGCGTGTCACTTACCGACATCTCTCTTTTCTCCTCTTTACTATTTCTTCCTCGACTTGGGTGTTTGATATCATTTCCTCAAGGGCCTCAACCTCAATCAGAGTAGTCTCTCCAGCACTAGAGGCCTTGTCAACTTTATTTTGAGAAGTTTTTAATCCCCTCATTGCTAGACTTCCTTTTGAGCAGAATTGTCTCCAAACTTCCTTGAAGTAGCTTCATTGGACTTCTTCCTCTTTTGCTTCCTCTTGGACTCATTGGGCTTTTCAACAATCTGCACCTCTTACTTCATGTCCGCATCATTGATCCAGAGTTACTCTGGAATAAGAATCTCGGAGCAGTGTTTAATGGTGGCATCTCTTTCATTGGAGTCATTCAAATCCGGAACGATAAGCCATCTCCAATCAAAGTGCTTTACTGGAATTATATTGAAGGTTCTGTTAATTAGGTGAGGGTGGCAAGGTTCGACATACTTAATGTTATTGTTGAACATCAAATCTACAAACGAAGTTGTTGGATATTTATTAATACTTAATGACAAATTTACACATAGAAATAAATTCGAATATGCTAACAAATAATAAATTACAACTGGATATTAACTAATATTAAATAGATAAAACAGTGATCGAGTCTTGCAACAGAATTTTGCCTATACTCAGTGCTTGTAATTTGATGGACTTTTGCTTCATCAGGATTCAACAATTAAACCAGGATTCTAGCGCCGAAAACTTGGCTTCTGGCGAATATCTTTGTGGTTCTCTCAACAAGTAGGTTTTGGGATTTTAGAAAGAGAATTCATTTTTTCTGTGTTCTAAATGCCATGCAGGCGGATGTTTATATAATGAACATATGCATGTTCGCAATAGGTATGAATATAGGATGCAACTTTTGGAAGGCATCTGCTCAGATGTGTGCTTTGCTCTTTGGCTTTCTTTCATCGTCTCAGACCCCATAAAAAAGGATGAGTTTATTGATTTAAAAATAATAATTAAATATGAAATTAATTAAAAATAATAATTAATTATTGAATTTAATATTAGAGCCCAAGCCTTAAGGTCTTATGCCCCTCTTTTGATTATCACACATAAGCCTAAACCCATGCCTAAACCCAATGTTCAAGCTTAATTTTACTTCCAATTGTACACCTTTCTAATCACTTTGTATAATGGACAAGATGTTATAAAGTGTGTGAAACTTTCCAACTTGACCATTGTGGCAAAAATGAGATGGAAGGAAATTTCATCTCAAAACCTTCAATAATACCCCACTTTTGAATTGAAATTACATTCAAACACTAACAATACCCCACATTTGAATGCAAATGTAAATGAAAATGTAGATGATAGGCTGCCTATCAAAAATGAGATCGAATAGACATGATATGCATAGGGAGAAATGTCTTGTGGATTTGATCTTATCTTAGTGAAAACATGTTATGTTTACTTGGTGACGCAATGGATGTGGAAGATCTTGAACTGTTCACTGTAGCAGTAAACCAAGACAATATGCTACACATATATCATGCTTGCCACACGTCAATTCATACAGTTGTGTTCATTTTGGTCCTGAACAGATCTCGGTTTTTGCAGGAGCTTTAGAGCATTTAGCCATTTTTTTGTTAAACAATCAATTTTGTTAGATTAGATGTAGATTAGCCACCTACGGGGTTCCAACCCACCCCGTCATGCAAGTAGCCATTTACTATAGTGGAGAATTTAGCCATTCCAATTATCACAAATGTGACCCCATTTACTCCTTTATAGGTGACATTAATGAAGAATAAACTGCCATATTCCTCTTGATAACAAAATATTGATGTCGTAAATGTGACCCATGTACTCTTATAAATGCAACCCATTTACTCCCAAGACCCATCTTTTGACAATTAATTATATATTTAATTATCACACACCCAAGCCCAAACCCAAGGTTTAAGCCCAATTTTGCTTCCAATGGTCCATCTCTCCAATCATTTTGTATGATGGACAATATGTTATAAAGTGTGTGAAACTTCCCAACTTGACCAATGTGGGACAAATGAGATTGAAGGAAATTTCCTCACAAACTCCAACAGAAGTATCTTGAACTCTTCACTCTGGAAACATTGCCTTCCCATTCTCTGTCGACTACCAGCTCATCCTTCTACTAATTTGTGTCATGTTTGGGTAGATTGGTAATGTACGTATCCCAATGGACACTTGTACATGCTTGGAAGAAGTATTGAGTACATGTGCTCTGTATAGGACCCAGAACTTTTCAATTTCGAGCTCCATGCCATACCACTTGTTGACGAGCTCAAAGCATGAGATATTCTGGTACGATGCCTAAGTAAGGTTGCAGAGAGAACTTGTAGCAGATCAAAACCTCTATGGTGAAGTTCTAGATGGAGAGCTTGAAGCCTATATCAAGATTCCAAGGATGGATCCTGGTGCATAGCCTCTCTAGGGTAAATGGATCCGGCAGCGTGGCGAGCATATCTTCGCCGACTTCCCACCTGATATTGCAGCCATTCAGCATTTCCAACCTTGCTCGATGAAGGTGTTCTAGTCCTCATGATTGTGAATCTTAATCATCGGTTACTCATAGAGAGTATGATAATTAATTGCAGGTGTTGGTTGAACACTAGAATAGGCCATTTTTTCTCGTCAGAAAATGAAGAAGAAAGTTAGAAATTTTGGGAAAAGGTTGAAAATTTTCAGTGCTTTTTGCACAAAAGGGTACATAGAGGATTTGAAGGTAGTGGAGAAAAATGAGAAGGAAAAACGAGATATTTATAAAATTAAAAAAATTAAAAAAATAAAAAAAAAAATTCAAAATCTTGTAGCCATTAAATTCAGAACGACTCGTCATGAGATTCATTAATTTGACGATTGGAACCTCTCAGAAACACAAAAAACATCCTCTCAGGTTTTGATGAGTCCATTTTATACTATATATTTTACCCTATTCTGAGTTATAATTTATTGGTTTATTTTAGTGAATTTTGATACTTTATTATGTATTCCAACAAAGGACATTGGATTTCCTCTTGAGCATAAAGTAATCAAATGGATGAATTTTGGAGTGATTCCTATTGGAAGATGTTCATGAGTTTTTCAAGATGATTGTATCAAAGTTTTAGATTTTTCTACTTAGCCGTTTGACCGTGGCGATGAAATAAAGACCCAGTGCACAACTTTTCTAGATGGACATTTTTGGACGTTTTGGGTATTTTGGAGGTCAAGATGGCATATGTTTAGGAAGATTCCTTCTAAGGATTTGTAGGGAATGTCTTCAGCTTTCAAAAGAGACCTTTTGGGACCAAATTGGAGTTGATTTGGTCAGTCAAAAGACTGATTTTCTGAGAAGTCCGAATTTTAGTTCAAATTGGAAATCTTTTATTTTATGTTTTATTATTTTATTGTGTTTCCTAGTTTTTAGAAGACCGTTTAGGGTTATTTTTTAGTACTATAAATAAAGATTTTTAGCCATTAGGGTTTGAGAGGAGAAAAGAGGAGAAGGAGAGGAGAAGAACGCACGACTTTGGATTGGTGATTCAAGCTTATTTTCTAGGTGTTTTCTATCCTTGTTCTTAATAATATTTTGTTTTATGATTGTTCGTAGCTAGTTTCTTTTGCTAGGGGCGAGGTCTTGAGCCTTAGCAAGAATATGTAGTTTCTTTTCAATTTACTTATGATATTATGCATGCATGTTTTGAATTATTAATCATTGTTTTAAACTATCTAAGTGTTTTAGTAATTCCCGACCATTAGGATATTTAGAAAAGTAATTTGATGCAATTTTGGTCAGAAGGTTTCCTGAAATTGGCACTGGCTTCTTATGGTTAATAATTGTAATTTCACTTAAGTTGAACACCTCCTCTTAAAGGTTGCATGGTTTGTCAAAGGGTTTTCATAAAACTTAATGAGTCTTTCATGTTCATATTTGATCCGAACGTCCGGACGGGTTGCATGTTAGATATACGTTATATGTTGGAGGTTCCAAGTAGGATAGCTTCATGCACGACCGCTGCAGCCTTAAGGTGTCTACCCGAAGAGCCCGCTCGAAGATAGTGAAATATTCTCGTGTCGTTCTAAGACAGAAGACAGGTGAACAACACTCTCATTGCTCAGTGGACCGTTGGTTGCAAGGTCGTTAAGACATTTCTCTACAGAATCAAGGAAGTCGAGAGAGACATAAGCTCTTGCAGCTTGGTAAAAGCATCGGAAGCGGCCGCAGAAGATTCAACTGTGGTTGTTGAAGGCTCAGCTGCCCCAAAAGTAATGGAAAGGAAGGCGTCGAGCTCGACTTCCCATGTAGGTTATGCATATATGGAAAAAAAATATTAGGAAAGAGAAATTAAAAGAACGGCAAATAACAAAGTTGTGTTAGACCTACCAAGAAGAGACTTCAACCATGTCTGCTGGTTCATTCCTTGAACCCAGAGAGCATAATGGCCGATCCTAGTGTTTAAGGCAACCTTTTAATTAAACGGCCTTTTAATTCATTCGGCCAATGAAAGTTATCTATGTTTGATGGCCGCTGAGGTGGCCAAGAAATATAAATAACGCCATTCGGTACATATAATTTTCGGTGAAACAAAAGATTAGGCACCTAGCATTGAATGTTTTTCTTGGTTTAGAGTTCTTTTGAGGTTTGAAAATTGATATAAAAAAAACCAGGACAAGACTTACAAAGGCTGAGATAACCTCTTAAGGAGGGATGCCGAGAATTTGGTCTTGAGGATGAATCGGTGTCTCTGATGTTGCTTCTAGCTCGACTGAGGGCACCACTTCATATCCGGGACCTGCTTAGGCCACAAGAAGGTCCACTTGTCCAGCCGCCTTAACTGTCGATTGAGGATTGGTAGTTAGCAGTTCAGCCGATCGGGGATGCCTTGCCAGTAAGTTTTGTAATCATAATGAGTATTCAAAGAATCCAGATGAAGAGACCGAAAAGCTCGTGGACTGAGGATGCACGTTTGCATATGATGGCAAGGTTTATGGCGAACAGATGTTTCAATGTTTGCACACTTCAAACATCATTATTAAAGATAAATAGGTAAGCTAAGGAACTGCCACGTGGAAAGGAATCTGACATGTTTAAAGGATCGTGTAATCGTGCTCAATGAATATGCCTAGGTGGTTGGAGCATTCGAGGTCTTTGGTATTTTTTTGGTTTATTAGGAATGTGCTAAGGGATTATTTCGCTTCTTCAAGGTCGAGGCTCGGCCAGGACTTGCAAGCCGAAGACCTTAGAAACAAGGGGGCAATATTTGGGCCCAAAATATAATTTTGGGCCGAGCATAGGATTATTCTCAGCCCAAGGGCATTTATCTAGAATTTTCTTGTGGGCTATCAAGTTAAGGCCAGCTGAATCCTGTTGCAAAGGGAATTGGTTTAGAAAAGAGTGAAGTAGTCGAAACCTAGTGCAACAAGGAGTCGTAAGGCTAAGGATGCTGAGAATTAGGGGACGAATCTGGTTCGTTTAATAGCTTGGTTCATAATCCTATTAGACTTAGGATTGGCTGAGACCTAATTAGATTAGGTTGAGAAGTTTTAATCTGAATACGATTCTAGCTCGACCATGAGGGGGTTGGCTACTATAAATATAGAAGGGAGTGCATTATTCAAGGCCCCTCTAATTCAACACGCAAATTGCCCTGAGTAAAGCTTTTCAACAACCCTTGAGATTTTATCATTCTCCCATTTCTTCTGGCAACATATCTTTAGTTTGGATAAACAGCATTGTGAAGGCAACCGGCAACATCTTCAGATTTGATAAACAGCACTGGAGCCGTAGAATCAGCCGATCAAAGAGCATCTTCAGTTTGGATGAATAATATTGCTTCGAGGCTGACTAGTTCTTTATCCCAGTCTCAGTCGCTAGGGACTTTCAGGTTCCTGTTGGTAGAGGTCATGTCATCAGCCTTCTCGGCAAAGTGAGGTGTTACAGATTACTAGGCTCAGCACATTGAGCACCAAGTTGTTTTATGATTGGATATTCGCAAGTGAGTTTCAAAGTTCGACATTCCGACGGCCGAACCACATTTACTATCAAGACATACATCTCTTTCGAGTACTTGTGTCCAGATAGCCTAGTGCCGGTTCGGCGTGCTTATACTTTCATGAATATAATCACAGTGACCGAACCCGGCACCAACGATTTGTGATCTTTGCAGAACTAGCAGCCTTGTCTTCAGGCTCTACAATCCAAAGGCTGAGACGTGTTCATTCCTCAGCAATAATCACAGGATCAAGAAATCAGCAATGCGCTAAGCGCAACATCAACACATTTTACTCCTCGGTCGAGCTCGACCATCAAGTTGGCATACCCCACACGTAATTGAATGACGTAGTTAGCTTATTAGTTACTTGGCATGCGCGCCACGTTCGCTTGGTAGTTTTTAGGGTCAATAGTAATTCATAAGTAATTGGAAGAATTATGTAAGATTATTAAAGTGACGGCTGAACCCTAAGGTTCTTACAAATTGATTTTCTTTAAATTGGTTTCTAGTTGATTTATTTAATCGTTTTTAATTTAAATTCATTTTTATTATATTAAATTATAAAATCAATGTTTTCCAAACTTTCTTCTAAATAATTAATTAAGAGTTGGTTTTAAATACAAATTATTCATTCAATCCATGTGAAAAACGACCTTACTTGAGCCGTTTATACTACAACTACCTTGTTCTCTTACAAGTATTTTTAAGTGATTTTATCCCTACTTTTGCAGGTGGTAAAAATCTTATAAAGACCCAGCGCACAGCTTATCTAGATTGACATTTTTGGACGTTTTGGGTATTTTAGAGGTCAAGATGGCATATTTTGAGGAAGATTCCTTCTGAGGATTTGTATGCGACACCTTCAGCTTTCAAAAGAGACCTTTTTGGGACCAAATTAGAGTTGATTTGGTTAGTCAAAAGACTGATTTTCTGAGAAGTTTGAATTTTAGTTCAAATAGGAGACCTTTTAGAAGACCTTTTAGGGTTTTATTTTGTAGTAGTATAAATAAAGATGTTTAGCCATTAGGGTTTAAGAGGAGAAAATAGGAGAAGAAGAGGAGGAGAACACACAACTTTGGAATGGCGATCCAAGTTTATTTTCTAGATGTTTTCTATCCTTGCTCTTAATAATATTTTGTTTTATGATTGTTTGTAGCTAGTTTCTTTTGCTAAGGCTAGGCCTTGAGGCTTAGCAAGAACATGTAGTTTCTTTTCAATTTACTTACGATGTTATGCATGCATGTTTTGAATTATTAATCATTATTTTAAACCATCTAAGTGTCTTAGTAATTCACGACCATTAGGATATTTAGAAAATTAATTTGATGAAGGTTCCCTGAAATTGGCGCTGGCTTTTTGTGGTTAATAATTGTAATTTCATTTACGATGAACACCACGTCTTAAGGGTTGCATGAACATCTGGACGGGTTGGATGTTAGATATACGTTATATAGGTTTCAAGTAGGATATATATTAGGAAAACCAAACCTTCAAAATATGCATGGGTAATTCATACGTAATTGGAAAAACTATGTAGGATTGTTAAGGTGATGGCTAAACCCTAAGGCTTTTACAAATTGATTTTTTTAAAATTGGTTTCTAGTTGATCTATTTAATTTTTTTAAATTTAAATTCGTTTTTATTATATTAAATTATAAAATCAATGTTTTCCAAACTTTCTTTTAAATAATTAATTAAGAGTTGGTTTTAAGTACAAATTATTCATTCAATCCCTGTGAAAAACGACCTTGCTTGAGCCGTTTATACTACAACTACCTTGTTCTCTTGCAAGTATTTTTAAGTGTTTTTATCCCTACCTTTGCAGGTGGTAAAAATCTTATCAGGTTTCATGCACACGAAATACGACGACCCATCATAATTAATGTCTTAATGGCATGACTTCCAAAATCACACGCTTGATTCCAGAAAATCTTTGTTACCTAGCATTGGTAATGGAACCAAATTAACATGTGTCAAAGAATTCCAAATGACATGCTATTTCGATTTCCTCCAAAAGGCATGGTCTTTAGGTAATTATCCATCCTTAAGAGAACGCCCTTTGAAGCATAGTTGAGGGCATTTGTGGAAACTTAATTTTTCCTCGACTAGAGTAAGGCGGATCGGAATACTAATGCCTCATGAGGCCAATCATGGACTTAATGGCTTGGAATCGAATTGAGCAGCCTAAATAGAGCAACGGTACCACCACACCCTGTTGATCTCTGGAATAGTTGGCAAAGCCCGCAAACCTTACCAAGATCGACCACGCTTGTTCTGAAAAACATGAAAACTTGAGTCATGGCACTTTTCTAAGATGCATAATTTGGGACCATGATTTTCTAGACCCAAGACATATGGCACCTTAGGTGGCAAGGAAGACCGGAATGCCATAACACTTAATGTTTAGGCAAACAAGCTGAGAAGTCCTACTCATATCAAATCAGCCCTAGTCAGAATTGGATTAACCTTAGTAAGACGAAGTCAGAATAATAAGCAAAGTCAAACAGCCATAGTTAGACAAACTAGGCTTAAGTGCATTAAAGATATTACTTGTCTCCTAAGTAAGGAAACCCTAATTAAAGTCAAATTAGGATATTTTTGGAATTAGGCAACATAATCATAATTCAAGGAAGATTGGGTATCTCATCCTAGATTTCCTCCTAGATAGTCTCTCGATTTGATGAAGATTACTTTGTTTACAGGAACTATTGAGATCTTTACAAATACACTAGCCTGGGTATTTATCGGGAGACAGTTATCTCTTTCACTAAGAAAACAACTATATCTTTCTCAAGGATGATAACTTTATTCTTAACAAGACTACCATAGATATCTACCTATATTCAGATATTTCCCTCTACAAAACCACAACATACTTATTCTCCCTATGCCTAACAGAGGCCCTTACGCTTCCGTTTACGCGTAAACACATCCATAGAGAATTCATCTCCCAACGCCCTGCTATAGGCTATTCATCAAGGATGGTTTACTCCGTTCTTTCATAGAACTACACCCAAGGTTTAATTCTCATTCCTGGAGATATGTAGGCATTTTTTGCAGATCCAACCACACCTCCAATCAATTCCATTCTTTGCCTTAATCACAGATAATTCTGACTTAGTTATTGCCTCTGTTCGTAGATGTGCGTGAATTTGGTCCCAACAATTGGTGCATTCATTAAGAGTGAATTCATATTCCCCCGTCCAAATTACTCTATTGATATGCGAATCTACTTTGGGCAAAAAATGATCAAATGAAAGAATCTTGGAGCAATTTTAATTAGAGTGGATTTATGCGTTTTTCAAGATTATTGTAGCAAAATTCCATAATTTAATTCCAAGCCGTTAAACAGTGGTGAAGAAAAGAAGGGCCAGCACATATCTTTTGCATATTGACGTTTCATGACGTTTTGAAAATTTTGAAGGTCAAGATGGTATATTCTGAGGAAAGTTCGTTCTGGGGATTTGTTGAGGATGTCTTAAGGTTTAAAACAAAGATCTTTTGGACCAAATTGGAGTTGATTTGATGGTAAATTCTTATCTATAAGCGGCATAAAAAAACAAGGATGATGATCACAACTACTTCATGACGGATTAAAGAATCACGAACCCTAACTCCATATGGATAGGAATAAGAGTTTTACTGCAACGCCCAGATTTTCCCAGAGGAACACAAAAAGGGAGGGTAATACTTCTATTTATTTTATTTTAATTTCTTCTTACTTCGAAAAGTTTAAATCACTTTACCATGAAACAAATAGCTTGACCTAACATTTTGTTATCTTTTTTTCTTTTCTGAATGGGATATATGTTGATTGCACATCCCTTCTTCCTTTCAGATCCTGTGGCATTAGACTAACTCAATCCAACACTGTTTTGGTGGAGCCAGTAACTCCAACAACGACACAACCTCTCTGACAAGAATGACAATGTCCCAAGACAAGGAGAAGTACACTAGGGCCAAGTCACCCCTAAAAAAAATATAAAGTTTAACTCTGAAACTCCGTGCGAGTCAACACTTCACCTCAAATTTGATTCGTATTCCTCTCACCAGAAGTCTACTGCAACTCAGTTCAAGCCGATCATGCATTGACTCAGACAAGTACTCTCACAAAAGCTTTGGGGGCAATGCAATTGTGCTTAAAAACCATCTTGCGCACTTGAATGATTTGCAACAAAAATCCAACTTCCCATATGAATTTTGACACAAGGCCAATTGGAGAGGGAATCTTAGATGCTTAAGATCAATGTATCAAAGTTCCAAAATTTTCTACAAAGCTAATTTCGGGTCATATCTATAAACATAGTCAAAGCTGCATTCCTATCATAACTGTACAACCATGGGAAAACAAAGATTTACAAGCCTTGCTGATTTTCGCCCATGACACGCCACGTATCCCTAAAAAGATAAGCAATCGATATATAGTATTCTTATTTTTCTAGAATCTTTCATAAGAAAGAACGATCTCAACTCTGGCACACAAAACACCTGAATAACAAACCAGAGTAAGCAGCACATTGTAGCAGCATTACCGACTTCCTAGATTAAAATGTACTTGGTAAGAGCTAATTGGGTTAGATTGCAATGTCCCATTTACTATCATGAAGATATGGAAGTCAGCTTTCTATAGAATGTTATAGAACTCAATTCTGAGGTACGTGGAAGGCGTTATTGTTGTTTTACCACTTATAACGCATGCCTAAATTTTCTGCGGGATTCTTTAAGTTCTCCCTCCAAATTCATATCAAACGACATACAACATGCCACAACAACCTACGAGTTTAGGATGTACACATTCATGATCAAGCTAACAGTTAATCTAAGAGTTACAACCTATTCAAGTCTGCTCTGATGAGTTAAAACTGAAGGCCACCAGCAAAGCATTGTGTGACAACTCCACATTTGCCCTCCTCCACTACTAGCTTGTAATGGAAAAGGCTAGGGGGCATACTATATGGAGTAAGAAGAAAAATTTCATGAACTTGAATAACTCCTAAAGCACATGGCAGTTATGGATCCAGATTCCTACATATGAAAAAGGCAAATTCGGCGTGTGAACAACCTTGGTCTAAACTATGGTAGCGGTTCAAGAGCTTAGTACTCATAATTATTTAACTGTACATATGAACTAAGTACTACGGTCTAGTGGTATTCTTCTTCACTTGTAAGTAAGAGGTTTTAGATTTGATTCTCACCAATGGCGAACTCATTGTAAGGCTTATCCCATTGCCCCACCCTCTTAGTGTAGATACTATCATTTCGCTCAAAACAAAAATTATTTAATTGTAGACATGATTAAATGCGTGCCCAGGACAGAAGGCCTAAAGTTGGGAATGGTCTCTTCAGATCTTCACACGACATCATTTGTTCTTTCTTACACCATTCATCGCAGTACATGGAATACCTTAAATTCCAGATTCCAGAATTATGAAGAACTTTGAAACTTTGCATGACTGCAAGTCTAAAATTTCAAAGTTGTCAAAAGAGTCTTTCTAAGCCCATCCAGTCTGGAACGATTAGCAGCTTGAGAAAGTCAAGTAGTAATAAACACGGTTATGATTGGCGGGGGCATTGGCACATGGCTCCATGACTTTGAAGTTCAATGCACCATCTAACCTCTTGAAAGATTATACAACCAGAAAGGTTATGGATTCTAACATTCAAACCTAGGCTCTGTGCCAATGGAGGGAATAGTCGAAAGGACGATCCGAAAATCATCTAAGGGTGGCTCTAAACTTCAACCCTGAGTATGACAACTTATATTCCAAACTAGCATACTAAGCCAAGTACGTTCTGTAACACTATGTGTTAAGTAGGTCTGAATGAGGCATCTAGACTAGGAAATCCTGAAGAAGAGGTTTATTCCAACGGAGCTCCAATGCACGGCAATGCCTTAGCCAAGCCAGCTCAATGTAGTTTGATCATAAATGCTCGGGTTCGAGGCACGAGGTTTGACAAAAGGATTCAAAAACTGTTTCTAACCCACATGCAGATGACCAAATCCCTAAGGAACTTTCATTTAAGATTCACTAGAGATGAATCAACAATTCGGACTAAGAAGGAGAACCTTTCTTGGTTACATGTTGTGTTATTGAAATCCTCTAACCTAGAATGGGGGGCAATGTGAAAAAACAAACGAAATCAACAAGCATAGACAACTCAAACATGACAGGCCAACATTAAAATCTGGAGGCCATTTCGAGTATGATCAAGCACTTTCTAATCCTTAATTCGATAAATGCATCACCGTCAGTCTGGGGCAACAGGTTCTCCAAGGGTTTAATATTTAATACTTAGTACTAGAGTAAGATGGTACTCTGCATATCGTGATGGAAATCTTTATAAATACTAGGTTTGGGAGGTGACGTTTTTACGAATCAATGTCACCAAGGAAGGCTTTTGAGCTTTGTCCCGAGCTTACAAGCTTACTTATGTTTCACCTCAGTACTCATTACTTTGGAAGCTTACTTTGGAAAAATTGATGGATTGAAGCCAAGGATGAAAGTTGCAAGTGTTTTACTTTAACAAGCTTAATGACTTGAGTAAAATAAGTTTAGCAGTATATTCCAGCTAAACACTAACCCACTTCTTTCGGATCAACGAATCTGACTATTAAACATCAATGGAGAGAATCAATTATGAGACCACAATTCTCTAGGGCAAGAGTAAGGCTGACTGAATACAGTTACCTCAAAAGTCTGGTCATAGATTTACCAATTCCTGGATGAGCTGTATCAAATAAAGTAGTTGTACCACTATCACTCTACTCCGGGGTACCTAGCAAAGTCTTAAGGACTCCACCGGACAACCATACTTGTTTCGCAGGACGTGCGATCTAATCTGGATATAGATAATCAGATCTTTTAAGTCTTCGAGTTCCTACAATTTAAGAATCGATGTGCGTTGTAAGTCATCACGACTCCTAAAAGGGTGCCATATCGACTTCTATATATCTTTTGGGATTCTCCCACACCAGGACGAGGATTTTATCCTAAGAAGATCAAACTTTTAAAGAGGCAAGCAAGCACGACTAGCCGAACTTGGCTGGCTCTGGATCAATAAAAAGTTCAAAAGTCATTCCAACGCACATTCTAGAGAAGTTATTATAGGATGATTCACTCATGGTCCGTTGGTAACTATCCATCGTCAAAACAGACCGTATTCTTAAAGGCATAGTTAGGGGCAATTATGAGACCATGATTTTTTAGACCTAAGATGTTTAAGCCAACAAGTTAAGAAGCCTTAGTCAGATCGGATCAACCCTAGTTTAAATCGGATCAGCCTTAGTTAGACGAAGTTAGAATACTAAGCGAACTTAGACAACCATAGTCAGATAGACTATGCTTAAGCTAATTAAAAATATTACTTGTCTCCCAAGTAAGGAAACCCTAATTAAAGTCAAATTAGGATATCTTAGGGATTAGGCAACAATTCTAGGAAGATTGGGTCTCTCATCTTAGATTTCCTCCTAGATAGTTTACCAATTTGATGAAGATTACTTTCCATACAAGAACTCTTAAGATCCCTACAAATGCACTAGCCTGGGTATTTATCAAGAGGCAGCTATCTTTCTCGCTAAAAGAACAGTTATATATTTCTCTAGGACGATCACTTTATTCTCTACAAGACTACCATATATCTAGTTACAATCAGATATTTCCCTCTACAAAACCACAACTCACTTATTCTCTTTATGCCTAATAGAGGCCCTTACGCTGTTGTCTACCCGTAGACACATCCATGGAGAACTCATCTCCCAACGCCCCACCATAGGCTATTCGTGAAGGATGGTTTACTCTGTTCTTTCATAAAACTACACCAGTGGTTTGATTCTCCTTCCTAGAGATATGTAGGCAATCTTTGCGGATTCAACCACATCCCTCAATTTCACCGCATTCTCCCCTTGCCAATGATCATGGATAATTTTGACTTGGTTTTTGCCTCCGTCCGCAAATGTGCGCGTAATTAGTTCCAACACATAAGTATGGCTTTTCTTATTTTCCCTAATACTTAGAAGATGGGTTGACATAAAGGGTGACAAAAATTCGTAACGTTCCCATTTTCCATCGAGAAATCTTACAAAGACAATGTCGTTTGTTATTTGGCAGTGGGAAATCTTACGAGGGACTAGACCTGGCATTTTGGACCCGACCCGACCCGACCCGTTAATATTAGTATTTGGGTGGATGCTTAACGGGTCGGGTCGCTAACGGGTGAACCCGTTAACAACCCGTTAAATAACGGGTCACTTTGGGCCAACTCGTTAGACCCATTAGCACCCGTTAGTTGAGGATATTTTAATAATTTCAGTCAAGTCTTGACAACAAAAAATAAACTGTATGCAAAAAAAAAATAATAATAATAATAATAATTGTTAACGGGTGTTAACGAGTGAAACAGGTTGGTTTCTGGTGACCCGTTAACTTAACGGATTTGGTTCGGATGACCCGTTAACTTAACGGGTCGAGTCCAAACCCAATAAACCCAACCCGTTTACAGGTCTACGAGGGACGTGACACCGCCTCAAGTTTAAAATGGGATCGCATCGAATAACTATGCTTCTCAGTGAGAAGGTCGACAAATTCTGCAAAAAGAGATTAAAGAATTTGAAAATTTTCACTTTGTTCAATTCCGAGGAAAAAGTAGCGGTTAAGGCAAAGGCATCCAAGGTAATTTGCTTCTTAGAGCATCTCCAATGGGTGTCACTATTTAGGGACTCCCACCACCAATTTTGAGGACTTATTTAAGGGCTTTAAAGGAATAAACAAATCCTTAAAAGAATATTGTCTGCAATGGAAAGTCTGTATATTATAATCTCTAAATGTAGGGATTAAAATATTAAAAAATCATTATTCATTTCAATGGCGTATTGTGGTCATTGATAAAAACTGAAAGTAATCTCTACCATTGGTTTTTCAAGAATTAAAAAAAAAAATTGAAGGAAAACTACAGGGAAAAATCTGACAAGTTGCTTCCACGTGGGTAGTTTTAAAAAACAAGAAAATTAACAAAAAATAAGTTGTTGTGCATAGTGTGCAGCATTCCACTCAAAATCAATATGGGGCACACTCGTTGAGTCTCTAAATGCAGTCCTCATATTTGATAATTTATTTGAGGTATTTGGTGAGTCCCTCTATATTGAGATACTTTGAGGACTTCAATTCCGGTCTATTGGAAGCCTTGTGTACCTATATTTAGGGACTATACGGTTATAGGGACTCCATTGGAGATGCTTTGAGTCACAAAGGGCATATTGAATCCCAAAAACTATAGATTATGCAGGTGGAAATAGTATTCATCTGTTTTTATACACCAAAATATTTGTATTAAACAGTAGGGGAATAAATTGAAATCGAACTCGCTATTTACGGATTCGAACTTAAGATTTCTTACTGATAAGTGAATAATAATACTACTAAACTGTGGCACTAAGTCTGAAAGTGTACAACTTCAAACATTATACATATAGCATTATCAAAAAAAATGTAAAACAATTAATAGAGCATTCATCTTTTACGTTTCGAATTCAAACATTTGGAAGAAATGAAAACCTTGGTTTTCTCTCCCTGAGAGTTTCTTCTCACCATTTGTGTAAGGATTTCCATTTCAGGTTTTCCGTTCAGCCACTGACCTTAGCTATGGCTAGGGCAGTGGCAGTCTTTTCTTTCTGCTTTTTGTTGTTCTCTTTCTTAGTTTCTGTTATTGTTTTATCATTTCCCTTCAGTATGTTCTTTCCACCCCACATATCGTCAATCCTACTAGCCTATGTCCTCAGAACTAATCTTTTCTTTTATCTAACCCCCGGTATCCCTCCATCTTCACCGGCCTTCTCCATCCTTTGCAATTTTTTTTTTCTTTCTAACCTTCATCAATATCATACGATATCTGATTTGCAATCACTTTCAACCACAATCTGTTGTAGTACATCGGGAGAGTGTGTAGAGCTCCGGTGTTCACACCAGCTTGAGTTTTCGCACCACCTCTTTCTCTTGGTTTGCCTTCGTTCGCAGTGTCGCAAGTGGAGATTTCACTGGCTTCTTTGTTTTTTCCTACTTGGTGACTACAATCGGAGAGGTTTTCTTTGATGGATGATGGTGTCTTCCTTCCTTCCACCTCTGAGATGTCGGTTGGTCGGATTTATGGCATTCGTTGGGGTTCATGGTACGTACTGAATAAGAGGTGCTGCGGTGGTAGTTTCAGAAGACTAGGGTTCTCTTTTTCTTTCTATTTGTTTCTGTTTTTCGGCCTAATCTCTCGGTTATGCTCATGCTGTTTTGTCCGGAAGGCCCACGTTTTCTTTGTATATTTGTTTGGGGCCTTGGCTGTGTAAGTTCTATTATGTAATTGTTTTTTTTTTTTTTGTTGGCAATAAAATTTGCCTTTGTACCCAAAAAAAAAAATAAAAAAATAAAAAAACCTTTCTAATTAATATCATTCATTTAAAATTTAAAAAAATGTAGAAAACTAAAGAAAAAACGATGAAAAAGAAAGGGGGGAGACTTCAGAATTTTTTGAGACCACTTCTCTCCCTCACCCACTCCCAGCTCAAAACCAAGCCGCCCAATTACTTGCCGGTTGCTCCGCCGTGTTGCCGTGTTCTTTCTATAAAACCTTCCCTTACGCCCAGAACCCACAATGTCCCTAACAGGCTCACCCAACTCTCTCTCCAATCCTCCACATTCCCATTTGCCATTCATTCCTCACAAAATTACAACCTCACCCAGCCATGGCTTCCGCATCCAAGTTAATTTGCTTCTTAGTGCATCTCCAATGGTTGTCACTATTTAGGGACTTCCACCACTAACTTTGAGAACTTATTTAAGGACTTTAAAAGAATAATCGAGTCCTTAAAAGAATATTGTCTGCAATGGAAAGTCCTTATATTATAATCTCTAAATGTAAGGATTAAAATATTAAAAAATCACTATTCATTTCAATGGCGTATTGTGACCATTGATAAAAACCAAAAAATAATCTCTACCTTTGGTTTATCAAGAGTTAAAAAAAAAAAAACGGAAAGCTATAGGGAAAAACCAAAATGACACGTTGCTTCCACGTGGGTAGCCTTAAAAAACAAGAAAAATAACATAAGGGAGAAAAGAAGTTGTTGTGCATAGTGTGCAGCATTCCCACTCAAAATCAACATGGGGCACTCTTTGAGTCCTTATATGCAATCCTCATATTTGATAATTTATTTGAGGTATCTAGCGAGTCCATCTATATTGAGATATTTTGAGGACTTCAATTCCGACCTATTGGAAGTTTTATGTACCTATATTTAGGGACTATACGGTTGTAGGGACTCCATTGGAAATGTTCTTAGTCATGAAGCGCATATTGAATCCCAGAAACTATAGATTATGCAGGTGGAAAAATAGTAGTAATATGTTTTTATACAACAAAATATTTGCATTAAGCAGTAGGGGAATAAATTGAGATCGAACCTGCTATCTACGAGATTTGAACTAAAGATTTCTCACTTATAAGTGAATAACAATAATACTAAACTATGGCACTAAGTCTAAAAGTGTACAACTTCAAACATTATGCATATAGCATTATCAAAAAAACATGTAAAACAATTAGTAGCGCATTCACCTTTTACATTTCGAATTCAAACTTCTGGAAAAAAAAAATAACCTCGGTTTTCTCTCCTTGAGACCTTATCTCTCTCCCTGAGAGTTTTTTCTCACCATTTGTGTGAGGGTTTCCAATACAGATTTTCCGTTCAGCCACCGACCTTAGTGTAGACATGTAAATTTCGTTGCATACAAATGATGCATCGCAAAGCTCCACGTGGCATATGACTCATCACAAATGGACAAGTCATCAATGACATGTGGCACAAATCAAGCAAAAGAAGCTTAAAACTTCCCAGAATTCGGCCAAAGAGAGAAAACCTCTCTTAAAAAAGACAACAACAGTTCAAAATGTTCTCAAAACCGGAAAGAAAGTTAAGATATCTTCATAAAACAAGCAAGAATTGAAGATTGCTCACAAAATAAGCAACAAAGACCCTATAATTCGGCCAAGGGAGTAAAGATGGCTGAAATTAAGACACAAAACATCCCTAAACTCTCTCATGGACAAATTAGGACATAAATCAAAGCCAAGCCTTGAGAAGCCTATAAATACAAGGTCCTCCTACAAGCATAAGGGTCGAAAAATTTTGGCATTCAGAAGAACCTCTACTAAACCTTTGAAGACTAAAACGCTGCCAAAGCTCTCTTTGAAGAATATACAACCAAAGCCGAATCTTTCTTTCCACCAAAGCTGAAGCACTCTCTTGAAGAATCAACAAGCACTTGTGCCGATTCCTTCAAGACTTTATTGCAAGCTCATAAACTTGTAACGACGTTCGTTTCAAGATCAAGTCGTCAAGACCCTTGAATCAACGAAAACCCGCATCAACATCATCTTTGCCGCACCTTGAGGCGAAGACCATCCACACTGTTTTCAAGCTCAAAACTTGAAGCAATCGTTCAATTGTTCGTCCGAGATCAAGTCATCGCGACCCTTGGTTCAATAATCAACCTACACATCTACATCAAATTTGAAGAATGAATTAGAGGAAAATTGTAAACAGAGATTGTAACCTACAAATTCAAATCATTACAAATCGACTTTGTACACGTGTTCTCATTTCATTCGTTACAGAATTTTCATGTTTACAAATTTTGCACCCCCAATGGACCTCTCTGCCTCTCATCTCTGTCTTCAAACCCACATAAAGCACAAATGGCATCAAGAAATGATCAATTTGTTCCTGCTACCAATGCAAAGAACAAGGGCATCCTTGCCACAAGTTGTGGCACTTTGGGCGTCACAACCGGAAGCAAGGCAAGAACTCTCTTTGCCGTGCCTTCCACCCTTCCATCAACTCTGCCAAAGGAGCAAGAGTACCCGATGCATGAACCTGTGATCACCCTGGCCTCGTTAAGGGTGGCAAGGGAAGAAAGTCAGATGAGGTACTCTAAGTTTTTGACTTCTAACGCCAACTCAAGCAGCTTGTGTCTCGTAGCCATGCAAGTCATGACGACTGGCACGACTTCCATCAAGGAGTAGTTGACTCAAATGAGTGAAGCAATTGCAAGGCTAACAAAGATCGTGGAGGAAAATGACTTGCAAATTCCTACGTTCATCAACCGTCTAGAGGTGCAGCACGACGACAAAGTTGACTTGAAGGTTGATCCACCAAAAAGGAAGAACCTCTGGTGGAGAAAGTGGAAGAGAAGCTGGACCAAGCAACAGTGCTCATAGGATCTCTCTCTATCCAGCAGCTACAGGAGATGATCACTAGCACTATCAAGGTGTAGTACCAAGGAAGCTCTCATAACTCCATGTTGTACTCAAAGCCGTACTCCAAGAAGATTGACGCCTTGAGAATGCCAAGGGGTTATCAGCCGCCAAAGTTCATGCAATTCGATGGAAAAGGCAATCCTATACAACAAATTGCCTATTTCATTGAAACCTACAACAATGCTGGGATGGAAGGAGACTACCTCGTCAAGTAGTTCGTGTGCTTGCTAAAAGGTAATACTTTTTACTGGTATACTGACCTCGAGCCCGAACCTATCAACAGCTAGGATCAGCTTAAAAAGGAATTCTTTAACCACTTCTACAACACTCGCCACGCATAAACATGCTGAAGTTAACGAGTACGAAGCAATGGAATGACGAACCTGTCGTTGACTACATCAATAGATGGCATTCATTAAGTCTAGATTGCAAGGATCTACTTTTTAAAACCTCCGCCATTGAGATGTGCGTTCAAGGCATGCACTGGGGGCTACACTACATACTTCAAGGCATAAAACCAGTGACATTTGAGGAACTACCAACTTGTTCCCATGACATGGAGCTGAGTATCGCTAACCATGGGAAAAAGAAGCCAATCATCGACTTAAAAAAGGACATGGTGTTCGCTTCGAAGGTAGACAAGATTGGGAAAAAGCCCACCAATGAAGTTTTTACCATCAACACTACCCTCATCAAGACCTCCCTTATGCCCATCAAAATCTCCTCCAAGAACAAAGCGATGGAAATAAAGAGAGGTGAGCCTTCTCACACCCAAGATAGGTACAAAAACACCTTGAGGGAGCTGGAGTAGAAAACCTACCCTTTTTCAGACTCTAACGTGGCCATAATACTAGACGACTTGCTAGAGAAGAAAGTGATCAAGCTACCCAAATGTAGACGCCCTGAAGAGATGAATCATATTGTGAGCCGTCCTGTTGGCAAATGTTTCGTCCTTAAATAGCTCATCATAAAGCTGACACAACAAGGACAAATTGAACTCGACCTTGAAGACACCACCACAACACACACTACTGCGATAATGTTTGGATCTTTCGATCCATGTACCTCTCCAAGTGACGCAAGCCCACTTCCATCCCTGCTCAAGCTGCATGGCAGCTTCTACACAGCCATCGTTAGGGGCAAGTGACCAAAATGCACTTACTAACAATGAAGAAGGATAAACATTGGTGACCTACAAAAAGACAAGGAAGCCAAGACCACAAGCCACACGACCAAAGATGGAACAAGGGAGAAAGCATTGTCGTGGCAATAATAAGAAACCCAAAAGGAGTGTAAGCGCTACCAAGCCAACATACATAGGGGAACCTATAAAGTAGGACCCACACATTCCCGCCTCCTTGCATAAGTACTTCCTAAAGGATTTCTTCCAACAGTGCACTACCGCTGCCTGTCACATGGTTGAAGTAGAGATAGAAGAGCCCTCAAAAGACAAAGTTATCACCGTCGAGGAAGAGAAAACTCTTGTATCCAAAGAAGGCCTGCCGGTACACCTTAGCATCAAGGAGGCGCTATGATTGCCTAAGGAGATGGGAAAAGCATTGGTAGCAGTCTTAGTGAGTCCTGATGACCACGAGGTGCAAGAAAGCAAGGACAAAGACTTGAAGCTTCAGCCACATGAATATGCCACATGTTGTGCTGCCCATGAGAGAGAACAAAATCAACTGCATGCTTATGGATAGTGTTTTGGCCACAAACATTATTCCAAAGTCAACAATGACCATAATCGACATCAAGGTGGATGAATTATCCCGAAGCCGTCTCCTAATCCAAGGTTTTAACCAAAGAGGACAAAGAGTAATGGGCATGATCCAAGTTAAGATGACCATTGGCGAACTCAAGTCAAGAATGTTATTCCACATGATTGATGCAAGAACTTCCTCCATCTTGCGAAGGCCTTGGATCCACAAGAATGGAGTGGTGCCATCCATCCTCCACCAATGCCTAAAGTTTTACCGAGAAAGGGTAAAGGTAATACAAGGCGACACCAAGCCGTTCACCGAAGTTGAATCACACTTCACGGACACCAAGTTCTACATGGATGAGGACATAGTACCTAAAGCTCTTCCAAAAGAGATCAATTCCATAAGCAAAGCCGCACCAAAAAATAAGGAATGGCAAGGCGTGCCCAAGAAGCAAGAAGGGGAAGTCGTGCCATTTTCAAGCAAAAACAATGATAAGCCTGCTAAGCCCACAATAATCAAAGGAAGTGTGACGCCCTCAAAAGGACCAAACACACCCGTCTTCCGATACATCCCAATGTCGAGAAGAAAGAATGGGCAATCCCCATTCAAAATTGGAACAAGCAAAGTCGATACATAGTTGCACAATGACGATGTAAAGCTGCTCAAGACAAATACCGTTTTACCCCTAACATAGCTATGCGACACTAAAGTTTCAAAACCACTGCAAGGTTTCGTAAAAACCCTGCCAAATGGGGGCCAAACGCCTACAAACTCATGTCAAAGGCAGAGTATGAGTTCGCTTCCTCTTCAAATCTTGGAAAGAAGGAATTAAACACCATCAACGACAAAAAATGTGACCTTACGAAGACTCAAAAGAAGTTGAAGGAGCATGGTTAGGGAGCTGACAACAACAAACCTAGACTTAGCTTCACACCAAATACACCCATGAAGATTTCAGGAAAAGCGAAAAACACCAACGCTTAACACATCAGCGTGAACGTTGAAAAATGTCAAGAGAAGCCTAAACCCGCCCCTCGAACGTCAGTCTTCGATCAACTGAACCGTTCAAAACATAGAATTTCGGCACTTAATTGCATTAGTGGTCAAGATCGAACCTCTATCTTCAAAAGGCTTAACACGCCAACAACCTAAAGCTCTGTTTTTGAAAGGTTGTCAAAACTCAAGAAATAAAGCAACACGGCTAGCTCTCCTCAATGATGATCGGCCTTAGAAAGACTTGAATAAACCAAGAAGCCTTCTAGAAAGAGGAATACAATGCTAAAGGAAGAAAAGCTCGACAGTCTGGCAGAAAAAGACGACGTTCGAAGCTCAATCCTTTCAAGGATGAAATGCCAAGCAACCTTGGAGGTGGACACAAAAGGATCACTGACAGTAAGGAGGTACACCATCATTCACACCGGCCAATCTTCATGCCAACAAGCCCAAGGGGATAGCATTGAAAAGGAAGTCCAAGACGTCTTCCACATCATAATTCAAGAAGATGAAGAAGACGACATCAACGATGAAGACGTCACTACTACACCACCACAACTCGAGGATGGGGGGCAAGCCACAGTCGATAACCTCAAGGAGCTCAACTTAGGCACAAGCGATGAGCTAAAGCCTATCTTCGTAAGCGCATTGCTAAACACGAACGAGGTCAAAGAGTACTACCAACTATTGTTGGAGTACAAAGACATCTTTGCTTGGGCTTACAAAAAATACCCGGCCTTGACCCTACCATTGTCGTGCATCGCCTTGCAGTCAAGCCCGACTTATCCCACAAATTGAGGTCGAGATGTAATATCCTAAATGGATCTCCAACATCATCATTATGCTTAAGAAATCTGGAGAAATACATGTTTGCGTGGACTTCAGAGACCTCAACAATGTTTGCCCGAATGATAACTTTCCCTTGCCAATCATCAACATCATGGTGGACGCAACCACTAGCCATGAGGGACTATCATTCATGGACAGCTCCTCTGGGTACAATGAAAGCTGCATGACTCCCGAAGACATGGAATTAATAGCCTTCTGCACTCCAAAATGTATTAATGCTCTTTTGGCTTGAAGAATGCTAGAGCTATGTATCAACGCGCAATGCATAAGATCTTTAATGACATGCTACACAAAAACGTAGAATGTTACGTAGACGATGCAGTTGTCAAGACCAATAAGAGCTCTGATCACTTGAAGGATTTACGAATAGTGTTCAACAAACGACGACATTATAACCTCAAAATGAACCCGTTGAAGTATGCATTTGGCGTCACTTCTGGGAAGTTCATCGGCTTCATTGTCAAGTACCATGGCATTGAAGTGGACTAATCAAAGATCAAGGTCATTCAAAGCATGCCCGAGCCAAGGAATCTACACCAACTGAAAAGTCTACAAAGACGGTTAGCCTTTATCAGGCGTTTCATCTCCAACCTTGTTGGACGCTGTTAACCCTTTAATCGACTCATGAAGAAAGATGCTCCATTTATATGGGATGATTCTTGCCGCAATGCCTTTGAAAGCATAAAAAGGTACCTGGCAAGCCCACCTATCTTAGGAGCTCCTATGCCTGGAAAACCGTTCATCTTATATATTGCTGCACAAGAAGGTTTCATTGGAACACTCTTAGCATAAGAAAATGAAGACCAAAAGCTAAGACACTACATGCATGCTTACACCATCCACTTGGTTGCTAAAGTTGACCCAGTCAAGTACGTTATGTCCAAACTCGTTCTTACAGGGCGACTAGCTAAATGGGCATTGCTTCTCAATCAATACGAAATCATCTATGTCCAAGCCAAAGCCATCAAGGGACAAGCCCTAGTAAACTTCCTTGCATATCATGCAATACCAGCCGATTGGAAAATCTTAGACGATTTGCCTGACGATAAGGTGTTCTACATCAACATCTTCCCAAAATAGACAATGTTCTTCGACAGATCCGCAAGAGCAGATTGAGCGGGCGTAGGAGTAGTATTCATGTCACCACAAAGACAAATACTACCTTATTCCTTTCGACTATGCGAGCTATGCTCCAACAACATTGCTGAGTACAAAACGCTAATTATCAAACTCCAAATTGTGATCAACATGGAAATCACAACACTAGAAGTGTATGGCTACTCTAAGCTCATAATCAATCAGCTCTTGACTGAATATGAAGTGCGAAAAGATGATCTCATCCTATACTTCTGGCTAACAACTTAATTGCTACGAAAGTTTAAGGCCGTGATGCTAGAACATTTGCCAAGAAAAGAAAATCAAATGGCAGATTCTCTTGCTAACTTAGCCTCAAGTATAGCGCTAGGAGAAGATGAAGCTACAGACGTGCCATTTTGCCAAAGATGGGTTATCCTACTCGTCATTGAAACACTACTAGATGATACAAACGTCATCTTAGTACTTCCAGTCGACACTGAAGAGTGGAGATAGCCACTTATCGAGTACTTAGAACGTGGGGAGCTTCCGAACAATCCTAGACGTCGTTCTAAAGTACGTCGACGAGGACTTCGCTTCCTCTACTACTAAGGAACATTCTTCCGACCCTCTTTTGAAGAAGTACTTCTAAGATGCCTAGGTGAGGAAAAAGCCAATTAAGCCATGGAAGAAGCACATTCAGGCGTATACATAGCACACCAGTCTGGACCAAAGCTACATTTCCAACTCAAAAGAATGGGTTATTACTAACCAAGCAAGGTGAAGGATTGCCTGAAACACGCCAAAAGGTGCCAAGCCTGCTAGTTCCATGCCAGCTTCATACATCAATTCCCTGAGCCATTACACCCTACGGTTGCTTCATGGCCATTTGATGCATGGGGATTGGACGTCATAGGGCTAATAGCACCAAAATCATCTGCCGGAGAGGCCTACATCCTAGCCGCAACAAATTACTTCTCCAAGTGGGCTGAAGTCGTACCCCTAAGGGAAGTCAAGAAGGAAACTGTCGTCCATTTCATCAAGGAGCATATCATCTACCGATTTGGTGTGCCTAGCTACATCATCACTGATAACGGAAAATAATTTTCCAATCGACTTATGGACGAGCTCTGCGAGAAATACAAGTTTAAGCAGCACAAGTCTTCTATGTATCATACTCTAGCCAACAGTCTTATAGAAGCATTCAACAAAATGATGTGCAACCTCTTAAAAAAAATGATTGGCCAAACAAAAAAAGACTGGCATCAAAGAATAAGTAAAGCACTTTAGGCATATAGGACAACACATAGGACTCCTACCCAAGCTACGCCTTATTCTCTTGTATATGGCGTAGAAGTTGTTCTGCCGCTCGAAAGTCAAATCCCCTCACTAAGGATGGCTATACAAGAAGGCTTGACCGAAGAGGAAACCGCAAAGCTACGACTTCAAGAGTTGGAAGCACTTGACAAAATAAGGCTCAAAGATCAACAACATTTGGAATGTTACCAAGCACGGCTATCCAAGGTATTCAACAAGAAGGTCCACCCAATGTCTTTCCAAACTGGAGATCTTGTCTTGGCATTATGAAGGCCCATCATCACAACTCACAAAACAAAAAGCAAATTCACATCAAAGTAGGATGAACCTTACGTAATACAACAGGTATACACCAACGGTGCCTACTTAATCATGGCAGAAGATGGCTTGAAAATTGGCCCCATCAACGATAGATTCTTGCAGCATTACTACCTTTAAACCAAACAAGCAATGCTTCTTGCCTGCACGAGCCTAACGGCACAATGCTTCTTGTTTGCATGAGCTTAAAAAGTGACACTGAACGCTCCTGGCCTGCAAGAGCATAAACTGTGTACGGCAAAACAAAAAAAAAAATCACCATCAAAATTGCCAAAACACATCACCCCCTTGAACTACGTCATGACTTGATCCCTCCTCAACCGAGGATACATAGGCAACTTGAAACTTCAAAAACTTCAAGTACAGTCACATCATCAACAAAAACACAAGCACTTTGAAGAATAAAAAAAAAAATCAAAATGTGAATACTTTATTTCTTTAAAGGAAGAATTTGGCCACAAAGCCTTATTACAAAAATAAGCAAAGACAAAGAAAGCTTAAAGCACAAAAAATAGAAGACACTACTTGCAAGCTATGTCCCTAAAAGTACGGCGACGATCTGCAAGCAAGCTTTCCAAAGTCTTCAAAGTCTCTACATCGGTGGGAAACAAGGTAGGTATTTCCATGACCATACCTCTCCCTTGCTCTAGGCGTAAAATCCCTTCTTGATGCTGAAAAAATGTAGCTTCCTGCTCTGAGAGAACACCTTGAAGTCATGATGCTTCAACTTCCAACTACCCTTGCTTTTGTCCCAACACTTCTAGATGCGCCTGGACAGAAGCTAAAGAAGTCCATGTAGCTTGATAACCTTCTGAAGCAGCTTACTGAGAATATCGAACTTGGGCAATTGATAAGTCTATTACCGCAAGTTATTAAGCTCTAATCTCTGGACTCAACTTCTTCAAGGAAATAGCATGCAAGGAAGAATACTCAGTTGAGGTAGCCATAAGTTCAGCAATCTTGACTCTCAAGAGTAAGGAGTCAATGCTAAGGTTGTCAATCGCAGAAACAAACTTCGACAAGTCCTCCTTAAGCGAAGCAAGGTCCTCCAACTGGCACTTTGAAATCTTCTTCTCAATGTGGCTCTTAAAATCCATGGTCGCGCAAAGCTTGATGTGATGGATAAACTGCTCAGTGTCACTAATGTTTGACCCTCTCATAGAGAACTCAGAGCTACTTGGCAAAGGTGTTGGACACATAACGGGCTCTTGCATACCTTCACTTACACACGGCAAGCTTAGGCAAATTGGCGGATTTGGAACAAGCTCTGCAAAATGCGGATCCCTAATCTTCACTTGTGTAGGTAAATTGCCTCCAAATAGCATCTCCATATAGAAATGAACGCCTATGTTCACCGAGTCAAATTGAGGAGGACTGAACACTTTCTTCTTCCTATGACGAAAATTGACATCACTATCATCTAAAGCATCTTTATGCGGTCACTTGTTCAAAACTTGTTGACACTGCCACAGAACAAGCTCAACTTTGTGTGAATCAACTTCATCACCCGCCTCTTCAAAAGCATCCAAACATTGAGAATACAAGCACAGGCATTAAGGGGTTAAAGCCTCAAGTCCATCTTGCAAATGAGTTACACTAGCACAATTAAAAGGCACTAGCTGCGTAGGAACCACGGAACAACCCTCTCTTGGCATATCATTGTGTGAATGAGAAGAATTAGTGCCACTTATCGTCCCCAAGTCTTCACAGTGCACCTTCGACCACCAACCTACATAGGCACAAGTCACTAGATTGTTATTAAACTCGTCCTTGGCGGAAAGAGTGATTGAAGCATTTGTGCATGAACAAGTACAAGACTCATAATGCATATACACGACTTACAAAGATTCCGACAGTGTGTTTTACTTCAGCTTGCCTGGCACATGTTGCACAAAACGAAATTGCATGCTGAAATGGTAAGGGCTATACAGCTGAACAATACATTGATCTCCTTGTCGCAAAGAACCATACCCCAAGCAAAGACTTGTAAGATAAGACAAGTCTGTTGAACGAAGGTGCGAATAATTTATCACTCCCCGCCGCGTTGAACCAACCCTTGCTAGATGATCCATTCTCAAACCTTCACAACTTGAAAACAACGCTTGCGCTTGCAAATCATCAAGGCTTTTTGCATAAACTACGCCAGAGTACTTTGTCATCAGAGGCCCCAGCTTGGTTAAAGTTGGTGAATAAGGCTCTGACTTGTCTAAAGTCAACGAACAAAAATGAGTGCCAAAGTACTCACCCAACCAACCGTACACATAATGGTAGGGAAACACCGCAGCATGATCTTCGATGCTCACCAAGTTCGAAACAACACTCAAGCCGTTGTAAATATTGGCTAAGACTAGAATAGCAAAGCTAAAAGATTCGCCTACATCCATCTTGCTAGCAACTTTGAAGACTCCAAGACGGATAAAGTTGACATCATCTTTAGGGAAAACAAACTTACAAACCAATAAGCTAAGAAAGCGGCTAGGTAAGATTCTTCCAAGTGCTCTGACACTACGCCAAGATCCTCAAATGCTTTCAACTCCGTAGAGGTACAGCGCCTAACTGGACCAATGGCACCTGATGGATCTGAGTCTCCCTTCGACTTGGTTGTCTTGTTACGACCACTTTTCTTCAAATGCCTCTTGTACTTCATGAGGAAATCTTCACGCTTAACTTACCCTGAGCCTCTTAGGAAAGCTTGTGATACGCCCAAAACAAGTAGCGGCAACTTGCAAGCAAACCTTGGCTGTTGCGATAAGAAAACTCATCCACACTAGGAATAACCTCGTCTTAAAATTTTCCCTAGATTGGCAAGCCTCCTATCTTGTGGAGATCCCAAAGTGAAATCGACATCTCCCCTTAAGCTGTGTGAAGTGTGTTAGTTACTGAACACCAATGCTAAAAAAACACACGAATGACAGAAGGATAACGATCATAGCTAAACAAAGATGTGTGCAGAGCGTGATAAAGGCCAACATTGGTGAGCATATCTTTGGATCGACTCAAGACATCTTCAAGCCACCCCTAGTAAAACTCATCAAAGGCGGCTTCTTCAGTAGTCGACAAGACGTCATTCCAAGTCACAACTCCGCTGCGAATACAATCGCTAAGAAGCTCAAACAGTGTGAATGATTCAAAACAAGAATCCTCAATGTACATGCCTTCTTCTTTGTATTTGGACAACAAAAATCCGTCACCTCCCAAGACACTTCAGAAGACCATAACTTGATGTGCATCGAGTTGTCTTTTGCAGGAAGAACAAGCACCTTAGGGCTGATCAACAGCGCATAAAGTTTCAATGTCGTTCCCCTATCTTGCGGATCACTTTCCTTCGCAAGAATAGTGATAGTATTGCTCTTAAAGCACTTGAAATACCATGGCTGCAACAAAACAAACAAAACAACATAAGCACAAAGGTGGGATGGCAAGAAAAAAACAAAGAAGAAAAAATTGCTTCGCTAAAGCAAAAGACATGCAAGACAAACCTCATAAGCGTTGAAGGATGACGATGACAAAGTCACAACAACAAAAAGAAATCAGCCACAAAAGCTTGAAGAGCACGATAAAGAGGGCAGCTACAAGATGGACCTTCAACGCACGCTACAGTAGCAAAGAAAGCCAAAATGCTACGCAAACTCGTAGCTATTACGTAAATAGTTTCTTGCACTGCATAACAAATAGGCCAAGTACAAGACAATCCTTCAACACGCTCTACAGTAGCAAAGAAAACCAAAATGCTACACAATCACACTATGCAAACCCATAACGATTGTGTAAGCAGTTTCTTGCACTGCACGACAAATAAGGCAGCTACAAAATAGTCTTTCAACGCATGCTACAGTAGCAAAGAAAACCAAAATGCTACGCAACCCCACAGCGATTACGCAAGCAGTTTCTTGCACTACACGGCAACGTGACCACTAAGGGAAAACTATGACCAAAAGGCACTACACAGCGCATACTTGCTGCAGTCTTTTGTACAACACCACACTATAAAAGTGATGCACTGCAACAAGCTCCAAGCAAGAAAAACCCACGGCAAGCAAGCAGCAAAGCCCACAGCAAAGCATAGAAGCAAGCACATGGCAAGGATGTGAATTGTGAAAAAAAATACACACCCAATTGTCCTATAAATAGGGGTCAATTTCTTCTTAATGCTATAAAGGAATACATACCTAAATAGCAAAAGAAAAATCAAAACAAGGAAGCACATTGCACCTTCCAACCGAAAGAACGAAGCAAATTCCAAACAAAAAAATGGCAAGTTTCAGCCAATCTGCGCAAGTAGGACGTTTTTAGTGATAATTCGACTTTCCAGAGGAATTTTGATGCAAGCCCAATTAGAGAAGGAATCTAAGAGGCTGATGATTGTTGTGTCAAAATTTCATAATTTTCCCAAAAGCCAAACATTCCAATTTTCAAAGTTAATCCCGCAGAAGTTGTTTTCCCATAATAATTGCACAGCTATAGGAAAATGATGAGTTGAAGGCTTTCCTGATTTTTCCTAGTGGTGTTTGATATATGCCTGAAAACATAAGAGATAAAGCTACTTTTCCCATATTTTTTTTAGAATTTTCCAAAAGAGATATCGACCTCAAACTTGGCATGCAAATCAGATGACATGTTTCCCAAACCAAGGACAAATCTTCAAAGTTTCCCAAAACAAAAGCATGTTGTTTTGGCACCAAAAATCAGCAAAGAAAAGAAAAGGAAATGAAAAACAATAAAATAAGGAAAGGGCTTTAAAATTTCCAAAATAACAAAGGAAAGTACCTTTCCTTGCCAAAATACAAAAGGGAATCCCTCCAAAGCAAGGACAAATCTTCAAGTTTCACAAACTAAGAGGGAAAATACCCCTTTGGCCGAAAAAAAAAAAAAAGAAAAGAGGAAAGAAAAAATTGCACATCCTACTTACCCAAGGACAAGCATTAAAGCTTTCCAAAACCTTGAAGGAAATCATCGAAGCTTTCCAAAACCTTGAAGGAAAACATCAAGGATTTCCAAAATCTTGAAGGAAATCATCAAGGCTTTCCAAAACTTTGAAGGAAATCATCAAAGCTTTCCAAAATCTTGAAGGAAATCATCAAGGCTTTCCAAACCTTGAAGGAAATCACCAAAGCTTTCCAACATTTTAAAGGAAATTGAAGGAGGTTCCTACCTAAAAAAGGAAAAAACATTTTTTTCCTACAACCACAAGGAAAAAATTAAAAAAATACAACAAATTTATTTTTGCCAAAGATTATGGAAAATCAAATGCGCACAATAAGTATGTGCCGATTTGTCATTTTCAAATTTTCATTCAAGATCAAGCCTCTACGGCCCTTGAAGAAAAATTTTCATTTCTTTTAAGATCAAACCTCTATGGTCCTTGAAGAAAATTTCATTTTTCACTCAAGATCAAGACTCTACGACACTTGAAGAAAAATTTCATTTCATTCAAGATCAAGCCTCAATGGCCCTTGAAGAAATGTTTCGTTCAAGAAATACGCCTCAACGGCCCTTGACGAAATTCATCACTTCATTCAAGATCAAGCCTCTACGGCCCTTAAAGAAAACTTTCATTTCAACTCAAGACCAAACCTCAACAGCCCTTGAAGAAATGTTTCGATCAAGAAATACGCCTCAATGGCCTTTGACGAAATTCATCACCTCAACTCAAGACCAAGCCTCAACGGCTCTTGAAGAAGCAAACTAATTCAAGATTAAGTCTCAACGACCCTTGAGTTAGAACATTCACATTGCAGGACTTCAAAACACATTTCCAACATGTGGCAAGCACATGCCTACAACACACCTTGAAGTGTGGGCATTTGTAGACATGTAAATTTCGTTGCATACAAATGATGCATCACAAAGCTCCACGTGGCATATGACTCATCACAAATGGACAAGTCATCAATGACATGTGGCACAAATCAAGCAAAAGAAGCTTAAAACTTCCCAGAATTCAGCCAAAGAGAGAAAACCTCTCTTAAAAAAGACAGCAACGGTTCAAAATGTTCACAAAACCGGAAAGAAAGTTAAGATATCTTCATAAAACAAGCAAGAATTGAAGATTGCTCATAAAATAAGCAACAAAGACCCTATAATTCGACCAAGGGAGTAAAGATGACTGAAATTAAGACACAAAACATCCCTAAATTCTCCCATGGACGAATTAGGACATAAATCAAAGCGAAATCCACCCAAAGGCAAGCTTTGAGAAGCCTATAAATACAAGGTCCTCCTACAAGCATAAGGGTCAAAAAATTTTAGCATTCAGAAGAACCTCTGCCAAACCTTTGAAGACTGAAACGCTGCCAAAGCTCTCTTCGAAGAATATACAACCAAAGCCGAAGCTTTCTTTCCACCAAAGCTGAAGCACTTTCTTGAAGAATCAACAAGCACTTGTGCCGATTCCTTCAAGACTTTGTTGCAAGCTCATAAACTTGTAACGACGTTCGTTTCAAGATCAAGTCGTCAAGACCCTTGAATCAACGAAAACCCGCATCAACATCATCTTTGCCGCACCTTAAGGTGAAGACCATCCACATGTTGTTTTCAAGCTCAAAACTTGAAGCAATCGTTCAATTGTTTGTCCGAGATCAAGTCAGCTCGACCCTTGGATCAATAATCAACCTACACATCTACATCAAATTTGAAGACTGAATCAAAGGAAAATTGTAAACAAAGATTGTAACCCACAAATTCAAATCAATACAAATCTACTTTGTGCACGTGTTCTCATTTCATTCGTTACAGAATTTTCGTGTTTACATAGCCATGGCTAGGGTTGGTGGCAGTCTTTTCTTTCTACTTTTTGTTGTTCTCTTTCTTACCTTCTTTTATTGTTTTCCCCTGCTATCTTTTCCCTTCAATATGTTCCTTCCAACGCACATATTGTTGATCCTACTAGCCTATGTCCTCAAAACCAATCTTTTCTTTTATCTAACCCCTGGTATCGCCCCATCTTCACCGGCCTTCTCCATCCTTGCAATTCGTTTTTTTCTTTCTAACGTTCATCAATATCATACCATATCCGATTTGCAATCACTTTCAACTGCAATTTGTTGTAGTACATCGAGAGGGTGTGTAGAGCTCCGGTGTTCACATCGGCTCGCGTGTTCGCACCACCACTTTCTCTTAGTCTGCCTTCCTTGGCAATGTCGCAAGTGGAGATCCCACTGGCTTCTTTGTTTTTTTTTTCTACTTGGTGACTGCAATCGGAGAGGTTTTCTTTGATGGATGATGGTGTCTTCCTTCCTTCCACCTATGAGGCGTCGATTGGTCGGATTTATGGCATTCATTGGGGTCCATTGTGCGTACTGAACGAGAGGTGTTGCGGCTATAGTTGTAGAAGATTAGGGGTTTCTTTTTATTTTGAATTGTTTCTGTATTTCGGCCTAATCTCTTGGTTATGCTCATGCTGTTTTGTCTGGAAGGCCCACGTTTTCTTTGTATATTTGTTTGGGGCCTCGACTGTGTAAGTTTTGTTATGTAAATTTTGTTTTTTGTTGGCAATAAAATATGCCTTTGTACTCAAAAAAAAAAAAAAAAAAAAAAAGCAAAGAAAATACCTTTACTAATTAATATCATTCATTTAAAAAAAAAAAATTGTAGAAAACTAAAGAAAAAAAGATGAAAAAGAAAGGGCGGAGACTTTAGAATTTTTTGAGACCACATCTCTCCCTCACCCACCCCCAACTCAAAACCAAGCCGCCCCATTACTTGCCGGTTGCTCCGCCGTGTTCTTCCTTTAAAACCTTGTCCTCCCCCACGCCGAGAACCCACAATGTCCCTAACAGTCTCACCCAACTCTCTCCAATCCTCCACATTCCCATTTGCCATTCATTCCTCACAAAATTACAACCTAACCCAGCCATGGCTTCCGCATCTGCTTCTTCGGAAGCGACCCACAACCCGAATGTCCTGCATTTCGACCCGACCCAAAAGAAATTCGGGACCAAAGACCGAGGACCCGGAAGTCCGGGAGGTGGTTCGGACTAGGCCTGGCAATTTCTGACACGACCCGATAACCCGACACGACACGACACGAAATTAACAGGTGTTTGGGTCGACACGATAACGAATCGGGTCTTATCGGGTAACCCGATAAGCACCTGTTAAGATAACGGGTTGGGTCGGATATACACGTGGGTAAACACGATACACGATAAGCAGAATATTATTTTTATAATTTTATAACCCTAAAAAAATACTGTAATAATTATATACATTAATTTTACAATTTTATACCCCTAAAAATTATAATAAATATATATATATATTAAATTAACTATAAAATTTATAATAATTATAATAATTATATATACTATAATAATTATACTCCCAAAATATTAAGTCTATCTATACTAATTATATATATATATATATATATATATTAAATTTTATAAAAACTATAATAATTATTAATTAATAATTTAATATGCATGATCATGCATTGCATATTTGCATGATTTTGCATCCATTGAAATTTGATGCGTCAGGACTCAGATGTGATTTGTTTCCATTCTCAAATTTCAATAATCAATTTCTTGCCATTGCCATTTGCCAACTTGCCGCCCTTTTTGAAAAAAAAAATGGAGGGAAAATGAAAATGTTAAGAAAAGTTGAAAATAAAACAAAAAAGTGAGGGAATTAGGGAAAGATGTTGGAGGGAAAAGTGAAAATGATAAGAAAAAGTTGAAAAGGAAACAAAAAAGAGAGGGAAAAATGAAAATTAATAGAAGTAGTGAGAAATTTTTTTTTTTTTTTTTAAGTTATTAACTTTTTATCACACACATGACTGTCATGACATATCTCACTATTTTTATAATGACACACGTGACATGTGATGTATGTACTATTCCGTGTACCAGTCAATTATAATTTATACGTACAAAATAAATAGATTTAAATCTACTTAATAAATATATATATATATACACACACACACACGGAACTTGATTGATGGCATACGAATTCTTCAAAACTAATTTCAACGATCCCAACCGTCAAACTTGTTTGTATATGCTTTGAGATCACATCAACAAAAAATCATAAAAAATACACATTCAGAGATCAAGTAACGGGACAAAGCTTTTCAACGGTTATAAACGAAAAATCACGATTTAACGGTTATTTTAACTCTGATTTTGATGATTTTTTATAACTACACTCCTTGACCCTATATGAATACAATGAATGAATTCGATCTTCAATTTAAAATATTTACACAAGTGGATACCACAAAATCTTTTGTTATACTTAATGAAAGTATAAATAAACTCTAAGTGTTAGTCAATTTTTCGTTTTACGAATTCTCCAAAACTAATTTCAACGATCTAAACCGTCAAAATTGTTTGTATATGCTTGGAGATCACATCAGCAAAAAAACACAAAGAAAAAAACATTCAGAGATCAAGTAACGGGACAAAGCTTTTCAACGGCTATAAACGAAAAATCACGATTTAACGGTTATTTGAACTCCGCTTTTGATGATTTTTTATAACTACACTCCTTGACCCTATATGAATACAATGAATGAATTCGATCTTCAATTTAAAATATTTACACAAGTGGATACCACAAAATCTTATGTTATACTTAATAAAAGTATAAATAAACTCTAAGTGTTAGTCAATCTATCGTTTTACGAATTCTCCAAAACTAATTTCAACGATCCAAACCGTCAAAATTGTTTGTATATGCTTGGAGATCACATCAGCAAAAAATCACAAAAAAAAAACATTCAAAGATCAAGTAACGGGACAAAGCTTTTCAACGGTTATAAACGAAAAATCACGATTTAACAGTTATTTTAACTCTAATTTTGATGATTTTTTATAACTACACTCCTTGACCCTATATGAATACAATGAATGAATTCGATCTTCAATTTAAAATATTTACACAAGTGGATACCACAAAATCTTTTGTTATACTTAATGAAAGTATAAATAAACTCTAAGTGTTAGTCAATTTTTCGTTTTACGAATTCTCCAAAACTAATTTCAACGATCTAAACCGTCAAAATTGTTTGTATATGCTTGGAGATCACATCAGCAAAAAAACACAAAGAAAAAAACATTCAGAGATCAAGTAACGGGACAAAGCTTTTCAACGGCTATAAACGAAAAATCACGATTTAACGGTTATTTGAACTCCGCTTTTGATGATTTTTTATAACTACACTCCTTGACCCTATATGAATACAATGAATGAATTCGATCTTCAATTTAAAATATTTACACAAGTGGATACCACAAAATCTTATGTTATACTTAATAAAAGTATAAATAAACTCGAAGTGTTAGTCAATCTATCGTTTTACGAATTCTCCAAAACTAATTTCAACGATCCAAACCGTCAAAATTGTTTGTATATGCTTGGAGATCACATCAGCAAAAAATCACAAAAAAAAAAAATTCAAAGATCAAGTAACGGGACAAAGCTTTTCAACGGTTATAAACGAAAAATCACGATTTAACAGTTATTTTAACTCTGATTTTGATGATTTTTTATAACTACACTCCTTGACCCTATATGAATACAATGAATGAATTCGATCTTCAATTTAAAATATTTACACAAGTGGATACCACAAAATCTTATGTTATACTTAATGAAAGTATAAATAAACTCTAAGTGTTAGTCAATCTATCGTTTTACGAATTCTCCAAAACTAATTTCAACGATCCAAACCATCAAAATTGTTTGTATATGCTTGGAGATCACATCAGCAAAAAATCACAAGAAAAAAACATTCAACGATCAAGTAACGGGACAAAGCTTTTCAACGGTTATAAACGAAAAATCACGATTTAACGGTTATTTTAACTCCGATTTTGATGATTTTTTATAACTACACTCCTTGACCCTATATGAATACAATGAATGAATTTGATCTTCAATTTAAAATATTTACACAAGTGGATACCACAAAATCTTATGTTATACTTAATGAAAGTATAAATAAACTCTAAGTGTTAGTCAATCTATCGTTTTACGAATTCTCCAAAACTAATTTCAACGATCCAAACCGTCAAAATTGTTTGTATATGCTTGGAGATCACATCAGCAAAAAATCACAAAAAAAAAACATTCAGAGATCAAGTAACGGGACAAAGCTTTTCAACGGTTATAAACGAAAAATCACGATTTAACGGTTATTTTAACTCCGATTTTGATGATTTTTTATAACTACACTCCTTGACCCTATATGAATACAATGAATGAATTAGATCTTCAATTTAAAATATGTACACAAGTGGATACCACAAAATCTTATGTTATACTTAATAAAAGTATAAATAAACTCTAAGTGTTAGTCATTCTATCGTTTTACGAATTCTCCAAAACTAATTTCAACGATCCAAACCGTCAAAATTGTTTGTATATGCTTGGAGATCACATCAGCAAAAAATCACAAGAAAAAAACATTCAACGATCAAGTAACGGGACAAAGCTTTTCAACGGTTATAAACGAAAAATCACGATTTAACGGTTATTTTAACTCCGATTTTGATGATTTTTTATAACTACACTCCTTGACCCTATATGAATACAATGAATGAATTTGATCTTCAATTTAAAATATTTACACAAGTGGATACCACAAAATCTTATGTTATACTTAATGAAAGTATAAATAAACTCTAAGTGTTAGTCAATCTATCGTTTTACGAATTCTCCAAAACTAATTTCAACGATCCAAACGGTCAAAATTGTTTGTATATGCTTGGAGATCACATCAGCAAAAAATCACAAAAAAAAAACATTCAGAGATCAAGTAACGGGACAAAGCTTTTCAACGGTTATAAACGAAAAATCACGATTTAACGGTTATTTTAACTCCGATTTTGATGATTTTTTATAACAACACTCCTTGACCCTATATGAATACAATGAATGAATTTGATCTTCAATTTAAAATATTTACACAAGTGGATACCACAAAATCTTATGTTATACTTAATGAAAGTATAAATAAACTCTAAGTGTTAGTCAATCTATCGTTTTACGAATTCTCCAAAACTAATTTCAACGATCCAAACCGTCAAAATTGTTTGTATATGCTTGGAGATCACATCAGCAAAAAATCACAAAAAAAAAACATTCAGAGATCAAGTAACGGGCAAAGCTTTTCAACGGTTATAAACGAAAAATCACGATTTAACGGTTATTTTAACTCTGATTTTGATGATTTTTTATAACTACACTCCTTGACCCTATATGAATACAATGAATGAATTTGATCTTCAATTTAAAATATTTACACAAGTGGATACCACAAAATCTTATGTTATACTTAATGAAAGTATAAATAAACTCTAAGTGTTAGTCAATCTATCGTTTTACGAATTCTCCAAAACTAATTTCAACGATCCAAACCGTCAAAATTGTTTGTATATGCTTGGAGATCACATCAGCAAAAAATCACAAAAAAAAAACATTCAGAGATCAAGTAACGGGGCAAAGCTTTTCAACGGTTATAAACGAAAAATCACGATTTAACGGTTATTTTAACTCTGATTTTGATGATTTTTTATAACTACACTCCTTGACCCTATATGAATACAATGAATGAATTCGATCTTCAATTTAAAATATTTACACAAGTGGATACCACAAAATCTTTTGTTATACTTAATGAAAGTATAAATAAACTCTAAGTGTTAGTCAATCTATCGTTTTACGAATTCTCCAAAACTAATTTCAACGATCCAAACGGTCAAAATTGTTTGTATATGCTTGGAGATCACATCAGCAAAAAATCACAAAAAAAAAACATTCAGAGATCAAGTAACGGGACAAAGCTTTTCAACGGTTATAAACGAAAAATCACGATTTAACGGTTATTTTAACTCTGATTTTGATGATTTTTTATAACTACACTCCTTGACCCTATATGAATACAATGAATGAATTCGATCTTCAATTTAAAATATTTACACAAGTGGATACCACAAAATCTTTTGTTATACTTAATAAAAGTATAAATAAACTCTAAGTGTTAGTCAATCTATCGTTTTACGAATTCTCCAAAACTAATTTCAACGATCCAAACCGTCAAAATTGTTTGTATATGCTTGGAGATCACATCAGCAAAAAATCACAAAAAAAAAAAATTCAAAGATCAAGTAACGGGACAAAGCTTTTCAACGGTTATAAACGAAAAATCACGATTTAACAGTTATTTTAACTCTGATTTTGATGATTTTTTATAACTACACTCCTTGACCCTATATGAATACAATGAATGAATTCGATCTTCAATTTAAAATATTTACACAAGTGGATACCACAAAATCTTATGTTATACTTAATGAAAGTATAAATAAACTCTAAGTGTTAGTCAATCTATCGTTTTACGAATTCTCCAAAACTAATTTCAACGATCCAAACCGTCAAAATTGTTTGTATATGCTTGGAGATCACATCAGCAAAAAATCACAAAAAAAAAAAAATTCAAAGATCAAGTAACGGGACAAAGCTTTTCAACGGTTATAAACGAAAAATCACGATTTAACAGTTATTTTAACTCTGATTTTGATGATTTTTTATAACTACACTCCTTGACCCTATATGAATACAATGAATGAATTCGATCTTCAATTTAAAATATTTACACAAGTGGATACCACAAAATCTTATGTTATACTTAATAAAAGTATAAATAAACTCTAAGTGTTAGTCAATCTATCGTTTTACGAATTCTCCAAAACTAATTTCAACGATCCGAACCGTCAAAATTGTTTGTATATGCTTGGAGATCACATCAGCAAAAAATCACAAAAAAAAAACATTCAACGATCAAGTAACGGGACAAAGCTTTTCAACGGTTATAAACGAAAAATCACGATTTAACGGTTATTTTAACTCCGATTTTGATGATTTTTTAAAACTACACTCCTTGACCCTATATGAATACAATGAATGAATTTGATCTTCAATTTAAAATATTTACACAAGTGGATACCACAAAATCTTATGTTATACTTAATGAAGGTATAAATAAACTCTAAGTGTTAGTCAATCTATCGTTTTACGAATTCTCCAAAACTAATTTCAACGATCCAAACGGTCAAAATTGTTTGTATATGCTTGGAGATCACATCAGCAAAAAATCACAAAAAAAAAACATTCAGAGATCAAGTAACGGGACAAAGCTTTTCAACGGTTATAAACGAAAAATCACGATTTAACGGTTATTTTAACTCCGATTTTGATGATTTTTTATAACTACACTCCTTGACCCTATATGAATACAATGAATGAATTAGATCTTCAATTTAAAATATGTACACAAGTGGATACCACAAAATCTTATGTTATACTTAATCAAAGTATAAATAAACTCTAAGTGTTAGTCAATCTATCGTTTTACGAATTCTCCAAAACTAATTTCAACGATCCAAACCGTCAAAATTGTTTGTATATGCTTGGAGATCACATCAGCAAAAAATCACAAAAAAATAACATTCAGAGATCAAGTAACGGGACAAAGCTTTTCAACGGTTATAAACGAAAAATCACGATTTAACGGTTATTTTAACTCCGATTTTGATGATTTTTTATAACTACACTCCTTGACCCTATATGAATACAATGAATGAATTTGATCTTGAATTTAAAATATTTACACAAGTGGATACCACAAAATCTTATGTTATACTTAATGAAAGTATAAATAAACTCTAAGTGTTAGTCAATCTATCGTTTTACGAATTCTCCAAAACTAATTTCAACGATCCAAACCGTCAAAATTGTTTGTATATGCTTGGAGATCACATCAGCAAAAAATCACAAAAAAAAACATTCAGAGATCAAGTAACGGGACAAAGCTTTTCAACGGTTATAAACGAAAAATCACGATTTAACGGTTATTTTAACTCTGATTTTGATGATTTTTTATAACTACACTCCTTGACCCTATATGAATACAATAAATGAATTCGATCTTCAATTTAAAATATTTACACAAGTGGATACCACAAAATCTTTTGTTATACTTAATGAAAGTATAAATAAACTCTAAGTGTTAGTCAATTTATCGTTTTACGAATTCTCCAAAACTAATTTCAACGATCTAAACCGTCAAAATTGTTTGTATATGCTTGGAGATCACATCAGCAAAAAAACACAAAAAAAAAAACATTCAGAGATCAAGTAACGGGACAAAGCTTTTCAACGGCTATAAACGAAAAATCACGATTTAACGGTTATTTGAACTCCGCTTTTGATGATTTTTTATAACTACACTCCTTGACCCTATATGAATACAATGAATGAATTTGATCTTGAATTTAAAATATTTACACAAGTGGATACCACAAAATCTTATGTTATACTTAATGAAAGTATAAATAAACTCTAAGTGTTAGTCAATTTATCGTTTTACGAATTCTCCAAAACTAATTTCAACGATCTAAACCGTCAAAATTGTTTGTATATGCTTGGAGATCACATCAGCAAAAAAACACAAAGAAAAAAACATTCAGAGATCAAGTAACGGGACAAAGCTTTTCAACGGCTATAAACGAAAAATCACGATTTAACGGTTATTTTAACTCCGATTTTGATGATTTTTTATAACTACACTCCTTGACCCTATATGAATACAATGAATGAATTTGATCTTGAATTTAAAATATTTACACAAGTGGATACCACAAAATCTTATGTTATACTTAATGAAAGTATAAATAAACTCTAAGTGTTAGTCAATCTATCGTTTTACGAATTCTCCAAAACTAATTTCAACGATCCAAACCGTCAAAATTGTTTGTATATGCTTGGAGATCACATCAGCAAAAAATCACAAAAAAAAACATTCAGAGATCAAGTAACGGGACAAAGCTTTTCAACGGTTATAAACGAAAAATCACGATTTAACGGTTATTTTAACTCTGATTTTGATGATTTTTTATAACTACACTCCTTGACCCTATATGAATACAATAAATGAATTTGATCTTCAATTTAAAATATTTACACAAGTGGATACCACAAAATCTTTTGTTATACTTAATGAAAGTATAAATAAACTCTAAGTGTTAGTCAATTTATCGTTTTACGAATTCTCCAAAACTAATTTCAACGATCTAAACCGTCAAAATTGTTTGTATATGCTTGGAGATCACATCAGCAAAAAAACACAAAAAAAAAAACATTCAGAGATCAAGTAACGGGACAAAGCTTTTCAACGGCTATAAACGAAAAATCACGATTTAACGGTTATTTGAACTCCGCTTTTGATGATTTTTTATAACTACACTCCTTGACCCTATATGAATACAATGAATGAATTCGATCTTCAATTTAAAATATTTACACAAGTGGATACCACAAAATCTTATGTTATACTTAATAAAAGTATAAATAAACTCTAAGTGTTAGTCAATCTATCGTTTTACGAATTCTCCAAAACTAATTTCAACGATCCAAACGGTCAAAATTGTTTGTATATGCTTGGAGATCACATCAGCAAAAAATCACAAAAAAAAAAAAATTCAAAGATCAAGTAACGGGACAAAGCTTTTCAACGGTTATAAACGAAAAATCACGATTTAACAGTTATTTTAACTCTGATTTTGATGATTTTTTATAACTACACTCCTTGACCCTATATGAATACAATGAATGAATTCGATCTTCAATTTAAAATATTTACACAAGTGGATACCACAAAATCTTATGTTATACTTAATGAAAGTATAAATAAACTCTAAGTGTTAGTCAATCTATCGTTTTACGAATTCTCCAAAACTGATTTCAACGATCCAAACCGTCAAAATTGTTTGTATATGCTTGGAGATCACATCAGCAAAAAATCACAAAAAAAAAACATTCAACGATCAAGTAACGGGACAAAGCTTTTCAACGGTTATAAACGAAAAATCACGATTTAATTGGTATTTTAACTCCGATTTTGATGATTTTTTATAACTACACTCCTTGACCCTATATGAATACAATGAATGAATTTGATCTTCAATTTAAAATATTTACACAAGTGGATACCACAAAATCTTATGTTATACTTAATGAAATTATAAATAAACTCTAAGTGTTAGTCAATCTATCGTTTTACGAATTCTCCAAAACTAATTTCAACGATCCAAACCGTCAAAATTGTTTGTATATGCTTGGAGATCACATCAGCAAAAAATCAAAAAAAAAAAAACATTCAGAGATCAAGTAACGGGACAAAGCTTTTCAACGGTTATAAACGAAAAATCACGATTTAACGGTTATTTTAACTCCGATTTTGATGATTTTTTATAACTACACTCCTTGACCCTATATGAATACAATGAATGAATTAGATCTTCAATTTAAAATATGTACACAAGTGGATACCATAAAATCTTATGTTATACTTAATAAAAGTATAAATAAACTCTAAGTGTTAGTCATTCTATCGTTTTACGAATTCTCCAAAACTAATTTCAACGATCCAAACCGTCATAATTGTTTGTATATGCTTGGAGATCACATCAGCAAAAAATCACAAAAAAAAAACATTCAGAGATCAAGTAACGGGACAAAGCTTTTCAACGGTTATAAACGAAAAATCATGATTTAACGGTTATTTTAAGTCCGATTTTGATGATTTTTTATAACTACACTCCTTGACCCTATATGAATATAATGAATGAATTCGATCTTCAATTTAAAATATTTACATAAGTGGATACCACAAAATCTTAGATTATACTTAATAAAAGTATAAATAAACTCTAAGTGTTAGTCAATCTATCGTTTTACGAATTCTCCAAAACTAATTTCAACGATCTAAACCGTCAAAATTGTTTGTATATGCTTGGAGATCACATCAGAAAAAAATCACAAAAAAAAAAACATTCAGAGATCAAGTAACGGGACAAAGCTTTTCAACGGTTATAAACGAAAAATCACGATTTAATGGTTATTTTAACTCCGATTTTGATGATTTTTTATAACTACACTCCTTGACCCTATATGAATACAATGAATGAATTCGATCTTCAATTTAAAATATTTACACAAGTGGATACCACAAAATCTTATGTTATACTTAAAAGTATAAATAAACTCTAAGTGTTAGGCAATCTATCATTTTACGAATTCTCCAAAACTAATTTCAACGATCCAAACCGTCAAAATTGTTTGTATATGCTTGGAGATCACATCAGCAAAAAAACACAAAAAAAAAAACATTCAGAGATCAAGTAACGGGACAGAGCTTTTCAACGGCTATAAACGAAAAATCACGATTTAACGGTTATTTGAACTCCGCTTTTGATGATTTTTTATAACTACACTCCTTGACCCTATATGAATACAATGAATGAATTCGATTTTCAATTTAAAATATTTACACAAGTGGATACCACAAAATCTTATGTTATACTTAATAAAAGTATAAATAAACTCTAAGTGTTTCAACGGTTATAAACGAAAAATCACGATTTAACGGTTATTTTAACTCCGATTTTGATGATTTTTTATAACTACACTCCTTGACCCTATATGAATACAATGAATGAATTTGATCTTCAATTTAAAATATTTACACAAGTGGATACCACAAAATCTTATGTTATACTTAATGAAGGTATAAATAAACTCTAAGTGTTAGTCAATCTATCGTTTTACGAATTCTCCAAAACTAATTTCAACGATCCAAACCGTCAAAATTGTTTGTATATGCTTGGAGATCACATCAGCAAAAAATCACAAAAAAATAACATTCAGAGATCAAGTAACGGGACAAAGCTTTTCAACGGTTATAAACGAAAAATCACGATTTAACGGTTATTTTAACTCCGATTTTGATGATTTTTTATAACTACACTCCTTGACCCTATATGAATACAATGAATGAATTTGATCTTGAATTTAAAATATTTACACAAGTGGATACCACAAAATCTTATGTTATACTTAATGAAAGTATAAATAAACTCTAAGTGTTAGTCAATCTATCGTTTTACGAATTCTCCAAAACTAATTTCAACGATCCAAACCGTCAAAATTGTTTGTATATGCTTGGAGATCACATCAGCAAAAAATCACAAAAAAAAACATTCAGAGATCAAGTAACGGGACAAAGCTTTTCAACGGTTATAAACGAAAAATCACGATTTAACGGTTATTTTAACTCTGATTTTGATGATTTTTTATAACTACACTCCTTGACCCTATATGAATACAATAAATGAATTTGATCTTCAATTTAAAATATTTACACAAGTGGATACCACAAAATCTTTTGTTATACTTAATGAAAGTATAAATAAACTCTAAGTGTTAGTCAATTTATCGTTTTACGAATTCTCCAAAACTAATTTCAACGATCTAAACCGTCAAAATTGTTTGTATATGCTTGGAGATCACATCAGCAAAAAAACACAAAAAAAAAAACATTCAGAGATCAAGTAACGGGACAAAGCTTTTCAACGGCTATAAACGAAAAATCACGATTTAACGGTTATTTGAACTCCGCTTTTGATGATTTTTTATAACTACACTCCTTGACCCTATATGAATACAATGAATGAATTCGATCTTCAATTTAAAATATTTACACAAGTGGATACCACAAAATCTTATGTTATACTTAATAAAAGTATAAATAAACTCTAAGTGTTAGTCAATCTATCGTTTTACGAATTCTCCAAAACTAATTTCAACGATCCAAACGGTCAAAATTGTTTGTATATGCTTGGAGATCACATCAGCAAAAAATCACAAAAAAAAAAAAATTCAAAGATCAAGTAACGGGACAAAGCTTTTCAACGGTTATAAACGAAAAATCACGATTTAACAGTTATTTTAACTCTGATTTTGATGATTTTTTATAACTACACTCCTTGACCCTATATGAATACAATGAATGAATTCGATCTTCAATTTAAAATATTTACACAAGTGGATACCACAAAATCTTATGTTATACTTAATGAAAGTATAAATAAACTCTAAGTGTTAGTCAATCTATCGTTTTACGAATTCTCCAAAACTGATTTCAACGATCCAAACCGTCAAAATTGTTTGTATATGCTTGGAGATCACATCAGCAAAAAATCACAAAAAAAAAACATTCAACGATCAAGTAACGGGACAAAGCTTTTCAACGGTTATAAACGAAAAATCACGATTTAATTGGTATTTTAACTCCGATTTTGATGATTTTTTATAACTACACTCCTTGACCCTATATGAATACAATGAATGAATTTGATCTTCAATTTAAAATATTTACACAAGTGGATACCACAAAATCTTATGTTATACTTAATGAAATTATAAATAAACTCTAAGTGTTAGTCAATCTATCGTTTTACGAATTCTCCAAAACTAATTTCAACGATCCAAACCGTCAAAATTGTTTGTATATGCTTGGAGATCACATCAGCAAAAAATCAAAAAAAAAAAACATTCAGAGATCAAGTAACGGGACAAAGCTTTTCAACGGTTATAAACGAAAAATCACGATTTAACGGTTATTTTAACTCCGATTTTGATGATTTTTTATAACTACACTCCTTGACCCTATATGAATACAATGAATGAATTAGATCTTCAATTTAAAATATGTACACAAGTGGATACCATAAAATCTTATGTTATACTTAATAAAAGTATAAATAAACTCTAAGTGTTAGTCATTCTATCGTTTTACGAATTCTCCAAAACTAATTTCAACGATCCAAACCGTCATAATTGTTTGTATATGCTTGGAGATCACATCAGCAAAAAATCACAAAAAAAAAACATTCAGAGATCAAGTAACGGGACAAAGCTTTTCAACGGTTATAAACGAAAAATCATGATTTAACGGTTATTTTAACTCCGATTTTGATGATTTTTTATAACTACACTCCTTGACCCTATATGAATATAATGAATGAATTCGATCTTCAATTTAAAATATTTACATAAGTGGATACCACAAAATCTTAGATTATACTTAATAAAAGTATAAATAAACTCTAAGTGTTAGTCAATCTATCGTTTTACGAATTCTCCAAAACTAATTTCAACGATCTAAACCGTCAAAATTGTTTGTATATGCTTGGAGATCACATCAGAAAAAAATCACAAAAAAAAAAACATTCAGAGATCAAGTAACGGGACAAAGCTTTTCAACGGTTATAAACGAAAAATCACGATTTAATGGTTATTTTAACTCCGATTTTGATGATTTTTTATAACTACACTCCTTGACCCTATATGAATACAATGAATGAATTCGATCTTCAATTTAAAATATTTACACAAGTGGATACCACAAAATCTTATGTTATACTTAAAAGTATAAATAAACTCTAAGTGTTAGGCAATCTATCATTTTACGAATTCTCCAAAACTAATTTCAACGATCCAAACCGTCAAAATTGTTTGTATATGCTTGGAGATCACATCAGCAAAAAATCACAAAAAAAAAATTCAGAGATCAAGTAACGGGACAAAGCTTTTCAACGGTTATAAACGAAAAATCACGATTTAACGGTTATTTTAACTCCGATTTTGATGATTTTTTATAAATACACTCCTTGACCCTATATGAATACAATGAATGAATTCGATCTTCAATTTAAAATATTTACACAAGTGGATACCACAAAATCTTAGGTTATACTTAATAAAAGTATAAATAAACTCTAAGTGTTAGTCAATCTATCGTTTTACGAATTCTCCAAAACTAATTTCAACGATCCAAATCGTCAAAATTGTTTGTATATGCTTGGAGATCACATCAGAAAAAAATCACAAAAAAAAAAAACATTCAGAGATCAAGTAACGGGACAAAGCTTTTCAACGGTTATAAATGAAAAATCACGATTTAACGGTTATTTTAACTCCGATTTTGATGATTTTTTATAACTACACTCGTTGACCCTATATGAATACAATGAATGAATTCGATCTTCAATTTAAAATATTTACACAAGTGGATACCGCAAAATCTTATGTTATACTTAATGAAAGTATAAATAAACTCTAAGTGTTAGTCAATCTATCGTTTTACGAATTCTCCAAAACTAATTTCAACGATCCAAACCGTCAAAATTGTTTGTATATGCTTGGAGATCACATCAGCAAAAAATCACAAAAAAGAAACATTCAGAGATCAAGTAACGGGACAATCTTAAAAACAAAAACTCTTTATCCTTGCACATTTAATATTTGTAATAGATTAGTAGTGTATGTATTATTTTTTTTATTAGGCTTTCATTTTCGAGTGTAGATATAGTACTTGAACGAGAAATGTTTTAATGTTTTCAAGTAATATTTATGTCGCAATGTGTGGTATGTGCAAATTTTAAGAAAATATATTTTTTTCTTAACTGGTCATAACGGGTCATAACGGGTCGGGTCACTTTACCCGTTGGGTAAAGTGACACGACCTGTTAAGGACCCGTTAAGATAACGGGTGTGACACGACACGACCCGTTAAGATAACAGGTGTTACACGAAAACGACACGAACACGACAGACACGACCCGTTTGCCAGGCCTAGTTCGGACGCTCATGACGAGCTTCAGTGACAAAGAGCCGTTGTTGAAGACGTTAAATAAGTATGTTAAGACTGTGAGGACGGAGCATTGCTTTATGCTTTTTGAATAGCTTGGGAAGGCTGACAAATGGCTTCAGTGCTTAGAGGTCAGCTCAATTTTCAATCTTGTGTGTGTGTGGTTTTTTTTTTTTTAATTTAAATTGTTTGATTTTTTTGCTGTGGTTTGATCTGTGGACGCCATTAATAGTCGAAAACTTGATTAATCGATTGGGAAATGATAAGCACACCCTTTTTCTCCTCTTACTGCTTAATGTTGTCGTTGTTTCTGATTGATTTATTCAATCCGATGACCAGAAACAAAGAGAGACGTGTGGGAGGCTAAAAATGGTGTGTGGAAATCAGCTTCCTAAACGATGTGAATTTGGTATGTACAGTTATTGTGCATGATACACTATATAGGGTAATAGAATGCAAGGAGAAATGTATATGTTTTAGAGACCAGCAGGCATTTTGAGTACACGGTGTGACATTTTAAATAATGGCAATGGCATGAATTTTATGGGTTTTTCGAAATCGTGTGAGTTCGATGTGCTTGTAATGTGAACAGTTAGTTTTTACGTTTCGGTGCATTTGATAGTGGTATACTGCTAATTTTATGTAAGACATGTCAGTTCCTGTGTGAGTATTTTCTAGCAGCAATTGTGATAAGATGGAAGATAGTTTCACGTATATAAGCCACACTCAGGTATTCAGATGGATGCAAAGACAGCGGTGGTATGTTGCTGATAATGGCATGTATTCAAAATTGATCTCGGTTATGGGCAAGAAAGGTCAAACTTGGATGGCAATGTGGCTTTTCTCTCAGATGCGTAATAGTGGGTGCCGGCCTGATACTTGTGTTTACAATGCACTCGTCTCAGCCCACCTTAACTCCAAGGATGAAGCGAAGGCTTTGGACAAAGCTCTCGGATACTTTAACAAGATGAAGGGAATGGAAAAGGTGCCAACCCAGCATTGTGACATACAACATTCTTTTGAGAGCTTTTGCACAATCTTGAAATGTAGAGAAAGTTAATGCTTTGTTTAAGGATCTTGATGAGAGCGTTGCTTCCCCTGATATCTATACGTATAATGGTGTAATGGATGCATATGGGAAGAATGGAAATATCAGAGAAATGGAATCTGTGCTTTCTCGCATGAAAAGTAATCAGTGTAAGCCTGACATCATCACCCTTAATTTGCTGATTGATTCATATGGGAAGAAGCAACAATTCGATAAGATGGAACAGGTAAACCAACACTCCCTACGTTTAATTCAATGATCATAAATTACGCTAAGGCAAGGCTTAAGGAGAAAGCGGAACATGTATTGCTGAAGATGACTGACATGAAATACACGCCAAGCTTCATAACATATGAGAGTCTTGTCATGATGTATGGGTTCTGTGATTGTGTTTCAAAAGCTAGGGAGGTATTTGACAGGTTGGCTGAATCTGGAAGGGAGTTAAAATTTTCAACGCTTAATGCGATGCTTGATGTTTACTGCATGAATGGTTTGCCCATGGAAGCTAATAAGCATTTTGTGCGTGCAAATAGTATTGGGGTACGCCCAAATGTATCAACGTATAAACTTTTATACAAGGCTTACACCAAGGCCAACATGAAGGAGCTTCTAGAGAAACTGCTGAAATCCATGGAAAACGATGGTATTGTCCCAAATAAGAGGTTCTTTCTAGAGGCTCTTGGGGCAGTTTTCTCTTCACCAGGGAGTCCAGAGTCTGTGAGTGCCACAACTGGTTTGAGCAGACCGCAGGATGGGGAAAAAACGTAGGTAGAGAAGATTAATAACTTGTTTTACATATTTTTCTGATTTTCTTCTGGTAGAATCAGGTTCGATGCAAATATAGCATAGAGTTTTTGGCTCCACCACCAGATTACTGTGGGACCAGGGAATCACTTGGTGATATAGTAAGTGGTATTTTCTCTGGTTTTTTATCGTTGTGAACACTGAACACCATTTATTTTTGCTTTATGATGAAAATTTCCAATTTGTGTTTACAATGTATTGTTTCCGGGGTATTGTTAGTAATTTGTCTTTAGTTATATTAACTTTCTTATTTGCAGTGAACCTCTTAAACCCTCGTAATTCTGTCTGTTTGGTTTTAAGTCGATATCTCTTGTTGAACTCCCTGAAGTCTTGATTTTAAGTAGTTATAAATTTGTCAAAATGAGTTATGTTGGAATAACCATTGTTACAGTTGGATTAAAGCTGAGAGATCATTTCTCCAATTGAGCTAAAGTTGAGGGACTATTTCTCTAGTAAGATTAAAGTTGAGAGACCATAACTGCACGTTGTGATTAGTTAAGGGACCAGTGGTAATAAATTTTTAGTTAAAGAACCATTACTCCAATTAAGTTAAAGTTGAGGGGCCATTGTTATAATTTACTCTAATAAAAAACCAAATTTTATTTTTTATAATTAAAAACTTTAAAAATATAAAAATAAAAAAGAAGAAGATGATTGACTGTTCATTGTCTTCTTCCCCGTGAATTTGGGGCAATGGAGTCCACCATATTAAACACTGCTCACTGCTTTCCGTTTCCTCCTCCCTCACCGTCCCTACTTCCTCCTCAACTCTCTACTTCTCCTTCACTCTTTTAATCGAACCTCTCGTCAAAACCAAGAAACTTGGGATTTAGAGGTGACAGTGCAAGTGCAAGTGCAATTCAGCTGTCACAGTTACTGTTATTACAATGTTTATACAAGACGTTTCCTACATAAACCTCTTTACAAGGAAATATAAGCGTCTTGGAGCGCAAGAAACGTTAATAAATAATACACACATAAGAACGCTTACATAATATCATCGATGTTTACACAAGATTTACGTTCCTAATATACTGCAGATATATCTATACACCAGATAACAAGTCACCCATGTCTATCAGTTTCACCTTCGTCTGAATAATGCTTATTGTCGAAGAAACTTGGTTAGGCCGAAAGACAAACGATCTGTCAAAGCTAGATTATCCGACCTGCATATATATTCATCGCATTGGCTTGATCAGAAACCATTTCTATCTAAGACAAATACGAAAATATTGAAATGATGATATAAAAAGAAACAATGGTACGCTTCACCTTTCGTCAAAAAGGAAGGTTTATCAGTTTGGAGATTATCCTTTGAGCCTTTCCCTTCAATTTCTTTAGAGATTGTGATATCCTTACTCATATTATTGGAGATGAAAGCCCCCAATTTCGGACAGTACCGTAGGTCTAATCTCTCCAAGGACGGAAATTCAATGTAACTTCCTGCACAAAATCTGGCGAGGTTTGGAAGATCTTCTAGGTGCAGATGTTCTAACTTACAAAACATGTTATCTGCATTTGCTTCACCGGATTCATGTGTTGATACTATCTCTTCCATGAGATGACACCGAGATATCTGAAGATATTTGAGTTGCTCTAGACTTCTAGCCATGGAAGATGAAAACATGAATCTTAAACCATCGCATTGATCCACGATCAAGCTTGTTAAGCTTGGGAACACAACCTGCAGATCACGACAAATGTTTCTTTAAGAGACGAAGAATGACGCAATGGAATGCTATGACAACCGCTCTATAAAATTGAAACTAACGAACATACCTGACCATTCATGAACTGTTGCACGGGCCTTCCAATCTCATTCTCCAGAATGATTATGTTGAACTCTCCGTTTGTTAATTGTTCATCCAACCCTGTAGTAACAACAGGCTTGCTGCCTTTGGAGGAGAAACCAATAAGATTGGGTAGACACCGAAATGTCAAAGATCGTAACTGAAAGAACTCAAGGGGATCAACTGCTTCATCACTGAAATTATCTTCCCCTTCTTCCGCAACAATCTCTGTCATGGTTTCGCAGTTCTCCACTTCGATCTCTTGAAGTTGCAAAAAGCATCTTGCGACTGAAAATGAAAAGAGATTCCTCAGCTTGTGACAACTTTCCACTTTTATGATTCTTAACTGTCGGAAACTCTCCGCTGTGAGTTGGCCACAACAAACACTTTCCAGACTAACAAGGTTGTCAAGAAAAAGTGACTCCAAGATGGGGAAAGCATTATGAGAATAACTCCAGTTGACCGAGTTAATAATATATGTAGTTTCAGCATTGTTTTGAACGTGGAGATGTTTCAGTTGCTGAAATAAACCCTCACTGTCTAAATGATAGACAATATTATTAACACCCTCCAACACATCGAAGTACAAATCTTCAGATCTCTTGAGTAGCATTTTCAAACCTCCGTCCAACTGATTGCTGGCAGTGAGCTTGAGTTTTAGAGTGTTGAAGGTTTCATCCACGCCATGCCATTTCCATGCATCACCGACCAATATGTGGTATCTTTCCAGCTTGTCGGAGAACAGGTTTTCTGGAAGAATGTTAGCATCTGGAATGTGTATGTCTAATGAGCTTAGCCGAGACAATTGTGCTTCAGCTCTGAAAGGCTAGCATTACTTCTTTCAACATTGACTCCTTCCTCCTCCCATTGGTTAAAGCTGTTTCCCATTCTCAAGTCTTCTAGTCTTTCCAGGCTAGATATAACACCGGGTGAAATCACTTCAATTTCAGAGCAACCGCTCAAGTCTAGCAATCGTAGACGACACAACTGCCCTATTTCTTTTGGCAGCTGTTTAACTTGAGATTCCAAAAGGCTAAGAATCTCTAAGTTCCTTAACTGTCCGAGTAGAGCTATGTCTCCCAGCACGCATAGATCTAAACATAATGTTTGAAGACTTGTTAGGAACTGAAGAGATGGAGGTAGTGATGGAATCCGCAGATTGGTTAAATCCAACACCTTAAGTTCTTTCACCTCTTCAAAAAATCTCTCCGGAATTTCAAACGAGTCATCGTTACTCCACAAAAAGAACATTTTTAGTTCTCCACATTTCAGAGCTTCAGGAAGTGGAGGGATATTGCAACAAGGGAAAGAGATCATACTGCAATTTTTTAAGAAACCCTCATCTGGCCATTCTTTCAACTCATCTCCATAAGCTGCTGATAAGATGTGTTTATCTCTAAATGCAATCGAGATAGCAACATCTCGTACAAGGTCATGCATTCTGACAGATGTATTATCATAACCGTCTAACAACAGACAAGCATCCTTAAGCTTTTCCACCAGTGAATGCAATGCATTTCGTGCTTCTTCCACCGTATTGATGTTCTTAAACAACCCCAAACCGATAGCATATTTCAGCAAGTCTCCAAGAAAAATATAGTTTCTCCCAGTAATTCCACAGAGTAAGAACAAAGGCTTGAGCTCCTCATCACCCAATTGATCGTAACTCCACCCTAGAGCCGAGTATACTTTTTCTGTCAATTCTTCCTTGCCAAACCTTTTTAAGCGTCTTAAGGCATCTTTCCATGCATGTAAAGTCCTTCTATTTCTCAAAGCGCTTGCAACTGTGACAACTAAAACTGGCAAACCTCCACATTTTTGGACAACTTCAGTTGCCACAGTTCTTATAGCGGGATCTTTGACAGCATCACCTGCCATCTTTTCAAATAAGCTCCAAGTTTCTTCTTCGCCCAAAACATGAAGCCCAAACTCCTTTTGCGTACGCATCTCAGAGGATAGTATTTCTCGACTTCTACATGTCAACAATATTTTGCATACTCTCCGGGGAAGTCCCAAAGCCTCCAAATCAATTCTTTCCCAGACATCATCTAAAATCACAAGAATCTCCGTGTCTCTTAACCTGTCGCATAGAATCCGCGCTCTTCCAGCTATGGTCTGATTTTCAAGAACATCAAGACCAAGCTTCTCGGCAATTTCTTTCTGAATTCTTTCCAGGTCTGGATTCTGTTTGACATCTAGTACAAGAACCACATCATCAAATAACTCCTCTTTAGTAGCCTGCCTGAAAACTTCTTTGATGAGTGTGGTCTTCCCCACGCCACCAATCCCATACACCCCAATCATGTTGGTATTAGGATTCCTCAGTTCCTCCATGATTTTCTTCACGGTAGAGGCCCTTGATTCAAAGGCCTCGTACTCTTCGGTGGGTATGCTCCATATCTCCTGAGAGGGAGCCTTGAAAGAAAATCTGGGAAATTCTTTATTTGCATGGAGTTGGAGAACCCCCTTCACCATTTTTTTCGATTTCTTGCTTAGCTGATAACGGAGAAACAGATTAGGGCACCATCCATGGAGACACCTTGCCTTTGCTTCTTGTTCATCTTTCAACAATTCTTTTGCCTCTCCAGTAATTTAGTCCACTCTTGTCAGCCACTTCTCGACGTCAATATCCACATTCCTACCCTTCCTTTTAACTTCATTGACTGTATGCTGCACCCGGTTTCTGGAAGCACCTAGGTTGTCCAACTGACTCTCCAGATTTTTAAGGTTTATTTTGTGGTGAAATATATAGCCCGCTTGCCGTCCAACTGGTTGAACTGTGAGCTCCAATACTTTCCCGACAATCCCAGAAACAGCTGCTAAAAGAAACTCCATGCTTCTGTCAGCAGACTAATGTATCTGGTTCCTATTTTCACCGTTTGCTTCTGGTACTGGTTTTATAAACGTCTGTTGAATACAAACCAAATTATAAACAGGTAGACTTCTCTTTCGCAATAAAAAGTAACAGAAGAAATGAAATCAAGGCAGTTGGTTACATGACATACCTTATCTCTGTTGATTATGCATGAAGCTAGTTGTTGTTCATATTCTTTCGCAATAGATGTTTCTTTTCATTTGTTCTTCTTCTTAGTGTATGTCTTGCTGTTGGATTTTTTGATATGAAAACTAGAGGTGATTGAAGCAGAAAGGTTGCTGCAACAAACTGACTGCAAGAGAGCAATCGAATGCGAGGAGAGTCAAGTTGTGAATTGCAAAAGAGCTGTTAGCGCACCTCGGCTTAGATCACAGAGCAAAGAGTATGGTGATGGCAATTGAGATTCAATCTTTGACAAGTTGGGGTATTAGATTCAATAGTCCACATCAATTTTACGGGTGTTTTATTATTATAATAATCGTTCATTTTCAGAATAACCTTAAATCATTGAAGTAAAATCCAAGAAATTGAATGTAAAAGGCATGCAACATGTCGGAAAGAAAGTCAAAGCTAAGTAATAAAAAATATGCTTCTTCGATTTCCTGCTGGGCATCCTGGTAGTTAGTCAATGTTCAAACCACTAGACTTGCTCAAGACGACTTCGACATAGGAATCTAACTGACCGATTCCTTGGAAAATGCATGGTACCTCCTACTAAATTGGGTCCCACTGCACATTCGCATCTTCAAAGAGCATCTTCAAGGGATTAGACAATTGTTTGAGGCAGAACCGTAAACTCGGTATTTTGAGTAGTCTATTTTAAGATTTTAGAATGCTAATTAACTTAACTTAACTCGTATACAATGCAATATAAGTTGATATTGTCTTAATTTAACTCATAAACAATGTGATAGATGTTGAATTTTATCACGTAAGAGCTCGGTGTTAAGAAGATATCTATTTAAATCATATAACGTGGGCGTTGATGATTGAATTATTACTGAAGTGTTGATTAACATGCTTATTTCGTATTGGTGACACATCATATAGTTTGTAAATATGATCTAAAAAATTTATTTACTTAGCATTACTCTTCATTTATGAGTAGTAATATGAGTAATACTAAAAAGACTAAATTTTATAAACATGGAAATTGATGATTGGTTTATTACTTAAACGTTCATAAACGTGTTCGTTCCTACTAGTAACACGTCATTGAAGTTGCAAGTTTAATCTCCAAATTTAGTCTCACTAATATTAGTCGTAATAACATATTTTCTCATGCTTTCGATGTGGGATTGCATTTTCCAACACTCAACATTATTAATTTAATAAAATGTTGGAGGAGTGTAAAGTATGTCAAGCAATATTTTACTTTTAATAAAATAAAATATTGGGGGAGTGTAAAGTGTGTCGAGGAATATGTTATTTTTTTCTTAAATAAAAATAAAAAATATTAGTAGGCCCCAAATTGCCTAACAAATTTTTTTTTTAATACATTGATATTTTTACACTAAAAAGAGAGTAAGTTCGGTTAAGTCACATAATGGGCAACCTAATTTGATATCGAATTCGTCATCCACGAGATTCAAATCTAAAACCTCTCACTTCCAAGTGAAGAGGAACACCATTAGACCGTAGTATTGAGTGACGATTGCCTAACCACTTTTAACTTGGCAAAATAGCCTTGTGAACGAGAAATTATTATATAGGAAAGGGATCCTCCCTGGATCCCTTCCATCAAGTCTACAAAGGCCACAAATTCAGGTCTTTGAAATTTGATCTAACGATAAAAATTATTTTAATTTTTAAAATGAATTCATGTTTGTACCTGTTGGATCAAATTTTAAAAACCTGAATTTGTAATATTGATAAACTTGATGGAAAATGTCCGAAGAGTATCCCTTTCCTATTCCATATGGGAACCAACCAGTTGGATATATGACCCACTCACACAAAATCATCCTTACCTCACCGTTCGTGACTTATCATGTTCACCCAACATCAATGTGTCTCACTCCCCTCACATGCAACACGGGGGGCCCACCACCAACGGTGGCCGCACCAAGACCTTCTCCTTGTGAACCTCCACTAGGTATTTTTACCTACCATCTAAAAGGACATTCCACGTATGTGGTACGACTCATGCCATTTTATTAGGCATTTGGAGATGCTCTAAGGCAAATTCTGCATGTTCAGTGCAAAACCCCTAGGAAAGTTGGGAACACATAATTTCTTATGCAAATGTAAATGCTCTTTATTACTTGAGTTACAAGTCTTTTGTAATTTTAGAATAATTTTCAAATGTCATATCTTTGATTTTTTGACTTTCTGCCTAATGTGTGCATGAACAATGCATATTTTGAAGAGGATGGGGATGCTTGATTATTGTAGATTTGGTGGGTGTGAATTTTGTTTACTGAAAGAATACATGTATATATGTATGAGGAATGCTTAACTCCTTAAGATTAAGGAGAAACAAGATATTTGTGATCAATTCAAAACATTTTGTATTTATGATTGAAATCGTTTATATAATAAATTATTATGTAAAGATTAATTATACAAAAAAATCTTTTAAAATTAAGGATGTTTAGTCAATCAAGTTGGGCAAATAGACAGACTGTTCATAATGCTTTTATCGTATCCGACCATCTTTTTTTATACGGTTTAATGACTACATGATCTCATATTTTATTGATCTTTTTTACAAAAATGATCTTTACAAAGTAACTTATGATATGAGTAGTTCCAACCATGACCACGAAGTTTCGTGAATCAATCACAAAGCATCTGGAGGAACTCATACGGAGCCAAGTCAACCTACATTTGTTTAGAGACCTTGGCATTGATCAGACCACAAAACTGGAGTCCGGGATTCAAATTGAGGAGCAGGACCATGGCTTAGCTATGCGATGTAAGACAAATTTCCTTTCAGAATGTTATGCCCTAGCTATGCGATGTAAGACCTGCCTTGTGACTGCAGAGACCAGATGCTCAAGTGCATTTGATTGAAAAAAATTATAAAAATAACAGAATATACTATGGAGTCGTTTAATAAACATGGAAGAATCTCAAAGGGAAATTACAAAAACAAATGGCGAGAGAGAGAGTACTCAAATAGACACATACATGAAAGTGATATGGACTAATGGAGTGAGTTCATCTTCTAAGTTCTAACATCCTCCTCTACAAGAATTCGGCGAAACAAGGCTCTCCAGGTAGATCCCAACTTCAGTAACTATGGGGAATCCGGACACTGATAATTTCCGAAATCTTTCACCGTTAAAATTGTACATAAACAACCGGTCCTTGAACACCAAAAGATCATGATTTTTCCTCTTGAAACCTGAATGTAACAACAAAGAATATGGCATGGAGATTCTTACTTTAGTCCAAGACTCCCTCACTCCATATTCTTTCATGATCCAAAACTCATTGTGTGTTTGCCCATCACAACGTGTTATGCACAGCATCTGTCTAAATACTCCGACAATATAACCTTTAGCGTCAACCAAATCACATGGCAATGGGATTTCTTGAACATGCTCCTCTGCTAAATCAAAAGATATAATCACTGATGAACCTCGAACTCTGTTCACCAGCCAATGAAGGCCTCCACTGACCAGGATCCCATGTAACATGAGATCAGATTTGTAAGGATATTGCCTTTGAATCTCCCGCCAAGAACCAGTTTTCAGCGTGTACACAATAAACATAATTCCACCCTTCAAGTATCGCAAATCAACCACCTTGTAATCATCAGTGGAGTGATCAAATCCAAAACCAAAGAGATCAAAATAATACGCAATGCTAGAAGATGGAATATCTGGTAGTTTCTTGGATTTCCTTGTTGCTGGGTTAACCAGATACAACTCCCAGTTATATAACTGGCACAGCAACAAACCATTGCAGTGAAACACCATGAAAACCCAATTATTTGGGATTTCACTATAAATGTAGTCGAGCTCAGTAGCCACTGCTTCATCATCATCATCGTTGGTATTAATATCATTGTCATTCTCTTTTTCATCAAGATAATTATGAACTGCATCGTTATGGTTGAGAAACTCATCGAGGTCCAAGGAGTAGAGTGACGTATGTGACCCATCACTAAACATAAGCCTTCGCCTTTGATGGAAAATCTCCACATTCTCAAAAGCTTTGTTAAGGTGAATTTTAACAAAATCAGGGTCGGTGACTAGAGAACGCCATGACTTTGATACACACCTGAAGCGGCACAATGACTTCACTGGTAGCCTTGAAAGAATGTCGAGCATGATATCAGTTGGGAAATTAGGGTTTTCCATCAACTGATCTTTAATTTTCTTTCACCTTCAGTATCTAGCAAAAGGAAAACTGTGTTTAACCGCTTTCAGCACAAGTACAAACTCTAACCTTAACCCATAAACCTGAAAAAACAAAAGGAAGAAAAAAAATCCAAAGAAAGTAGGTAGATGGAGCTCCTGAGAGACTGCATACATTAAAAGAACAAAATTCGAAGCAATCAAAATATACTCAAGCAAGCCCCAGTTACGAGAAATAAATCAATAAAATGCATTTATACATATTCCACATAGCACATCATACGATTTTTAATCCACACGAAAGCACAACCATGAATACTAAAAACCTTACATAGTGACAGAGATCTTGAAAGCTTCTTTAGCCAGATTACAAAAGTAAAAGCTTTTGCTGGGCAAAACATCAACATACTAAACCACTCAAATTAATTGTCATTAAAGATGAATGGGAATTAGATTGAAAATAAGCATACAGCAAAATCCTCTGGCCAAAGCTAATCGCTATAATATTCCATAATTAACTGGCACATATTAGCAACTAACACAGCTTTAAGGTTCCTAACAACTTTTACTTAAGAACAAAAAAGGAATTGAAGAACGAAAGCCAATAACTATGCACAGGTCCGCACACGTTACTAATCGTCTGAGCAAGACTATGCAGCTTATGTTCAGGTGGACAGGTAGAGCTATGTCCACTGCCTCCTAGACCCCAGGGCCAGGGTACAAGGAAACTGTGGCCACCCACCGTTCAATCTTAATACAACGGCGGAGGATAAAGTACAACAACAAAAGTTAAATGACTACCTGTTATCAGATTAAGGAAATTGTGGTCACCCACCCTAATATCTTTAATCCAACGGTAGGTATTTATCCTCCGCACTGGGTCTAGGAGAATGGGACTTCCATGTCAGATTGCAGAACTAATAGATACCATCAATAAGCGCCTAAACTAGCAAAAGAACAAACAATCCATGAAAACTGACCCAAAAATACTTGCAGCATCCCGCAGCTTTGATGATAAGTAAGTTAGAATCCATCAAAAAAACCAACAAAAATGGCCTATACATCACCCAATTCCACTCCTCCAACACTAATTGTCGAGAAAAACAACATACCTGAAACTCAATGGCCGCCTTTGACCAGCAGAAAACCTAACACACACACCAAAAATTAAGAGTCGATGAAAAGAAACACAAAGACCCAAAATCCAAATCCCAATAGAGGTACCTTGAGCGAAAGAGAATCAAGCGCCAGGGACCTAGAGAGAGGAAGATATGAAAGAGAAAGAGAGAGAGAGGGGGGGGGGGGGGGGGGGTGTGGGGTATTGGTTGGGTAGGGGTTTAAAGGCCAGAGCCTTGAGAGAGTGAGCGGGACAGAGACGGGCGTGGGAGTTCAGAACTTGACAGAAAGGAATTTTCAATTTTTAAGCAATTTTTTCCAAATTTTGGGACTTTTTATTTGGATCAACTTGCCAGCCCAAGGATGACGTGGAGTCATTCAAAATACTTTGCGTCTATTTATGAAACTTCATATATATAATTGGAATTGTTGATAGCAAAAAAAAAAAAAAAAAAGATCATTTGGTTACGAACAATATAAAATAGATGGTCGAAATTGGTAAAAGCATTATAAACTTTCTATTTTGTTTGTTACAATTGATTGACTAAACAACTCTGGTGGAACACAGGTAGGGGCGGAACGCCCTTCCGGCACGCTGCTCTGACGCCCTCTTAGCATGTCAATCCTTGCAGGCATGTTTGCAACCGGTGTTTGTGATCTCATCACTTTAGCTAGACTAGAGAAATACGTCTAGAGCAACATTCTGAAATTTAGAGTGTATCGCACCTGCTTATCATACTATGTGGTACGAGGATAAAGATGAGACATAGTAGGCAATGTCCATGCAAATTCAAGTCGTTCATTACGAACATTGATGTTCTTTCCTTCCCCTAACAGTGGGGAGACTGTCTCATCGAAGGGACAATCCACAAAATGGAGAAAAGAAATCCCTTGCAAGGGATCTAAGAGTTTTGAAGACCCATATTATTGCAGCAGCACAAGTGGCACATAAATCGCACACCCAAATACATAAGTACGAAAAAAAGGATTGGATGTCGATAGGCTTAGATGGACCAACATTACTCCTAGATTGCATAGCCCTGCGCAAATTCTAAGGTGTGATATACATTGCCCGTGCGTTAATCAAGGGCATTTTATGACCACTTCTGCGAGGCAGTTTGGGTGTGAGCATGGGAAACAACAGATCTGACTTCAATCCCACAAGATATGAAATAATAATTGAAAAGTTCTTTGATGTAAACTCTGCATAATCCTAGTCCCTCAGACATTATGGGATAATTGGGGGTAGTGAGCTCGCAACCTAAAAATTAGTGCTAGGAGATTAGCAACATTGGCATCTGGACAATAGATATGTGACCATTATGTCGATACATCAACCAAAACCAATATAATGTTTATATGGTCTGGTTTTTTGTTGGATTAGTCCACACATATTCCCTTGAATCCACTGTAGAAAATAGTATTTCACATCTTTGTGGGGCATGATATAAGAATCAACTTTCCCAAGAAGCACGTTTGGCATGGTACGTTTGAATGTACAATCTTAATATAAGTAAGACGATGCCCATGGGTGGAATACAGTATACAGTGCATCAAAGCAAAGAACTGCTCGAATCGCACGGCTTTGGCCGACCACATGGTGCACTCTATTCAGGGAGCTGAACCATGGTCTCCAAAATATGCTTCGTACCATATTCACTGGAGGTGATGCAGTGACATTCCACTCAATTTTCTCAATGGTTTCAACTTAATCGTTGTCCTCTCGAATAACTTTAAAATCTCAACAACGTGCTTTCCTCATTATGTTTTTTACATTTGGATTTAGATGTTGTTTTATAGTGTTCAGTTCTTTGTTTCTTTTTTTTCATCACTCATACGCCTTTTACGTGTTCGTTTTTACATTTAAATTCAGACAATGCAATGCAATGTCCAGTTCCTGGTTTTGTTTTTACTTTTGGATTTGGACGCTGCGTTGCAGTGTCCATTTCTTGGTTTCATTTTTTCCATCACTCAAACGCCTCCTATGCGTTATTTTTACGTTCGGATTCAGACACTGCACTGCAGTATACATTTCCTGGTTCTGTGTTTTACTCTTGGACTTAGATGCTGCATTACAGTGTCCATTTCCTGGTTTCATTTTTTTCATCACTCAGACGCCTCTTACATGTCTATTTTGACATTTGGGTTCAAACACTACAATATTATGTCCATTTCCTGGTTTCGTTTTACTCTTGGATTTAGATGCTACATTGAAGTGTCAATTTCCTAGTTTCGGTGTTTTTTTTTTTTCATCACTTACACGCCTCTTACGCGTCCATTTTGACATTTGGGTTGAAACAATGTAGTGCCGTGTCTTTTTCCTGGTTCTTTTTTTTTACATTTAGATTCAAACATTGCGTTGTAGTAACCATTTCCTGGTTTGAAATGGAAGGGTGTTTGGCTCTAATAGGTGACAGACGGTGCAGATGAATATAATGAAATTATGAATTTTGAAGGACGACCAAAATCAGGTGACATACGGTCCAATATTCGAGATTACTCTGGTAGGATTCGGCAAAGTGGAGTGTTTTTCCAGAATAGATACTTCAGAATGATATTCGGTTGAAGTTACTTGCTAATTATGATGACAACATCGTCTCCTTAAGGTGAGATGTCTTATTTCATTATCAAGCTTCAATTCAATGTTTCTTTGTTGAATGTTGCAATTTGGTTATCTGTTTAAAAGAATGCATTCCAAGAATAAGAGGTCTTAGGCTGATATTGTTGGATATGTTTTTCCAACAATATTTATACTGGTTTAACCCCATGTGACATTCTAAACAAGAAAGAGAGAGGAGGATAGAAGCGTCAAGTTATAACTATTTATAATGATTTAAAACTCACGTGTCATTCATCATTGAACTATACATAAATATATCATTTATTAAGTCCAAAACAAAAACATAAAATTGATATAACGCTAAATAGTAAATTTTTATTGGCTTTTGACCAACTTACCTATAAATATCTGATTGGATATTGGTTGTATGCATTACTTGCCACATGAGATGATACATCAATCTAATTTAAAAATGTGGTCTATCTAGTATTATTCGTTTTTTTTAGTAAAGATTGATATAATTTTCTTCACAGGAAACAAATATTATGAAATAAATTGGAATTGATAAATGTCATGAGTGGATTAGGCAAGCGAAAGTGCAGGACTATATATATCAGGACTCGGATTCCTATTCTTTCGAGTAAATCCCGCTTGTTCACATCTATATATTGAAAGAGAACCAGACCTTTAAAAGAACACCCGTACCCAATCCAGCCAATATACCAATATCAAATTTAAATAGGCCTCTTAAGACCTTTGTCCACTTTACAGTAAGAAGTTTTAAGTTTAATTCTCGTTATAAGCAAATTTAAACCACATTATTAGTAGACTTAGCCAACTCTCCCACCTCACTAACTTTAGCGTAGATAATATCATTTATTTAAAAAAAATTAAAAAATAATGCCACTTGGGAGGTGAGGAAAGAAAAACGTACGCAGGAAGGAAGGAAGAAAGAAGGTACGGGAATGATTCTTTCTAAGATTCACTAATTTCAGGACACATCTTTAATTCCTAAAATCATTAAATCATCACAACTTTTAACCTACGGAACTTCCTTTTATATACGTTAATTCCTTTTATTTATTTTCTTTTGGACGTTCTTTTGTGCAGGAGAACAAGATTGAAGAGATATGGAAGGATCTTCTAGGGCTAGTGCTGGCTGCGGGATTAATTCCAAGGGAGGAGGAAAGAGTCTTGTGCAGTGGCTTAAAGAGTGTTCGCAACCGCACGCAAAATCGGATGATGGGAAATATAAATTTAGAAGTCATATATTTAGGATTGGGACACGGCTCTCTCACTGCGTTGTTGATATTATGTTGTTGATGTCGCAAGGATCGGATGAGATGGTAGACAAGTTCCAAGAGTTCAGCCGTTTGCTATCAGTCCAAAAGAGCGTAATCAATTGGGAGAGTTGTGCTGTAAACAAAAGAGTCACTGGTCTCCTGAGAATAGCATTTCACGAATTGGTCAAAATTAACAAGAGAAGGATGCGAGCAATGGGGGGAAGATTGGCTACTATGGAAGGTTACAATTATGGAACCGAGCTGTATGAATGCTTCTGCCTAATAACGCTTACTGAAATTCTGAGAGTACTTTCTCCAGTGATTTCAAAGACGGAGGCTGCTTTGAGCGTCCCAGTTTCGAACGAAGTGTTGACATGGTTGATGAAAGCACTCCCAGAAATTCTAGATGAGATGGAAACCAAGATACGTTTATGCATAAAGACCTACATTGACTTCGTAGTGGATGCAGAACCAGTAGTGAATGATTTTCAGAATATAATGAAACCGAAGATTAATCAAATGTGGAACAATTTTGGGTCGTCTGAAGAAGAACGAAAGAGAAAAAGGACCGAAGAATTGAATGGGTAAGCTTCAGTAGGTCCTCCTAAGTTAATTGTTTTGTTTCTGTAGTTGCTGCCTTATACTGATTTTCTTTAGTGCTTTAGTTGTAATCGGGCCAATTATTCGATATATATCCCTAAGTGATTTTTAATTCTCTTGAATTTGTGGATATATATTGTAGACATCAAAATTTCGGTGAAATGAATGTTAACCAATAATTAAAATTTCAACGCTCACGTATCACATAAATTTTGCATGTAGCGTGTGACTCAACGAAAAATTGAAATAAATTGGAAAGGTCATCAAATAGGACACGTGTCAATATATGGCAGAAATGATTTATTTCATCTGATTATTTAAATCCAAAAATCAAGTTTTGGAATTCTATAAATAGGAGGCCAAGGCATTCATTTCAGAGGGGAAGGGAAGGGAAGAAGGAAGAAAGAAAGGAAGAAGAGAAAGAAAGAAGGGAATTTACATCACACCAAAACCTTGAAGCCTCGAAACTCTAAAGCTCTCAAGCAAATCCCGAAGGATCAAGAAAACACTCTTCGTTCTTCGTCAAATCCTCCTTCAAAGGTCAAGCCCCAACGGCCCTTGAAGAACTTCCGCCGACTCAAGATCAAGCCCCGACGGCCCCTTGAAGAAAGTGTTCATCATCCGTTCGTCCTAAGATCAAGCCCCAACGGCCCTTTGGATCAACAACCTCAACAAATCCACACATCCAATCAGTCTTCAAGATTAGGCCCAAAAGCCCTTGAAGATCCGCTCATCCATCAACCCTCAAGATCAAGCCCCGACGGCCTCTTGAAGAAATCCATACACTCAGTCTTCAAGATTAGGCCCAAAAGCCCTTGAAGATCCGCTCATCCATCAACCCTCAAGATCAAGCCCCGACGGCCCCTTGAAGAAATCCATACACCCAGCCTTCAAGATCAAGCCCAAAAGCCCTTGAAGATCCGTTCATCAACTGTTCATCCCTAGATCAAGCCCCAACGGCCATTTGGATCAACAGCTCATCCACAAACCTACACCCTACGAAGATAGAATCAGAGGATCAAATTACAAAGAGATTGTAACCCCAAAATCATTAAACATAAAATATATTTTGTACACGTATTCTTGTTTCTTGTTTCAGGAACTTTTTTTCGTGTTTACATATATATTTACACACCGTTCTAAAAATCCAGCCTAGGCCTAGGCAGGGGCCTTCGCCCCGATTAATATCTAGGCATTTGAAAATTAAAAAGAGGGCATAAACCTGCTTAAGTGTTTGCCTAACCCGCCCAAGCGCCCGCTTAGACCATCTAGACCCGCCTAGGCATCCGCCCAGGTTGTGAATCTCACTTATACAGAAATTTGATAACTTTTGTTTTTGCATTTTATTTTTTCAATAACATAAATAAAATGTAAGGAACTTGTTGAATACTCGAATAAACACTCATTATATGTTGTTCCCCATGTTCTCAATATGTTTTAATAATTTATAATATATAGTTCACTTTATTTTGCAGTTTACATGTCTCCCAATACAATATATATCATTTTTAAGTATAAATAAGAACTTATTTGTACGATGTATATTACATTTATTTAAATCCGCCTAGACCCCCTAAGTCCCGCCTAGCCAACTAGGCACTAGGTTCCAGCCCTTCACTCGACCAGCGCCTAGCATTTTTTAGAACCTTGTATATATATGTATATTCTATCACAAGGGATATCACTAGTTTAATCTACAATAAAGAGAGAGAGATTGTTTGGCTTCTGGGTTTGGCATCGCCATCAATGCGTGGGTGGTTGGATCGTCAATGTAGTATCAATCCGTTTTCCTTGTTTCTTAGTTTTAGAAAAGGAGTGGTAGGCTTAAATAAATGTAGGATAATGCTAACAAGACTAAATTTGTAGACAAAATGTTGTAAACTAAATGACATGGAAGTTGATGATTGGATTATTGTTTAAGCGTTGACAAACGTATTCATTCCTATTAGTGACATATCATTTAATTTGCAAATTTTATCTACAAATTTAGCATCTCTAGCATTACTCATAAATTGATTCAATTAAGTTATGAATGCAAGTTCGTCATGCAATTTCTGATACCATATAGAAAAATAGAAATTGGTAAAGAGATAACTAGTGCATTGGGAAAGTAACACCCTCATCTTTTTCTGCCATGTCATCTTTATCCTCCTCCTATCCAACCCCCAAGCCTTCGAGCTTGGCCACCGGGCCCGTTCGTATCGTGACTGAAACAGCAGTACGGCACGGCCATTCATCGGCCCCATCTGCTTAAGCTCAGTCTTGAGGCACTCGTAATCAAGATTGCCCTCGCTGACGCAGCAGAACTTGATTACGAATAATGTGGCGGCGAGGATTCTAAGTTGGCTCCAAAAAAGTTATCTAGCACATATGGGTCGGTAAATCCGACCATGTAAGTTTTGGCAGTATTAGACTCGGATGGAATTTAGAGCATTCCAAACAGGAATACAAGTTGGTATATTACATGCCAAAGATATATTTTTCAGTGTTTCTCCACAGGTACTTTGACAAGCAGTGTACCAGCTTGTGATTCGAGTACATTGAAATATCTCCACACCTTGCTAGTTACATTAAATAAGAGAACGAAATATAAATCTTGTTTTGTGAGATAGTCAACTTTATTGAAATAAGTCTGCTGTCTCTGATTCCACTCAACATGAATAAGCTTGATGTTATACCCAATATGTATTCAAATTTTTAAAAAGTAATATTTGTTGCAGTCCTATTTAGAATAAGAATGTGATTGTGTAAATCCTAGTGTATCTAGGAATATCTCTTATATTCTTATTAGGAGTTGATTACCTATTAAGAGTTGTAATCCTAAAAGGATAAGGAATTAACCTTCCCTACTACTATAAATAAAGGCACAATGGGGTGGAATGGAACACACCTCACAATTACACATCTTTCTTTTCTCTCTCTATGCCACACCCCCTTTCTCTCTCTGGCCTCCATAATTGTTCAGTAAATTGTGCCTACAACACATTATCAACATGCTCTTCATGCTGCGCTAAAAAGAGTTTGATCTTCAATCAAGAAAGTATTACGTTTTAATCATTCTTTTTATGATTAATTTATTATTTTATTGAATTGATCTACATGTTATTGATTCAATTTAATGTTTCTGTGTTGAACATGATACAACGCATTGGAGATCCAATTCCGACTTTCTGAGAAGGATCTTCTACAAATTCAAAGGCTTTTATTGTTTTCTGCCAATCAGATACGCTTAAAATAAAGTAAGATATTTGAAACGACCGGGAAGAATGAAAACATTCACATGATGCATGAACCCCCTACATTTATATTTACCTTCCGATATATAAATATATATATATATATATATATATATATATTGTATATGTTCATATATTTGCCACAATACACACACACACACACACACACACATTTCATGCATTACACAATTTTTGCTATGTGGAATTTGTGAGTCAAAGAATCAAAAGAACTTAGAAGCAATTTAGGATTTGTCAAACCCTAAGTATGTCAAAAAAAAAAAAAAAAAAACAAATTATGGGCACTGTGCGGCACCATTGCCACACCTCCACAATGGCATCACCATAGCAACAGCCATCTGGGCCTTGCTGCAACCATATGGACACCCCCTAGGCCTTCGGCCTGGTTGACTTGTATAGGCCGGAAGCCCGGCATGTTCCCTAAGGAAGCCCGTAAACTTCTTGGCCTGTCCTTATGATCTTAGCCCAATCTGCCAGCAAGCTTTGTGCTTGTTGGGCTTTGCATCTGCCATGGCCTGTGATTCTATACGCCAGCCCATATGGCTGGGCTTATCCCGTAACCCAACCCGCAAGCTAGCCTCGGGTGGGCTTGCTCCCGCTATGGTCTCGGCCCACATATGCCAGCAGCTTACTGCTAGGCTTAAAAACCCTCGGCATGTGGCCTGCAGGCAACTCGAGCCCAAAATGCCTTTAGGGCTCTGCCCTACTCATGGCACCCAAGCCCAAACCTTTTTGGGCTATACTTTTTCAACCTAATGCTAATTTTTCTAAATAATTTTAACCCGAATGTTATAATTATTTTTTGCTTCTACGATTGACCCCGTTTGGTCCCAATTTATTAAATTAATTAAAAGTGACCTATATTCCATTAATCTGACAAGAAATCCAAAATTATTGACTTGAAGATCACTTTTGGACATTATCGATTCAATAATTTATTTCTCTTTTTTGAACCATTGACATCCTTTCGTAGTCTTGAAGAGCTCACACTTGAGTTCCTGAAACAACTTAAATCCACTACACTTAAATCAGCATATTGCGTTCTATGTTCTTGCATGAACCTCTCTTTTATAAACTAAACGTTCATAAACTAAATTGAACCTGCAGTTTCAAATTTAATGCCTTTGAAACCCAAAATTTTCATAAAACAAATACACCCATGAAAACTCGACATATTTTCATGAAAACCATGTCTTAGAACTCGAATGTTCTACCGTTGATGCTTATGGATGATTCATTCCCATAGCACCAATCACAATCTTATTCCCTCTAATTCAATGGATTGTCGAACCGTCACAAGTTCGATTTCCCTTATATGGATGTTTCTAATAGAAACCACTTTATGTGGGGTACAAGACATGAATCTCCACTTGACTATCAAGAAGCTGAGAAACCATTGAAGCCAATAATGGCAAGGAAGAGCTGAATAAGCCTCCGCCATGATCTTCATTCGAAGACTTATGCCTGAAGCATTATAAACGGAAGTACCTCATGTATGAAGATTCCATGGCTTTTTGGCTCGCTCCTACAGACTGTTTACTCATGAAAGACATTGTCTGAAGCACACCATGATTACATCCATGAATGAGTACAATTCTGAAGTTTATAAATCCGAACAAATTTTGACTAGAGAATACTTTTCTCGTCCTTCTATGTTTCCAACTCACTCTTGAAGCAGTAGTGTAGAAAGTGGAAGTTTACCAAATTCTCGGATTTAATTACTACCACAAACGTGAGAGAATGATATAGACTCAGTTCGGTTAGAGTTTACCGAAATGGCTCGACCCAGTTCGATTAAAGACTACCGAACGGTGATACCCTGCTTTGGCACGAATGCACGTAAAGGCATGCTCTGTTTCAACAAAGGTGCACCAAACGGTGCTACTTTGCTTTGGCAAAGGCCTAGCAAACAGACCCCTCCAGCTTTGGCTGGAACCTACCGAACCCAAGTTCGGGGCTATCTCTTTCACGATCTAATTTCGAGTTTGTTTTTACAACATTTGGTAGAATCAGGGCCTGCCAAGGTAATATTATTCTCGAACCTCAACCCTGCAGAATCTACTTCCGTCTCGATGGAATAAACCATTGGTTATGCACCTACTCATGCCTCTACCAATGTCGTTGAGGAGTACCATTCTCATAGTCAATATGTGAGACTAATTTTGCTCTACCGAACACAGTTGGAAAAGCAGAATTTTGACATGGATAGCCTTGTTGGCCGAATCCCCTTAGTAAACCATTTACTTTGTGAACATTTTGTGCTTACAAGCACATTATGCCAAGCCTGCTCATTAGGGAAATTGATTTTCTATATCATTCCTTGCAAAGATACAAAATCACCCTTTTTCACAGTGGATTCAAGGGAATATATGTGGACTAATCCAACCAAAATGTGGACCATATAAATGCTTATGGTTTTGGCTAATGAATCGACAAACTGGTCACATGTTTTTCCACACACATTGCTGCTAAACCTCCTAGTTGATTAAGGGTTCACTACCCTACTTATCCTATAAAGTCCGGGAGACTGGATAATATTAAAGAGTTTATATAGACAGTTTTCGATAAAGTATTACATGTCTCTTGGGTTTATAATTAGACATCGAATTCCCATGTTCACCGTAAAAACAACCTCGCAGAGCGATCATAAAGTGCAATTTAATTGATCACCCAGACCTTGGTGAACGCACCAAGTTTTTGGTTTCTGCTGAGGGCTATGCAATCTTGTACGTAGCTATGTTGGTCTACCTTAAGGCCCATTGCCACCCAACCTATATGATGCTACAGTCGGTTACTAGGTACCAACCTGATGTTTTTCATATTTACGCATTTGGGTGTGCATTCCATGTGCCAAGTTGCGCCGCCACAACGTACCAACTTAGGTCTTCAAAAGAAGGATGTGAATCTTTGTCGATTATCATTCTCCTTCATACTAGCTCTCTTAGAGCCCTTGCATGCAATCTCTTTACCGCTCATTTGTGGGTTGTCACTTCAATGAGACAGTCTTCCCGCCGTTAGGGGGAGATAAGAATGTTAACGTTCCTAGAGAACGGCGCGAATTTGTGTGGACGTTGTCCACTATGTCTTATCTCGATCCCAGTATCGTACAAGTGTGATAAGTAAGTGGGATGAATCCTAGCTTTCAGAATGTTGCTCCATACGCATTCCTTTGATCTAGCTAAAGTGACGAGATCATATACCAGCTGCAAACATGCTTGCAAGGATAGACGTACTTAACGGACATCCAGTCAACATTCCTGGAGGGTGTAACGCCCTTATTAAATGATTTGGACACCCATGTTGGACAGTCCGGTACATTGGTGAATAGCCAATCAATCTGTCCTGGCCTAGAGCACAACAGATCACTCATTTCATAGGATTCACTTCACTAGAAGAGGAAGATACGGCACAACAATGAATCTATACTTGATTGCTGTCTCAAATCATTTCCATCTCATGAGATTAATTTGAATTACTCCCAAGACTTAAAGTTCTTGGTCCAGTATACTACTTTAGATAAGCTGAATGGAATTGAAATGAGATTACCATCGATGATGTTTTCACTTATATGGTAGCTACTGACATAAATGAAAAAGCAACGATATTGAACCGTGTTGCGTTGATTAAGTGACAACATAGAACTGATTGGACAACCGAAGTTACAATCCAGGTCAAATTCCTTACCAAAGTGTGTT